>NC_046302.1:59258231-59558231 GCF_004115265.2 Rhinolophus ferrumequinum
ACTGAAGACAGAAATCAAACTTTCTCAATTCACCCTGCATTTTTTTCATGTTTACTGTCATATCTATTTCAATTAGTTTTGATTTTAACTGTAAGATTTGAATCTTCTTTGTTTGGTTAAGGTACTTGGAAAAATTAATTTTAAGAAAGAGTCCATTTCCTACTTAGTGTATCAGAGAGAGAAACGATTTTTATCTGGACAGTGTACACTTTCTTTTACACATTTAAATGAAAATCAAGGTCCCAGACAGCTCTTTAGTACCAAAATGGGAAATCCATTAACAAGCACAGCCCTTTTAAAAGTCGGGTGTTCTCTTAATTGACAGAGGACAACTTGGGGTCCTTTAAGAGGGGCACTTTTTGAGTGAAACCAAAAAAATCATGTCACTTCCAAGGGAAGAGGCTTTGCTCACATGGTCTGTTTAGCTTTAGTGTCAGATTAATAGAAAATCAGCCATTTTTTAAAAGAAAATCAGCCATTTTTTAAAAGATGGACAAATGCAGTAAAAACTGCCACAAACAGATGACTTCACGCTGCTGCTGAAGCCGCACAAGTGTGTGTTGAGGTCACCTGCTAAGGACTAAGCCCTGGTTGGCTCGCTGCTGCTTCCAGGTGGAAAACGCTGCCTCGTCCTGTCTGAAGGGCCAGGCAGCTGGAGCCTTTCTCCTGTCACTGTGCCAGGTACGAATGGAGCTGGGTAGACCTTTATTAGACTAACAGATAGTGTGTGTACATAGACATTAGCTAATCTGTTGGACTTAGCCAGGCATTCTAAGAAACTGATTTACTGGGCAAATACACAATAATCCACATTTAACCTTTAAGCTTACAGAACCAGGCATCTTATTTATTTGGGGTTTGCTTTCCTTCTCTTGTTTTTTCTCATTCTCTTCTCTCTCTCTCTCTCTCTCTCTCTCTCTCTCTCTCTCTCTCCCCCTCTCTCTCAGTGGAGGTAACATTGGGACTTTGAATGGTGTGTAAGGAGGAATTATCTGAATTATCACTTATTAATTACACAGTACGCCACACAAGCCACCCAGGGACATGATGCCATTGGTTTGGCGATCCGACCGTGTAGTAGATGATGGCACAGCTACCTTATTAACAGACGAGTTTACTGACTAAAGACACATAACTGGTTTCATGCTGTTAGTAAAAATCATGAAAGAAAGTAGGTATGTTGTTGACACAGAAGTGGAATACGTTGCTGACGGACGGTGAGCGTCTCCCCCTTGCTTGATCACTGGCTTCAGCTGTGCTAAATTATGAATTTTGTCGCCACAAGCTTGCACCCGTGCGCATCTCGGAAGGGCAGATGACCCAAATGAATGCAAATCGAATTAGGTTTCCTCTCAGAGACTTTAATACCATAAATGAGAAGGAGCATTCATCACAAATAACTAGGGATTGTATAGCAAAGTGCTTGACGAAAATCAATATACTTTCAGCTGCTCTCGGCTTATAAATGTAAATGAGAACAGATATAAAGCTGATATGCACTAAAGAAAGGTTATTGAGGGAGCAACACATAACACTAAGAAATCAATTGAATAAACTTGAAAAATGATTCAGATAGAGTAGATATGAACATAGAAAATCAATCATATAATTTAAAGAATAAACAGCTTGAACCTCCCAAATCTCCCGTATGGTTTTAGAGTGTAGGATTTTTAATTTAGCATTGATATAATGCCAAGCTACGAGGATCTGCAGATGGCGGACGCTGGGAGGAAAATCAATTCATTCTTGTTCTATGGTCTTAAGGGGTATTTGATATTTACAGCAGGGCGGCATGGATCCTTGTATAAATTTACATTTTAAGAGATAAAGGGCCTCTGTATTTTGTCTTGTTATTGTTAATAGAAACTGTCTACTTTTATTCTGTCCATTTCTGGGGAAGCCTAGCTGTCTTTGTGTTGGTGTGTGTCACAGGCAATTTTCTGGGCCTTATTTTCTTGATACACAAAGTTTTGCTTTGTGCTTTTTTTTTCCTCCTGCAAGGCAATTGAGGTGGCATAATTGCATCAGTGCTACAGAAATATAGGCTGCAATTTGGGGGAAAAAAAACAATTCCAGACAAGTTCATTTATATGTTGTGTGGAGGTTTCGAGGTTAAGAAAATGTGACAGGGTACAAGTAAATGTATATGTAAATCCAAGAGACTTTCATTGCACTTATAATCAGTTATTTGCCTTTTTGCTTCCAACTCAGGGATTTGTCATTAGGAAAAGCTGAAAAATCAAACTCACCAGTGATCTTACAGATGCCGAGGTGGGAATACGCCCCCCAAACTTTAGAGGGTCACAACTCTGACGGAGGGGAGACGAGTGTCCCTGAGCATTCGCCTCAACAGGATGACTGCAGCCACGGGTCTGCCTAATGAAAATGGATATCACTGCATCAGACGCGTCTCTCACCAGCTCTGTTCCTTCTCACCAGTCACCGTATTCCAGGGGAAGAGAGAGGCGGCTCCTCCTTGAGCCAAAGGCGCTATGGGAACCCACAATGGCAGCTGTAACCACTTCTTTAATTTCCAGTGAATTCTACTTAGTGAAAATGCTCAATTTGATTTTTTTCCTGTATGAAAGTAGACACAATTGCAGGTTTAGTTTTCATGCATTTGTCAGCCCAGATGCTGTTCCTATTTGTAGTTTATTAAACCCAATGGGAGCATTAAGTCCGAGTCGTGGGGCATGACGTAGAGACATTTTTTGACAAGTTCTGTGGTGACTCTTTCTCAGCACTGCTCCCAGGATTCTTCCTTCAGAAGAGGTCCTGAGATAGACTAGGGACAAAGTCGTTAAAGAAAAGAAAAACATGGTAAATATATATGGAATGCATGTTATCTGCATTAATGAGAAAACAGAAAACATTTCAAATGCTTACGTACACACATATACAAACATACATATATGCATATACATATATGTATATACCATTACACCTGCCTGTACAGTTATAGATACAGTTTATAAATATGGATCTACATAGAGACATAGATTTTAGTCTAACCCTTTCTACAACCATGCCAAGTTGTTAGGAAGAAGTTAGTTTATTTAGACATGGGGATTAATTGATTTCTCTATGATTTTAAAAACAAATGTACGAAGGTTTTTGACTTCAGAATGATTGGGGTGGGCATACGTCACCCTGTTCTTCCCACTGGTAGAGCTAATTACACACATGAACGACTCTGAAGGGTGGAGAGAAGAAGGCAGACTGTCCAGGAAATTTCTGACCAGGGAAGGGCATGGTGGTAAGTCCCTGGCGTTTCCTTCTGTTTCACAGATACCAGAGATGGAGCTGAGGAAGCCAGAAACCTGGAAATACCAATACGTGCTGACAAAAGAGCAGCCCCAAGAGCCTTCCAAAGGACCAGGAAAGATGCAGCCTTGCTGGACAGAAACTTTTAGACAATAACTGCTCTACAACAGCCAAACACCAGAGAAAGTCCTAGACTTCCACTCTTACCATAACGAGCACCCTTCACTCTCCCCCTGGGCTGGTCTCAGGGGGGTCTAGAGGAGGGTCAGTCTTCTCACCACTGCCAGGGTGAAGCACATACACCCCTCCCACCTGTCAGCAGAAGTCTGTGGAGAGAAGAACTCAAACCCATGCCTCACAGTAATGAGGAGTGTCCCCTCTCTTCCATTGGATCAGCATTGAAAGAAGTCTACAAAACAGAACAGTTCAACAAGTTCCAGAAACTCACAACATAATACCCATTATGCCCAGAAGAACTGAAGAACATTTTAGAACTAAAAATGCAACATAAAAACTCATTGGATAAGCTCAATAAGAGGAGAAATAATAGAAGAAAGAACAGGTGAACTGGAAGGCAGAAAAGTAGAAGTTACCCAATATGAACAACAGAGAGAAAATAAACTAGGAGGAAAGGAGTGAATAGTGCCTCAGGGATCTGCAGAACAATAATTCCAGATCCAACATTCCTGTCATGAGACGGGAAATACAGAGAGGGGCTAAAAAAGCTTTTGGAGAAATTATGGCTGAAAATTTCCCAAAGTTGCAAAACTTCCCATAGGCCTACAGATTCCAGATGATGAGCAAACCACATACGGGAATAACCCAAAGAGACTGGTGCCAAGACATATCATAATCAAGATCCTTGAAATTAAGGACAAAAGTCTTTCTACTGAACCGACACGCTCCCTTCCTTGCCCAGTTAAAGGACAAAGCTGGAGTGAACGCTTGGTCAGGAGAGGGGTCTCCCAAAGTTTCATGTCCTCCTCTTTGAATAAGCACCTCAGTCTGGAATTGTGAGGATTCGGTAAGCCCATGTATGTAAAGAAACTAACTAGGTGCCTGACATGTTATAAGCACTGAAAAAAATATTAGTTATTTTTTGAAAGTACAAATTCTGTTGATGTATTAGCCAGTGGGACACTATTTTTCCACAACAGCTCACAGTGAAGCGACGTCTTCTCATCCTCACACTGGACCTACACGGACCTTCGTTCCCACAGGCCATGGGTCAGTAGTCACTGAATCCCATTCAACAACACCAAAAATTAGAAGATTGTTTAGTGATTACGTAATTGTGTTGAAAAAAACAAAAATAAAAACAAATTCTGCTCAGAAGAGCAATATCCTTGTTATTTAATCATTAGAAACATCATAATATGAAAAAAGCATGTAAAAGATGATGTCACCATTGCCACTGCCATATTTATGTGATATGAGTTGCCTGCACCTTCTTCCTTTAGATTCGATAGCATAGTTCATTTAGTTACCAAATCTATGATTTACGCACTCGAAAAGCATGCAAATAAGTGTACACAAAGTTGGAGTTTTCTAAGCAGTGTCCAGGTGAGGAGGGCGTTAGCCTGCACCCTGGTAGAATACTATGTTCAAGCCTGAAAATCCAGCGAAGAGCCCGTGTCCCAATCCAGAATGTCCTGGAGAGTCAGTGCATCATTCCTTATGCTTTTAGGACCTACGAGAAGATGTGAAGAAAAACAGCAACACAAGTCTCAGAACAAGCAGCCAGGCCCTTCGAATCCTGAACTTGCGGTCCCGAATTTCCTTCTGAAGTCTGGCCGTGTGAACAAGGCCATTTGCTTTCCTGCTGCAGCAGCGTCCTTATAGGATGCCTGATGCTGACAGTTTCCCCAAAACACGAAAGGAAGCTAGAAATAAAATATTGAGAATGAGGACAGATGATAGATAAAGTTTATGCAACTATGGATTTTAAAATGCTTGTTAATATTTGAGATAGGAAGTTAAGAGAAGGAGTTAGTTTGTTTCTGTTTTTTTCTTTAATCTTGCCAGTGTTATTTCCTAAAAGAATTTTAGGATTGTATTCGACATGGGCATTGCTTCTACACTACCTGAGTCTTTTTAAATCACTCAAGGGAAGCTGACCTCTCCAGCAGAGCTTTCAGAGTTTATGGTTTAAAATTAAGAATTGTTTGCATATATTTAATTTAAAAATGTGAGCAGAGCTATTACCAGTCTTGAAGGAAAGGCACGCCTGTATGATTTCTAGACACATGAACACTACAGACTGAAGCACTACCGGAAGTCTGATTTGTCTTAAATATGCAATAAGAGTATCATTTAAAGATTGGAAATCTCAAGTGTCGCCTTGCTTTGAACTAGATAATTTGAGTTTCAGGATCCTTTTGCTTTATGTCACATATATTAACGGGTACATGAGTGTGGAAAAACACACACTTGTTTGTGTACATATATTTGTATGATGAGATTTGAATTGGTTCTGGATTTTTATGATGTAATTTACTTCATGAACACATAGATAATGTGTTATAGGATAATTTATCTTTAAAAAAATATTTCCATGGCATGTTAGCTATATGTCTAAATCTATTAATGAAACAGAAGTTCTGTGGTTGTGTTCAATTTTCAAGAACATGCACAAAATCACTTCCTCCAAGAGACAAGACTAATAAAGACTTGAATCTTCCCTGCTAATGGACATGTCATGGACTTCCGCATAGACAGAGGGAAGCACCTCAGTCATAAAATGTTTAAATGCTTTTGAAAGTATAAAAAACAGATATAATATTCTTAGTAAGCACTTCTTAAAGTATCCTATGTGACAGTAGTTATGTTGAGTTCTGAGAAAATACCAATAAATAAATTTAGAAATACGCATACAGTGGCCCAAAAGACTACTGTGTTTCCCTGAAAATAAGACCTAGCCGGACAATCAGCTCTAATGTATCTTTTGGAGCAAAAAATAATATAAGACCTGGTCTTATTTTACTATAATATAAGACCGGGTATAATAATATAATATATAATATATAATATATAATATAATATATAACATAACATAATATAATATAATATAATATAATATAATATAATATAATATAATATATAATCCTGGGTCTTATATTAATTTTTGTTCCAAAAGACACATTAGAGCTCATTGTGTAGCTAGGTCTTATTTTTGGGGAAACACGGTGAGAAACCTGGAGCTTCATTCTCAGGTGGCAAAAACCCAAAGAATCTGAGTCTGGGAGGGGCGTGCTCCAGTTGACGTGATGGCAGAGGTTGACAAAGTCCTGGAGAAACAGGGTCTGGAGGCAGGAAGATAGTCTGGGAGTCGGGAGCCGGCAGGGGAGGTTGGGGCTCCCACAAAACCATCACTATCCAGGCAGGGTTTGAGGGAAGCCATTAATCTGAAATTTCTTTGAGTGCCTACAATGTGCCAGGAACTGTGCCAGGATTGTCACTTTAACTGTATCTGCCATTTCCCAGTGGCTCCTGCCATAAAAAGACTGCTTTCTAAATATTGTAATAACTGAATATGTCCCATTAAAGATGAGAAGAAAGTCTCAAAGTCACTAATTTACTCTTTCAAAGTTAGAACAAAATTTTAGAAAAATAATAAAACACTGAAAACAATGTACATGTAAATACCTTTGTCTGCATTTATTACGAAAGAATATATAGCTTTTTCATCAGATCTATTGAGATATCTTCAACTATAAAAATGGTATGTGCTGAAGGCGTGCAGTGTGGTACTTTGGTTAGGTACATGTTGTCAGGCGATCACCACATCGAGCTAATTACACATCTGTCCTCTCCCATAGTTAGCAGTGTGTGTGTAGGAAGAATATAGATTTTGAAATGAAAAGAAAAATGAGGTATTTATGTATTGGTAAACTTATTACTCTAGTGTAGGTCCTCTCCTTTTGTAAATATAGGTGTCTGTTCTCTCCATCTCTGTCACACAGTCACACACACACACACACACACACACACTCACTCACACACACACACACTCACGCACAGAAACACAAACCATCTTGGGGATGCCCCTGGGGCACTTCTTTGCAAAATTACTCCTCATGATACTGATCTATTTATCTGAAAGGAGGAAAAAGAATAAATGTTCCAAGAGATTAGACTTTCTGCCCTCTCAATATGGTTAACTGGGAACAAAATGAGTGAAAACCAGCTGGAGCAAATTCAGTACCTCAAAGGGTTAAGAAGTCTTTTTGTCAAAAAAGGTGCTGAGATGTCATTTGGAATGAGGACACACGCCAGAGAGCTCTGCAGTGCGGAGAGGGTGTATTTATCATCATCTCTTTTCTCTAGAACAGGACACACGGGGTAAGGCATTCATTGTGTGCCTGCTGAATTCTAGGCATTGAACCTCAGGCTCATAGATGCGATCACAATTTTAAAAATGTCTCTTAATCTTCATGAACTCTGAGGAGGCAGATATCATCACCCCGTCTGACAGTTCAGAAAGGGTTCTCAGAGGAAGGAGGACACACATAGCCCATAACCAGGAGGCAGGTTTTCACATCCGTGTCTCTGAATCCTGGGTGAAGCATGAGGTTGGCCAGTGACCAGACGTGGGGCTGGCAGAGGCATTAGGTAAGAGTGAGGCCCTGGGTTCAGGCACAAAGGTTCAAATCCATTTACGAACTCTAACATCTTGCTGTAGTTATCAATCCTCTCAAATATTTTCTTCATGTCTGAAATGTAAAGAACGAGATTTCTTGTAAGGATTAAATTACCATGCATGCAGAAAAGGAGGCAAGTGTCCAACAGAGTAAGTGCTATTATTAATTGAAAGTCTGATGCTCGTGGTTTCACTATTATTGTCAGCAGAGTATTTTGGGGGGATGTTTTGTTTCTCCTGCAATATAAGCTGCATTTTACAGCACTGACCTTTGAGATTTCTGATTTAAGTCCTGCTTCCAGTGAAAGGGTAATAAAGAGGCTTTCCTGGGCCCAAGAATCTAGTAAAATAGTGCCTAGCCTACAGCTTTGCGACCTGTGTGAGCACTCTCGGGTTTACTTCTGTTCAAAGCTATCGGGACTGAATATTTGCACACACTTGCATTTCAGTATGCACACCGGTAACGTCTGGTCCAGTTCTACTTGGACAAAGAGGAAACGTAAACCAGGGGACAGGACACAGCGAGCATTTCTGCCGCCCCAGCTGACATTCATCGGCAGGGGCTGAAGCTAATGTCTTTCTGCTTTTGTTAGTGGCCATTCTAAACCTGTGTTTTGAGTAAGCTCATTAGAACTTTAATACCTATGTTTGATTTCCCATGCATGTTGCATGTTAAAGCAAGCCCCAGGTTTACCCCACACTTTCCTATCCTTGGACCTATAATTAGGGCCAGGCCTTGGGAAAGGACGCTTCTGCTTCTGGATGTGCAGGATGCTTGTCTCCCGCAGGGAGCGGTGCCGTAAGTGGGGTCCTGGCTGATACCGAGCCACGCCTGGCAAGTGGTCAGTTTCTCTGTTGGCCGAGCTCCAACGTCTGGGGTGACTTATTGTAATAAATTATTACATAGCAGCCAAGTTAACAACCTGACAAATTCTGCACAGGAACCCGGAGAGCAGTGCATTCAAGGGCTCATCTGCCGCCAGAGGGTGGGGCGGGAGGGGGAAGGAGAATAAACCCGAGGTGCAGCAGCTTCGTCTCCTTCCTGTGGCTCCTCGTGGTCCAGCATCGCTGAAAGCTCCCCACGGCTTCAGTTTCCTCGTCTTTGAAATGACGAGGGCATCACTCCTGCCTCGCAGGTTTCTGTTACTTTAGGGATCCGTGAACAATGCGGAAGGCTCTGGGCCCTGTAACCGAGGCTGTTGTCATAGTGACGGCCTCTCCAGGCCCTGCTTCCTCGTCTCTTGGGAATAGCGGGGTCCTCAGGCAGAAAGCCTTCTGTCCCTCTGTCATCCAGCTCCTGTCGTCCGGGAGAGTCAGGAGGGTCCCTCACTACAGCCGAAAAGGAAGATGGGGCGGCCGCGGGTGTTCCCGAAACACCAACGGCGGTCACCCAAGGGAGCGTATCCTGAAGTGTCGCCGGGACGTGGAGCGGCCGTTGAACTCTAAGTAACTTACAGCAAGTCGAACGTAGTGAGTCTGGCGATAGAAGCTTGGAACCTGCAATGTTAAGTTGTCTGCATTTGGACAAGCACTAGCACGGGACTCTTTGTGGTCACTAATACTTGCGAACTATTGGAGGAGGCACAGGCTAACAGCGCCTGGCACGCGAAGGAAGCCCTCGTTTTGAGTGAACGACGCTGGGATCTACCAGACCCATCTTGTTTCCGCTTCCCTTTAATCTGGTGTCGCCGGCTTCCTCTGGGGTTTCCCCTGGGCTGGTTCTCTCCGATGGGACCGCCCCTCCTGGGTCACCGCGCCTCCTCCGCGGACCAGCCGGATTGGCCTCATGCCTGGCTTCTCTGTGGAAGACGCCTCCCTAATCGGGACAGTCCAGCACCTGGGACAGCGACGCAGACTTCTCTACACACCGCTTATGTGTGACACCATCGCCCGTGTGCCTGGGGAGAATGGTGTCACAGATGTGTCCTCATGCCATTTCTGGAGCGCACTTTTAATTCGTGTCTGGGGGGATTTGAGGGGAGGAAGAACAGGTGGGACTGGGGGTAACTGGTGGTGCGGGGAAGCTGAGGACAGGGAGGCAGTGGTATTGGAGCCCTGTGTGCGCAGAAGTGGAGGAGACAGCCCCCGAGCGTGTGATCCTGCAGGGCTCACCCAGCGCTGTCACGTCACCTCCTGCACACTGCTGCGGTGGGCTCACAAGCAGCACGTCTCCGTCAGGAGTGGCTGCTCCCGGGGAAACCACTGGCTGCTGTAGAGTTTAACCCAAAATGAATAAATAAACGTGTGGGTTTCTTGATAAGAAGAACCTATTTATAAGGCCTGTTCAGAATCTGGGGACCCGATGTGGCTCATTTGCATAACGTGTGTTCACGTGCGCCTGTGTGTTTGCGAATGTCCCTATCTGCATGCCACTCTGGACTCAGCTCTACGCACCGCGGTGACATGCTACACAGAGGACAGTCGATTACCGCCGGACTACCTGGCGTAGCACCCGGCCCTCACCACTTCCCCCTGTGGGCTGGCTGATCACATTATCTGTAATTAGCATCATAGGAATCGAAAAAAAAGTGAACAGTTTCGATTACGGTTAAAGTGGAGGCATTTTTTCCGCGGCCTAAACCCTTATTTTCAACAATCTTTCTGCACCTGCTGGACGCTGAATGCTGAGCGAGCAGTGGGGGGCTAGGTCAGCAAGAGAGCCGCAAACATGTTACAGGAGGACTTGCAGTCAGGAACGGCCTCTGCACAGGTGCATGGGCGCACGCTTAGGCCACATGAATCAATGGTGACCAGGAGGTAGCCGAGCTATCCATCCCCATGGGGAGGGTGGCAAAGAGACTGCATGGCTGGTACATGTAGGGAAAAGAGGGTGAGCAGGAGAGGAAACCGGGAGGTAGGCAGCGACCACCTGGGAAGGTTCTTAAGCTGCCTGAAAGAGTAAAGTCTGTCATACAGGTATCCACATGGCCTTAATTAAGTCCCCTCTGTAGGAAAATCCATGGGGCATGGTCGTTTTCTATCCTCCCCACGCTTCGAATCACCTTTGATCTTTTAATAAATGGCGGTCTCTGGGGATTCCAGTTGTGGAGACAGAGCCAGGAGAGCACTTTCCAGGCTCTTGGCTTCACGTGGAAAGGTACTGGCTTGGGTAGTAGATGGCCATCAGCTGTGACTAGATGGCCATCAGCTGTTACTGGTTAGCCATTAGCCACTGATATAACTGCTGTGGCTGAACTAGCAAGCACAGATTGCAGTTAGCAAGTGAGATTGGTTGGCAGAGAAGTGGACGGCAGGTTGCGGATTGTGTGGCTCCTGCTTCCTGTGTCTCCAACCCAGCCACCAGCGAGAATACAGTGGTGTGATTCCCCTACCTATGGCTCCGTGGGTGTTCCTTTTTGGCCTAGTCATATTCTGCATTCTTGTGCGGGGAGCGGGACCAGAGACCCTGCATGACACCCCACATGACACCAGTATTTTGCTTAGTACTGAGGTGCTCATAGGTGTTTAAGGAACGGCTTCTGTCTTATGAAATTCATGAATCGTTTTTTAATTTATGTCAACCTTAGAAGAATGAACTCATTAAGTGGTTTAAAGGATTTGTGGGAAAATATTAATATAATTTCATTTGATGAATTCAGCAGGCACTGTGATTATCAGAGCAGCTGATACACA
Source organism: Rhinolophus ferrumequinum (assembly GCF_004115265.2). Classification (NCBI taxonomy): domain Eukaryota; kingdom Metazoa; phylum Chordata; class Mammalia; order Chiroptera; family Rhinolophidae; genus Rhinolophus; species Rhinolophus ferrumequinum. The sequence goes on from NC_046302.1 coordinate 59,269,768, forward strand.
TTCTAGCTACTTGCTCTAGCAAGCAGCATTTAAAGTTGAGTGTTTAATTTGTTTGGCTTAAAAGTGTAATTTATTTTTCACTGCTGAATTAGCGATACTCAGGCATATTATGCCTGCTTTGGTAAAGGGAGCAGATTAGAGAAGCTTTAGCACATGATTCTGAGAGGTCTGTGTTTGAAATTGAATGTAAACAACACAAGGGAGCCAACCTGTTACAAAGACAGGAGTTGTCATTACATAAATTACATAAATTAAGCTTCTGTTTTGTGCATTGCTGAAATTATTGAGTTTTATTCATAAAATATTTATACACTATGCTCGTAGCTGTTATTGCTCACTGCCAACTGAATGAATTTTCTATCTCAAGAAACAAATGAGTTCCCAACTTGTTAAACTTAACCCTCAGTGTCCATATGTTCTGTTTATTTTTGAATGGTTCATGAATATGAAGTAAGTAATTTTCGTGTTTTATGGTTGTGATTTACAGATCCATGTGACTATATATGGAAAGTTAGATAAATTTAAAAGCATATTTATTAATTTTTGGTAGACATATTAGAGAAAAGGTTGCTTGTCAAATCTGGAGTATCTTTCAGTGACTTTCCAGGGGTTCATGAAATTCTGGAAATTATGTACTCAACTGTGCATTATAAATGCTTAAGCATATTTCAAAAATTCTAGGGAGCTGAATTCATAAGAATTTCCTCAAATTCTCAAAGAGTTATCTGGCTAAAAAAAAAAAAAAAAGTGGTTAAGAACCACTGAGCTCTTTTGTTAGAAAGTACGTAAAGTCCCCATGACTCGGCCATTGTCAGAAATCTGGCCACAAATCAGGTCTGGCTGACGCACACAGATTCTGGTTGTAAATGGTGACCTAGTACAATGATGGTGGGAAAATTAGGATACACCTGAATTGGATGTCCCTCAGCCCTGGGCCAGCAAACAACCCCAGTACTCTTGTAAGGATAGGTCTATTATTTATGGTTGTGGGAAACTCTCTGAGACCTACTGATAATTGATGAAGGAAACTCAAAAGCACTGTGTGTAGCATTATCCCATTTATGCAAAAATAAGGAAGTACGATCTTTGAATTTATCTTTTTTCTATATTAAAAATTAAACGTTAGATCCAAAAATCATAAAGGTATTTACCGAGGAGGAGACTTGAGTTTGACAGGGGGATATTTTCAGATTCTACTCTAAATTTTGTGTTTTGCAACAAGCACAGATTCAGTTTTCCAACTGTGATCTACAAACAAAAATGAGAAAAGGAAAACCGAGGTAGACTAGTCTACCTAGAAAAAGTCCAAGTGATTTGAGTTTGAAGAGTTGTCCTGGGAAATGATACAAAAATGATTGTTTTGCTTTAGCTATGTCAAAATACGAGTACCTAGTATGACAAGTAATTTGTGTTTGATTTTAAGATTAGAGAGAATTCATTTTGTCCCACAAACTCATCCACATTCTGGTAAGCTGACGTGCAGTGAAGATAAGGGCGTGAACTGAATCCCAGTGCTCTGGGGACACACGCTGCCCGCTCCTCGCAGGGTGGTGTCTATGAGGTCAGATGTCATCTCCCTGGATGAGTAAAAGGCTGAGGACTATAGGCACCAAAATGAACTCCTAGCAAGACATGTCTGTCCCCCAACCACAGCTGGGTGTCCCAGCCCTCTTCTCCATCCAGACTCTTCTACTCATGTCTTTAGTCCCAGGTTAAACACAGTCTAGGGGAAGCTGTTCTCGCTTCTCTAAAGCAAAATCGCTCATTCCTCCCCATTCTTTCCATAGCATAGCATGGAGACTTTTCATCTGCATTTGTCCACTTAAGTCTCTCTACTTAACCACGAGCTCTTACAAATTATGGATGAAAGATTTTTCATCATCCTGTGATCTTATTACTCTATCCCTTAAAAGGAGCTCAATAGCATATAATGCATAAATGATTACAAGTTTTGTGTCTTCGTGTAATGTGAAATTTAGCAAGGGAAATAAAGCTATGCGCCCTCTATTAAAAGCAGTAGTAGCTCTACTTTAAGCATTAAATGGACAATCAAATTCACCTGAAAAAGAATGAATTGATTTTAGTGTACTCAACTCTAACTTTACTGGGTATATTAATAGATCCACAGGAAACATTTCATCCTTCTAAGTGGATTTTGATCATCCATAAAAAGGCAGAGCTGCAGAAGTGAGCCGTGGAGTTACCTATTGTAGGACTGCTGACTGAAGTGCTGTCCCATGACCCTTTGGGTACTTCCTGTCCATGAGGTAGATATGATTCTCTATATAAAGTGACGTACTGACATTCTGTTAGCAACCTCAGCTTCATGTGCCTTGTAGTTGGTATTAGTTTTCAGCATCCATCTGATGAAGTCTAGACACTAACAGAAGTATGTCTCAGGTCTTTGTGTCAGGAAAATTTAAATTCCAGCCATGTCCCCTACCCCGCAGAGCTCCTCACTATGTGTCAGAGGAAACTGGGGGGAAGGCCCAGCAGAGAGTTCTCTGGATGTGTTTATTTGCATGCCATATCATCACAGGGGATGCTGGGATTTTATTTATTGTTTTATTAATTTAGGTTTCCACCTGGAGAGATGCTGAAATGTTTAACAATGTGGGGAGGAATGCTGGCCACAACAAGCCATTCACACTGGGCTGCGCTGGGTGAAGTTTGCCTTTAGTTCCACATATAACTTCTCAGAGGTGCGTGGAGTAAGGGAGAAGAGGGTGTTTCAGTGCTTAAGAACTTTAGAAAACCTTTGCTTTAGACTATCCGATGATTTTATTTATAGCTCTATTTTACTCTACCAATTTCTATGTTAAAATATAAACTTGAATTAGATGTAAAAACGACTATAAATTCAGAAGACAGAATGTTACTATTGACTGAGTGACTAGGAAAGGAGATGGAATAGCATTTTAATTGTTTTCCTTTTTTAAGGACAGTCAGACTTTGAACACTTAAATGTAGGGACTATATTATTTTAAGCAGAAAAGATGGAATGTTGCCTAATGACTCTGGCATCAGGCTCTGGAGGGAGAATGCAAGCGTTTAAATTCTGATTTTAACACCAAATGTGCAAACTTGGTAAGTTACACAATCTTTCTAACCCTCAATTTATTCATCCCTATGATGGGAATATTTAAATTACCTCATAGAGCATCTGTGAATGAAAACTTGACTTTTTTCAGGATCTAATGAGAAGTCTTGGAAATATGTTTTTAATGAATGACATAGCAAAGGCAAGCTTCATGAGATATACACACACAAACATACTCACACTCACACATATACACACCAATTCTTGGTGTGTCTTACTCCAATTCTTGTAGAAAATATCTTCTGAAAATGTAAAATTAACATCAAGCTACACATGCGCTAAACACACCTTCCATCGCCTTCTGTACATCTATGCATCACAGCTCTGCTGTGCACCTGGGCAGGGAGACAAAGAGGGAGGACAAAGGTGCAACATGGTCAAGAAAACCTGACCATGTCAAGTGAAGCATCAGCTGCTGAGGTGTGGGCACCAGTAAGGGTGGACTGTGTGCAGATGTTGGGGGTGTGAACATTCCTGTACCCCTCATAAGGTAGACTGCAAGCTTCACTGGAGTCTGCAAACACTAAGACTAATTCCAGGGATTTCCAGCTCCCAGTAGTGGCCAAATGGATTGTATCATATTAACTCCTTTGCCTATGGCTATAAACGTTGGTAAAAAATATAAATTATATATATATATATACATATATATGTATATATATATATATGTATATATATACACACACACATATATATCGTGATATATATATATATATATATATATATATATATATATATATATATATATCACTTATTTACAGGCACTTAAAGGTTACCTAAAACAGTAGAAACTGAAGATGATTTTTCACTAAAAGAAGAGAACTACAGAAAAGAGATCCACATTCTGCTGTCTTTATTTCCAAGATTCCCTAGGTCATGGGAGATGGAGCAGAAGCAGGAGGCATCAGTGCTTTTATGGTTTAGGGGCCAGAGGTTGGGTTTTGGGGAAGACAGAGCTGTTGAAATTGAAGCTAAGAATCCCAGAAAAGAGAGAGAGACCGGCCTCTAAATCTGAGGGCAAATTTTCCTCAAACTATTGCTGACTCTGGAACTTCATTTTTAAGGCATAAAAGTTTAGTTATTACATGTGAAAACAACTGGAAGAGTCAGAAACCTGAGGAGAAATATTTCAGGAACTGCCTATCATTCTGTCTGGCAGTCAGAGATGTGAATGCTTGCCCAATTATAGGGACTTTCTAACTATTTCAGGCTTCCCATCCCAAAGAGAAGTAAGTGTTGTGCATAAGGGCCATACTCTGGGATTAAAATCTATGTGTTAGGACTAAGGGACAAACCAAAATAGAGCTATTTAATAAATTGCAAAACCAAGTCACTTGCAAGAGGATATAGGTGATTCACTGGTAGTTTAATTGTCTGCTAGAAAATAACACTTTTTATAGAATGATAACAGAATCCAGAGTCCACACAAACTATCATTTGCAACACCTACACAGTAAACACACACACACACACACACACACACACGCACACACACACACTAAAAAGACAAATAAACAGGAACCTGAAATTCACAGTCCAGGGAAAAATAGCCAATACTAACAGACCTACAAATGTTCCATATTTTGAAATTGGTGAATAACTACTTCAAAACATCTATGATAGATATATTGAGGAGTCTTTAAAAATTGGTGGATAAAAAAAATAAAACAGGTGTAATAATAGACAATTGAAGGGAGAGATATGAGAGCTGTAAAAAATTGGAAATTGGAAAAAGGGAAATCTAGAACTGAAAAATGCAGTACTTGAATTATAAAATTTATTAGATAGAATCAATAGAAGTTAGAATACACATTTTAAAGAATCAGTGATCTCACAGACAGATCAGTGGAAATTATCCAACCTGATCACAGGGAGAAGAAAGAATTAAAATAAAGCAAACAAACAATGACAAACTCCAAGACCTTTGGGGCAGTATCAAATAGACCAACATAAAGTAATTTGAGTCCCAAAAGGAAAAACAAGTGACAAAGAGACAGTGGGGTAGAAAACATATACATATTTGAATAAATGTTGACAAATTGTTTTTTAAAATTTGACAAAAATATCAATCCACAGACCCAATAAGCCCCCAAAACAACAAATGAAAAAGAAAAATTCACACTTAGGTACATCATGGCCAAGCTGCTAAACACCAGTGATAAAAGGAAAATTTTATAAGTAGTAGGAGGGGAAGAAAGACATTTTATAAACAAAGTGTTTCTCATTACACAGAATTCAAACCAGAAGGCAGTAGAGAAATTGCTTTCAAATTCTGAAGACAGAAAAAACATTGCCAACCTAGAATATGATATATGGTAAATATATCTTTCAAATATTAAGAAAAAATAGAGACCTTTTCAGGTAAGCAAAGCTTAGATCATTTGTTTCCAGCAGTCTTAAATATAAGAAATGCTAAAAAAAATTTTTTCCAGCAGAAGTAAACCAGAGTCATGGTGAAATAAGCTACAGTAATGGAGGCAGGCCACTGAACATTGTATTTTATTAAGTATCTCTTGCTTTATAAAGGTTATTTAAAGTAAAATGATTGTCTGAAGCAAATAAAAATTAAATGTAGTCTGAGTTTATAATAAATATGAAATTGAAATATATGAAAACATTAGCACAACAACATGGGAGATATTATAAGATTTTACATTAAACGTGCAGAGGCGTAATGTTAATGTGGTGATGACCATGTGAGGTTAAGTTTCATCACAAAAGCAACCATTTGAAAAAAGCCAAAATGGTTAAAAAACAAAAGAGGAGAAAAAGCTCACTACTAAAAATTTCTTGATTATCCAAAAAGAAGGCAGAAAAAAAGGAACAAAGAACTAGAGGACAAAAGAAAACAAATAGTGTGTGAGTAAGCTTAACTTTAATTGTATTAATAAATGCACTAAATGTTAATGGACTGCATACTGCCATTAAAAGGAAGAGATTGTCAGAATGGATAAAAGAACAAGAAAATCTGTGCCTTATGTACAAGAGGCGCACTTAAACTTAAAGACACACAGATGTCAAGAGTAAAAATATGGGAAACACTAGTTATTATACACTGGGATAGCTGTATTAATATCTAGAGGGAAAACTAGAGCTCACGACATATAGGTTCATTGTATGAACATAAAAGGTGAATGCATCACGAAGATATAATAATATAAAATGAGAATTTCAAAATATTTGAAGCAAAATAGAACTAAGTAAAGAGACAAACCTTCAATAACAGTTGAAGATTTTAGTATCCCTCTCTTTATAATTAAAACAAGTAAACAAAGAAACAAAATCAATATGGATATAGAAGACATGACTTTAGGTGAACAAGTTGACCTAAATGATGTGTACAGAACCCTACACAAAGAGATGGCAAATGCATATTATTTTCAAATGCACACAGAACATTCACCAATATAGACCATGTGTGGTGCCATAAAGAAAGTCTCAATACATTTAAAACGATTGAAGTCACAGAGAGTCTGACCATAACAGAGTTATATCAGCAATAAATAAAAATAAAATATTTCTAAAATCTCCAACAATTTGAAAATTAAGCAGGACATTTCTAAAGAAATCCAGAATTCCAACAGAAATTTCAAAGAATTAGAACATATTTTGAGCTAAATGATAATGAAAACAGCATACCAAATTTTTTAAGAGGTAGCAATAGTAGTTCTTACATGAAAATAGATAGTTTTAAATATTTAAATTATAAAGAACAGGGTTAAAGTCCAAGATGTATGCTAAAGAAAGCAACAACAGAGGGTAAATTAAACCAAAAAAAAAAAAATAGCAAAAGACAGTAATAAATGAGTGGGATGTAATGACAGAAAACAAAGAATAGAGAAAAAATAATAAAGGCAAGGGTTGGTTTTTGAAAAAACTAAATAAAATAGACAAAACTTCAGCTAGAGTTATAAAGAAAGAAGAGTACACAAATTGCAAATATCTGTAAAAGATGATATCACTATATAGCCTATAGATATTAAACGAATAGTAAGGACATATAATGGAATACTTTATGCCAATTAATTAAGTAATTCAGATCAAAGGAAAAATTCCTTGAAAAACATGAGAACAAAATTAATGTTAATTGGGATATGAGATGACCCAGGCTGAGCACAGTGTAACCCAATGCCTGCTATGCAAGAGGCGAGCAATAGCCTATGTCCGCTGACCCACAGTCTGGGCCAGCAAGGTGAAATCCGTCAGCACCAAAACAGATTCTGGAAAAGGCAAGTGCACACCATCTGCCTCTCTGTCAGGCTGGGCCCAGTAACAACTGGGAGTCCTTAAACATATGAAGGAGATCGGGAGGAAAAGAATGCCTCTGAAAATATGTTTATTAGGATAAGAAGAGCAATGTAATAATTTATGTGTTTCATGTATTAAAATAGAGATGAAAAGAATTCTGCTGCCATCAAAAGGGTGGGATTTAAGTAAAACTCCTTGGTGCCCACGTTTCTCGAACTGTGTTCATCAAGCACTGTGTTTGCAAGTATTTGACCTCCATTTCCTGAATAAAAGGATTGTTCAATCCTGAAATGCTTGAAGAGACTTCCATGCCATGGTGTCTCTGATTCTCTGACGTGCAGAAGGGCCTTATTATACGCCCCCAGGACGTCTACGCAGATGCTTCCTTCCTCACTCTAATTTGACCATAAACCTTATCCTCCCACAATTCTTTTGACTTTTACACCAGTAGCAAATCCAAGCTGGGCAGTGCTGCCCTATTCTTTCGCTTTCGTCACTGGGTTAGCTAATGGCTTAAAGGTGTTTCTTACAGGGTGCAGGGAGCATCAGAGAAGATGCTCTTTTGGCAGTTTATTCCAATATCCCTTGTGTGGCATTGAAGAAGCAGCCCCTCACACCTGCCTCAGTGTCCAAGGTAGCTTTCCGGGCTCCTGCGTCCCCAGAAGGCACTGTCCTCCCACTGGTCTGAGGGATGCCTTGGGATGGTGCAAAGGAGAGTTCAGCGAGTCTTTCTGGAAGCAGCTCACCTCTCCATTGGGCGCGCAGGCCCACGTGCACGCTCAGTGGCTGCAGGAGCTCTGTGGACATTGAAATGTTTTCTGTGTTAGATGCACAGCAGCTCCGTGGTAACAGCCGGCGTTGGGCATACAGACCTCGGCTCCGCGTGGCTAACCACCCCTGTCATCCCCTCTCTGTAGTCTCTTCCTGAACAGAAAAGCACGTTCATTTGCATTACCTTTTATTTACACTGTGTTGTAAGAGCCCATAAAGGTTTTTCTCCCCAGAACACCTCGCGTATTCTGCACTCAAGAATCTTAATTTTGGGACTTAATTCGGCAATTTTACTTGGAATTCATATAGTCTTTGTTTTGCAGCAGCTGGCGCTGGTCCCCCTGCTGCGTGGGGAGCCTATGCTCCCTGTTGCTGCAGACAATGTCCCAGGCTTTTGTAAACAGCAGTGGGAACTTTCCAGACTTCAGACATATTTGTATTAGTTTCCTTCCTCCATGAGTGAGCTACAAACTCTAAATTAATAATCACCAATTTTACTTTCTTCTGTCAAATTACCTGTTACAAATGGCACATGGGAAAGGAGCTGCTCCCTATGCTGTCTGAGAATTGCTCTGTTTTTAGGTGCTAAAGAATGACCATGTCTGCTGGCGCACAGTAGGTCCATTCCAGGAGGAATCGACTGACCAGCCAGAGATTTGGGAAGGAACTCCTGAAAAAGCAGGAGGTGCTCAGGGGGGTTCTCGCTGAAAAGAATTCCAGTCTGCTTCATTTTAAGTTAAATGTTTGATGAATTTGATTGTTTTGATAAATGGAACATACACCCTAAAATTAGTTTACCTAAGTCTTTAAGGTCTATTTCAATCACAGTTTATTCAAAAAATAACAATACTGTGCATTTAACTCATCTTATTCAAAAATATATTATACTCCTGGGATTGACGCAGCTGTACCAAATTTGTAGCAGGAGGACGTGTTATGACTGAGATTTCAGCATAACTCTCAAAGTGCTATGACACTACGCAGCTAGAACAGAATCGCTTAAGGTGAATATTCTTATTTGTTTATTCATTCATTTATACATCGATTATTCTTGCATCCAAAATGCTTTGTTTAGCTCTGCGTTTAGGAAGTTGCTATGTATCTGGCATAATAGGGACGAGGTGGGTGCAGACACTTGTCAGGACCCGGTGTGGTTGGGCCTAGTTAAGGGACTCCAGATGCCAAATAACTAATATATGCATCACTTTGTCTAATCAAATAATGACTTTCCTGGTGTGGTCACAGGACGAGTGTGCAGCAAACAGCCACATCCTGTCCCTCCCTTCAAGGCGGGGGACGCGTCCTCGTTCCAGCCACTGGAACCAGAGCAGACTCAGGGCAGGAGATGGGCTTTCCTGGTCCAAGGCTCTGCAGCCACCTGCCGTGAGAAAAATCCTGCCTGGGAACCGCTGGTCCCGACAGAGAAATTCACAGAGCAGACCCGACCCGGGTCAGCATGTGCAGAGCAGACAGGCCGGCAGCCATCACCTGGGGCAGGGATGAATGCTGCTGTCCCGAGCCACAGAATGAATACGCCCAACAGAAGGCCGCCGTTCGCTCAGTGTGCAGTCTGTGTTGGGGACAGAAATGATGCTGATCATGACGAAAACGTAATATGTGCTAACAGTCATTTGACACCAAGGACAGTCCAGCCACGGCTCTTCCATGATGGGGACCCGAAAGAGAACCTCTGAGAGAAGTGCCATCTCATTTCAATCCCCATCTTAGTGGCCACGGGGAAGCTGCGGGCCTCACCTGAGGTCCCAAAGGCCAGGCCGAGGAGCCAGCCCCTCTCAGAGCGCCGAGCTGCCCCTGGCCACCACCAGAACCTGCTGCCTGTCGCCTTACTGCAAAGAATGAGTGTCACTACAGAAGGGCCGGATGGCTGAGGTTTGTGGGGTGCAGACACACAGTGTGTACGTTTCGTGTATGTCATATGTAATGTGGGCATGCTGTGTGTATGAATGTATGTTTGCGTCAGCCTGTCTGTCTCCCGAGCAGCATGGCACCTTTCCTCAGGGGGCGTGGAAAGGAACAAGGACGAATCACATTGTAAGCCCCACCCGGCACCTCTCTCCAGTGTGGTTCTGTTTCTCAGACATCTGGAGACTGAACGCATCTGTGGAGGACGATGGGTCCTCTTTGAAATGTTGATGTTTGTCCGCGACGTGCTGTTATGTGGGCTGATGACCGCGCACCAACGACCGCTCATGACAACACGTGTCCCGCAGTGAAGGTCCCGGGTAGTTGCTGCATCTAAATATCCCGATCACAATGAGCCCTGAGCTGGTCAGCTGCCGACGTAAAATAAATTATTTCAGCCTCTGTTTCAAGGACACTTTCATGTGGGATGTGTGAACCCTGTGCGCCCTCGCCGACTGCCCTCCACGGGCCCCGCGGCCGCCCCCTCGCGCTGGGCTCTGCAGCGGCTCTGGCGCTCAGGGCGGACTCGCTTCCCTCTGATGTGCAGCTCCGCGGTTTGCTGTACTTGGGTCCGGCGTGAATCCACACCGTCCCTCCAAGGCTGTGCATCGAAGCAGGGAGGGATGAATAACTTCCGTCAGACATCCCCATATTTTATGTCAAGGCCCTGCCACGTTGTCTGGAGGAAAATCCATTTAATGAACGGAGGCCTCAGAAGCCAGGTGAGTGGCAGAGGGGTAGCCGGGTCCTGTCCACGACATGGATGATACGTGACGTGGGGCCGCAGCGGAAAACACGCGGGTGGACCAGACACGACGCCATGCCTCCCCCGCCCCGTTCATTACAGGGTAATGACAAAGGACCGCACTGGCCAGCCCCCTGCTACGGTTACACGCGCTCCTGACAGCCTTGGCCTCCGGCTCAGCCCGCCGCCCTCTCCCCGCGCGGGCTCGGGCTCCCCGGTTCCCGCAGACAGTCCGCGTTCAGCACACCCGGAATGCAGGCGTCTCCGCGTGACCTCCCACCCCCACAGTCCGGGCTGTGTGGAGCCCGGGCCTCGGCCCTCTTTCCACTCGACTGCCATTAGTGAAACCCCTCCTGTCCTTTCAATTTTTAATTACCATTGTCTGTTCACCTTTGTTTTACCCGTGACATCTTCAATTTAAACAGTATCAGAGAGGTTGATGGGCACAGTTTCCTTTTCAGCTTAAGTGACTGCAGCTCGTCGAGTTGTTAATTATGCAGGGAGGTCTGCATGGCTGCGGCCGGTAACCCGAATATGGGTCTGGGCAGCAGAGCTCGTGGAAGGATGATGATGTGTGTGAGCTTCCTGGCTAAGTGCGCTAATGAGAGGACCTCATTTAATCAAGCGCAATTAATTAAATTAACTTATGATATTAACCCATCTCTCCGCGCATGTATAATTTATATTAATTGATTTGCTGCATTCAGATTGGCCAATCAGGTGGGGTGCGGACAGCCTAAGGAACAGGCAGTGTCATTAGCATTACTTTGATGCAAACCATAATTGATGGGTCAGTGTGTTTTAGGGATGTAGCAAAAGCTTTGCTAATTGTCATAAGAAGTTGAAATTGATTGTGTCTGCATTAGTACATAAATTTAAATCGATTAATGTTTTGTTCTAAAATTAATGTCCATTCTGGATGGGAGATACAATGCTTTATTTATCGGATTCATTAATGCAGTCTAAGGAAAAACCGTGTTGGAGTGAGGACGCTGAGTGGGGATCATCGAGAATGAGCCCAATGGAACCCAGGCGGAAGCAGCACTGTCCCCACGACGGCCTGTGTTTCAGCCACGTTTGAGCACAAAAGACTCCAGGGACACTATCCAGGCCTTGCATTGAATTACAGCACTTTGGTGGACCACTGTATGGGGAGCACCCTCAATGTGGTGGGCAGTGTGGGTGCCCGTAGAGTGGGTGCCCGTGGGGAGGAGACGTCTTCTAGAAACATCATCACTAGCCAGCGGAGGTTCAGATGTTAACGTCATCCAGTTCACACCAACCTCCTCCACAAAAGAAGGGAAATGCTCTCAAATGCGCTTGAATGGCAATTTATCCTTTACAGCCAACTGACAGAGATCATGAAATCAAAAGTCACAGACGCTTTGTGAGAGCACAAAATTTAAGCGTAGGCTGCATTTTTCATAGATACTCTTACATGGTGATTTTTATTCTGAAGATTCTCTAATTAACATGATCTGGAACCTACCTGGATTTATGTCTTTAAAAGCGACATAAGTTTAACTTGGTGAACTTTCCTAACCCGGCCTCTGCTATTTAAAGACTAGTTGCTAAAACCGTTTACATTAGTAACATAACCCCGAATTTCTGTTATCACTAACAGTACAAATGCACAAAGACGAGGGGGAGAGTAAGAGATCTACTGAAAAATCAGTTTAATTCATTTATAACTCCCTTTTTTCCTACCACGGAAAGCTTAACATCTGCTTCTTATAAACTGATTTAAATAGAAAATGTGTAATGCATCCCTTTACCAAATGGTTCTCTTTTTTATTGATGGAGTGAAGCAGTTTGGCTCCTCTGTGTCACTACAGAGCATCCACGCTCTCGGAAATGGGACAGCTCTGCTTGCTCAAGGAAGCAGTGTGAACTGCACATGCCAGAGACGAGCTCCGATAGCTCTTGACTGCCCGGAATGCAGAGGATTACTCACAGGCAGCTTCCGAGTCTAAAACAGTCGAATTATATTCAAATATCAGTCCATGGGGTGGCACTATCGAGTAAGGGACAATGACTGGGTCTCTGAAAGTAACTTCTCAACTTGGGTGATTCAGCCGCTGCTTTGCTGTTGTCAGATTTAGGGGCGGCAGTTCCAAACAAGTCATGTCCCCGAGACAGCCGTGATGAGCTGCAGTTGCACAAGCTCTGTGGGGAAACGAGTTCCTACTACTTGTTTAAATTATGTGCAGTGTTCCCGCTTCATATATCCGAGATTTATACCCGCCTGGTATATGCCAGCCCCACAAAATGTGTTTGTATACGTGTCAGCGTATTAAACCTCCAGCAAAACGCCAGCTTGGATTTGGAAAGCCCCACATTCTGGTTTTGTCTTCCAAATGAAAAGGAGAGTTCATTGTTTGTTTCCCTGGGAGTAGTACAAATAAAATCTCCTCCATGCTTTTTAAAAAGTGGTTTCTTTAGGACACACGACGCAGGAAAAGGGTCAGTCTCCCTGGTACCGGGTTATTTGTCCATGGTTAATGGAAATGGAAGCAGCTGGCCTTGGTGACAGCCAGCTCTCGGGAGAGGAAAGCGGAGGGCAGTGCGGTGTCAGGCTCCCGTGTCGGAGAGCAGCCTGACGTGGCTGTCGCTGCACTCCGTGAACATTTCGAGCACAGTCACTTAGAAATTAGCTATTTAAAAAAATTATTGTGTTGCTCTTCCTTCTGATGAAAGTTCAAAGCCGCTGCAGGGAAACCTCGACCGCAGAGACACCCCTGATTCTTGGCAATGGCAGAGCTCAGATTCAAATGGTCTTACATTTAAATATTTGCTGGTATTTTTTAAGGTTAGGAAGGTAACAAAGATAATGATTAAAAATAATATTGTTTTAATTTAGCATTTTACTGAATGGGTCACAGATGTTCCAAGAGAAAATTAACGGTGTTTCATTTAAAATAAAACCCACTTAACTCTATGTGGAATGTGGTGGCAGGTGGAATAATTAGTTTGCCCACCAGGTGTGGTTTGTGGGGGTAAAGCAGGACTCTGCCCAGACCCGGCCCGGGAGTGGGGGGAAGAAGAACCCGCCTTCCGATGTGGTGTCCCTTGGTGGTGAGGTGGGAACCCAGCGTCCTGAGTCCAGCGCTCCGGCTCAGGCAGCACGAGCTGACTTCCTGCCCGGAATGGGCCCTTGAAGCTGTGCTGTTTTGTGCCGGTCCCTGTGTGTGGCCATCCTGGCAAGCAGGTCACCTTCCATTCCTGACGACACTCTCTGGTTGGGCCTCCAGCCCAGATAGGATGGTCCTGCCGCCGTAGGTGTCACTGCAAGCAGCAAGAACTGCCCCGGGCAGTCCCCAAAGAAAGGGGAGCGAGTCTAAAAGTCTAAAAGCAGGAATTACCATCCAGTCCTGGCAACGTGGAATGGGGATTGTTTTTAACATATTGTCTTGAATGTGGAATTATTCCAGTTTTATGAGCAAGTGGAACAAAAACCACTGCTGAAATCCTCTTCACGGGGCTTGAAGCCTCATGGACCCACAGGCATCCTGTCTGAAGCCCAGAGCGCAAACAGGCCGCGCCCACAACACCGGGCAGCCCTGGGCCTGCTCCTGCCTTCCTCTCTATCCTCAGTGTGTCCTCATGAAAAGACAGCCTCCCGTCCGAATGCTGTCACGCTAACCAGGGGTCTCGGTCAGACATTCTCCATGCACCTCACCGAGGGCGCACCCATAGTGCATTTGTTATACAGCTACCAAACAACATTTCAGAAAGAAAGTGTCTCTCTAGAGAATGGCTACGCCACTAGGAGGTGTTTCGTTTTAAGGACACTTTATGCATGTGCCAGACATTTCTCGACACTGCATGCACAGGACGCCAAAATGACTATTCGTGCCAGTTGTATTCTGGATGTTGGGTTCACTGCAAGATGCCCTCTCCCTGTCCTGCTGGATGCCCAGGTGGAGACATCGCTCAGACGATTCGATTTTGCTTCATATAAACCCACGCTTGGCCCGCAGACATCCCAGGTCTTCTTGGTTCCCTTCTCACTGCTCTAAGGATACAGTCTCAGCCCTCTTCTTCCACAGCTTTCCACTCCCCTGTGGGGCACGGCAGCTGGGATAAAGGAGGATGACAGGAGGAGATCAGGTCTAGTCGAACGATGGCCTCAGGCCTTCAGTTTTTAAGGTAATCTGTGCAAGGGAAACCACGCGTGGTCAGAGGTTGATTTGCCTCAGATATACGTACTTTTTAATATTTTTTCAAAAATATTAAAAATGGATTTATGTGTCCTCAATCAGGCAGGTGACACTTTGAAATGGCCCATTCTTTCTCCTAAGCTAAAAACCCTGAATTCTGTTGTATATTCGACCACATCAAGAACAGTTAGAGAAGGTCTGACCCCTCTCTGACCCTGAGAGGAGATGAACGCCGTGGCCTCGTGACAGTCCTACAGGGAAGGGCACGTTTATATCACAGACGCTGTCCGGGCTACGTCGCCATTGAATCGTGAGCAGAGACAAGTGTCCCTACTGCGATTGCTCTCAGGCTGCTCTCCGAGTCGGGGTTTCCTGTCGCTTTTGTATCTACACAATCAGCAGACTGAAAAACCACACATTTGTACCTCAAGTATATTTGAATAAGTCAATGACCAGGAAAGGCTTAAGTGAAATTAAAATTTTTTTGTCAACACATAAATATATCCTGCCAGAACAAAATAACTCTTGTGCTTACATCTATCCTATACATTTGACACTAAATTAAATATTTCACTGCTCTTACAACCTTCATTTCTAATGGAAATGTTATTTTAAAAATCAGGATACTGCTATAAGCTAAGAATATAAACTCAATGTTTAATTTAGAATTCTCTGCAATATGAATCAAAGTTTGAATTTTGAATTTTATCTACTGACATTGGATCAAAGTTCAGAATTCCAGTGGTTTCTGAAGTGGTACATTTTTATTGCCACTTAGATCATTTGCTTGGTATGCTCTCTACGCAAGGGGACCCGTCGTAATCATTTTCTTATCAGCTTGCCTGGTGGGGAAGATCTTTATTTCTCAGCTATGAGGAATGATACATGAGCATAGTTAAACTTAGGGGATGGGTTTTATTTCCATGAGTTGATAATAACGCTCTGATTAATTAGTATGACTTAAGTGCGGGAAGATCGTTTTTAAATGGCCCTTTGACTCTTTTATCATCAGTATTAACCCTGTAATATTTATAATCCCAGAGTCTCAATATAATGTTGTGTTTCTTATATTTCTAGAAATGGATAATTTGTTTCAAAATAAGCTAAAGCATTATAAGAAGCCCAGGGGATTTAAACACAGCAGAACAATGATGCCTCTGGTCTTTATAGTCATTTAAAGTCCCCCAGGCCACGTAATGGTCCCTAGAACTTCTGTGCGGCATTTGTTTTTTACTTCGTGCAGAGGATACCAGGGTGAGAGCTAGTATTAAAAGAGTTCTGTAAAAAAACTTAAAAATCAATGTTTGATTTTTAAAATGCTGAGAACTTGATGAAGCTAGATATACCCTATGCTATCAAGAACTCAAACCAAAAGCAAAGCAGCAGAAAAGTGCCTTGGGTCATTACTGGCATTTTTTTAATGCCTCCTGCCAAAAAGGGGGTAATTAGTTGGAGAGAAGGCCAAGGATATAGCACATGGTTGACATTTCTCTACTAAAAATATGCATTCTGTACTTTGGCTCATGTTTTTATATTTCATATTGTAACATTGATAAATATTAGTAATAATAGGACATGTGCAAAATTTCACAATGCTGATGCTGGCATAGCGCTCATACATGATGTGTACACACAGCTCCAAACATATGGGATTGGCACGAGAGGTCTTAAACTGTATTTCTAGAGTGTTTGCCATGAAATTTTAGACTATGTTCCCCAACTCAGATCTGCTGCCACCATCACATTATTGGGCTCCATCCGTACGTCCACCAAAAATAGTATTTCACTGAGTCCTCTCTCGCATGTGTTGATTTGATGAAGAAACGCCACTATATTTGACTATGGCATTTCCTTTACAAACGTCGTGCTAAGTGTTAATGCCTTCAACTGTTGAAACTGTATTGCTAACACGCATGACCACGCCTATAAATACGATGGTGACCACGCTGGTGTGCCCAGACGGCGGCCGTGCATTGTAAGTGTACGTTTTCCTGCAGACGGAGGAACGGATGATTGTGAGTATTGGAATTTTCCTTCTAACTCCTCAATATTTACACATATGCATGCAAATATAATTTCTTAAACTAACACTTGTTTAGTGCAATGCCCAACAAAGTTACTATGTATTCATGAGTATCGTGGCTGGTGAGCGCAGAAAGGGATTAGTCCCAAGTGTAAAAACTGGTTTTCTGTATAAATTGGCCCCAAAGGGAAATTTTCCAGATTGGTTTCTTGTTTCTTGACATGATCCAGTCGAAATCATATTTGTCCCCTCGTCACGTTACTTTAGCAGAGTGAGTTGAGTAAAGGGAACAGGTGCCCCATGGATCGATCAGCCATCGTGGCAAAGGGCTCTTATTAGATGTTGCAGGGTACCAGGAGGCTGAGGGATGGAGCGCGGCCAGGTTATTGATGACGGCAATAACCGAGCCGGGCCCGACCGCAGCCCTGGAGTGGGCCAGAGGAGCCCGGCAGGATGGATGTGCCGAGGCGGAGACAACATGAAGAAGTATGGAGCACAGCTTCTCACCTGGCAGACTTATTAAAGTTCATTGGAGGAAGATGGACTGTTTCAATATGTTAAACACTCGAGGCTGTTAAGAGCGAGTTGCTGTCACAAGAAACACCGTTGTTTGGCGAGCTTTCCTTGTCTTTTCTGCTTTTGGAAATTGGAATGTTCCCTCTGCAGCCATCCCTCTGTCCCTTGGTGCTCTGTGCAGCTTCGGAAACAGGGAGAAACAGGGCCGCTTGGCACAAACGTGGTGAGCCTCTGAGGTGGGAAAGTTGCTGGTCGGTTTGTGAGTCAACAAAGAACTTAGGTTTATCTGTGCTGAGAATGCTTTAAACATCGGTTTACCCTCCCGTGGGCTATGCTGTCCGCCCCAGCCAGCTCTGTCGCATACAAAGCGCCCCGTAGTATCAGAGGTGGCACACGGGGTCAGATGACCGGGGTGGTCTGCACACTGGACGTTTGCCTCCAGGCTGCACAGGCAGCACACGATCCAAAATCATTTCAGAGCCACCGAAGTTAAGAAAAACAATTTTACATTCTGCTGGATTACAGAGAGCTCTAAACTAAGAGACAGGCAACACTCAACGTACATTTTGCTTCAGGGTTAAGGTCTCTTCCTCTGCTGAAAGGTCAGGGCGTGCCGCCACGTTATATCCTGCTACGACATAATGGCGTTCTAGCGGAGGTTTGAAAATGCGTAACAAGGGCCTGTTCAGACAGCATCTAGCCGCTGCGGGTTAGACCTACAGGCGAAGATGAGGCACAAGAGGCATGGGGTGGGCGACCCAAGACGTGGCCATAATGGGGCCCCCCCAGGCCCTTCCAGGAGTCCTCTTGTGTCAGTTCCAGTCCGGTCCTGACATGGAAAACGGCTCAGCACTCCTGTTTACCTTGCAGGCCTGCCCAGCTTCAAAGCCTTTCTCTGAGAGAGCTGCTTAGCTTGGCAGTTTTCATTCATTGGAAAGCCGGCTGATTCCCGTGGTGTGTCCCGTGTTCCAGCATAAAGTCTGACGTCTGCCATGCATTTCTTCACCCGGGTTGGCCGTCGGAGTCCCACCAGTCTCCTTGTGACATGTATCCATGGAGTTGTGTGTTGTGTGTCTTCACTACGTGTGTTTTGGCCAAGTTGGGTGAAGCAGTGTTCTAATTTGCTATAGTGTTCCATAGGTTTTTTTTCTTTTTCTTAAAAAAAAAAATTCTCTGGAATTTGAAAGATAGTATGAAAATTGTGAAATCATTTTGCAGGGCATTGCTACCCAGTTGAAAGCAGAGATTCCATAATTCTGTTGTTCCCTGTCGCTGAGGGAGAGCTGGTCCAAGGAGTCCATCCCGTGTGGGCCACAGCGCCTTGTAAATAAACCAGTTGAATGCCATTTTCTGTTTCACAAAAATAAAACGTGCCCCTGCTCAGTGAACCCGAGAGCAGCAACTCTCCTTAAACATGTTTATCGCTGGCATCACCTCAGCGCCCGAGAGCCTGCGCCTAGGAGGGGGCTCCACAGGGCAGCAATTGCCTAATGGAGGAACCACTGGAGAGCCAGGCCTGGGGAAGTGCACACTGCGCTCCCCAGAACCGATTGCTTCGAGGAGCAGGGCGTTTGGGTGCCAGAGTCCTTTTGTCTCTCAGTCCGGAAGGCACTGCAAGGACAAAACTAAGGAGTGACTTGCTTGCTTGAACTGTTGCTTATGTAACGAAATATTCTCGTTGTCGTGGGTGAACGGTGACTGTTGGGAGGTTCGGTAGTCTCTGATTCCCATCATCTACTCAGCTACCTCTTCCACGAGGTGAGGGCCGTGGACGTGCATGAGCCTGGCATCAGTGCCACAGCAACTCCCGCTGTGTGACAGATGCCCAACAGGAGGCCACAGGCCCCTGGGCCTGCACGTCAGGCCAGGCAGCCTCCTCTACCTGCCAGAACAGTGGGCGCTCACGGCCAGACGTCCCACATGGGGGTGTTGGGTTATGAGTTCATGGTCTGTTTCCTCACACTGGAAGGGACCTCGTCAGGTTTTCCCTGGGTTGGAAATGCTGAGTCTCTAAGGCTGTCTGACACATAGTAGGTGCTCAATAAATGGTAGTTAAATGAAAGAATCAGTCATTCAATCTGCAAAATGAAGATACACAGTGGGCAATATTATCCCATTTTAGAGATGAGAAAACTGAGTTTCAAAGAGGCAAATCTGCTCAAGGACACGCCCCTTTTCTCTTACTTTCTGTTTTTAAAATTAACATTGTCTAATTCTCTATGCCCTAAAATGGTTCAAGTCCAGCTGAATTCTTTACTTTGACCCTGCCTTAACTTGGTGATCTGTTTGTTGTTTTGTCCTGTAAATAGTGTAGTATTATCACTTAAACACATGTGCAAGATTAAATAGTTTTATGAAGTGTATAATGAAAGTTTGAATGCTCCCATAGATTAAAAACTCTGTTTAACACACATGAAGAATTATTAGAGCTATTCAGTTTCCTGTCCGCTTTGATTCCTTTCCCATCATGCTGTCAGCAGTAAGGCCTGGTCTTAGCACTTTTTTCATGGCTTAATTGCATTCAAAATCTGCAAGATTTTGATGGTAACCTCACAGATTTAAGATAATCTTACAAGAATTTCACAACCATACAGCAATTTTCCCTCCCCCCCCCACTAAATGTTGACTGCTCTAATTTTCTTAGGAAAAACAGAAGGGTAGACTGTCTCTCTACAACGATTTTTTAAAATATCATATTGTAGTTTTAAAAAGCCCAAAGTAGTCTGACACAGCTTTGTCTAGTGTGCAGTATTTATGGCCCATCTCAGTTCACAAACACGCACACACACACAATTCATTTTTATTTGTGCCTTTCCACTTAACATTTTATCTGAAGCACTTACGACACATTTCCTAAGAATCTTACACATTTTAGCGTTCAGTACCTTAATAAGACTTGAGTTTTTACCTACGCCATCCACCCACTGCCATACTCTTCCCATGACTGTTACTTGTTAGTCTTCAGTGATAAGACACCATTCACACTCTTAAATACTATGATTGGTCACAGGAAGAAGTGGCTTTTGAAGGCCACTTCCCAGACTCCCAAGGATCGGAGCCCATGAGGTGGGAGTGGACGCAGCCGGCAAGCTGCTCGAGCCTGATGTCTGGACTCACACCGTGGCCGGGGGCCTGGCCGGACTGAATGCTGCCCATGGAGTTTAACCAGTTCACACACACCACTGAGCTGCCAGCGGGCCCTGCTGGGAAACCCATCCTGGGAAACAAAACCCATCAGCTAGAGTCCTCGCCAGTCCTAAAGAAATGTGTGTCCTTTTCATTCTAAAGAAATGTATTGACTTCAGCTATCGGGTGGTAAGACATATCTTTTTATATTTTCCCCTTGTACATGACACCACACCTCGTTTCAGTAGTTCTAACACTTCTCCTAATTCAACAAGACGCCATAGGACCCCCAATTAAACAACAAAAACACCTGCTCTTTATGCTGTGCATTCTGTGCTTGCTGCAAAGGCGTGTGTGATGTGTGGTTACATTACCAATATTAAGTGTGGAAATGGTTCTTTAAAGAAAAGAAGGATGGGAGGGCAAGGCAAAGTGAGCTTAAAAGGAAAAAAAAAAAAAAAACACCAGAAACAAAATCGGAATGTTTACATGGGCTAACATGGACCACCTTCAAGAAGGAGTCAGTGCTGTGTGAGTTTGGCGTCCGGGCGGGCGAGCCGTGCGGAGGGGCCCACCCACCTGGCACGGGCCCTGCCGCTCGCCTCCTTGTGCGTTTCGCCCGTGCCCTGGGAGAGGGCACCTTGCCATTCCAACAGATGGGCATGCTGGTGGGCCGGGAATCTGGCTTGAATATGTTTCTTGAGGGCAATGTCCCAGCTAGAGACACTGGTGTTTATCTGAGTGGTAGTGTGCTCAGCGATGGCGTGGAACATTTGCTCGTGTGCCCTATGAAATTTTGTTTCTCTGTTGGTAACCAGCGCGTGGAATGGGCTTTGGACTGTGTGCAGCAGATGAAGCTACGATCACGAGTGACCAGCAGTGTCTCAGAGGCGACCCCTCCCTTCGGCCCCACCCACCCCGACATCTACACACAGGGCGCTCACCTGCAACTTGGGACACTCACAGCCACTGTGTGGTCCTTTTCAGGTTTGGGACTTTGTGTCCGTAGAAGCTTAATCCCAAGTTCAACGCCCTGAGAAAGCCAGAGAAGAGTCTGACTCACATGTCCCCCAGCAGGCTCTGAAGGGCACACGTGTTTGAGGCGTGTCTTTGAAGGGCCATGCAGACTTTCTCCTCTTCTGCCCATAAGGACATGGTGAAGCTGTTTTGGCAGAAAGGGGAGAGATGGCATTTCACAGGGAAACAGGGCAATCTAAGGGAGCTCATTCTGGGTGTGGGGGTGGGACCATGGTGCCCCGTGCACTATAAGCTGTTTGTGGCCCAGAACGAGGTCTGTTATGGCCCACACCGGGTATAATTTTTATATCAACAATTCTCCGCAAAGTATAGTTTGTGCTTTTTGGTTACCAGGATGTGCATAGCTGGGTCACTGTCATGATGATGTGACCAAATGTCCTACAAGAGAGCCAACCTTTATGCCCAGAATCCATGAGGAAGCCCATACGCGGGCACTGAGGTGAGTGGTTTCGACTGTTATATTTGGGGACATTCGTAACATAGGGAAATTCTCCTTTTACTATGTGATAGAAATGACAGACTTAGGATAACTTTCTCCAGTAGTAATTCATTTTGTTTTCAGTTAGGTTTTGTTCTTGAGCTAAATAAGGGAGCTCAAAATGGATACGATGGTTCTTGTAAATACTTTGATTTTTGAGCTTAGGTGGCTGTCACACACCACAGCCTGCGGTCCTGCAGTGCCATTAGCGGTGGCCCTGCCATCGACCATGTTGACCTAGAATATGTGTCCCTCACAGCCTTTCATGTTGATATTCAAGGACTGTGTCGTCTCCCGTTCAGATTGTCAGGCCCTCCCACTCGAGTGGTGGTCCCGGGCCCTCCATGTTGGCCCCTGGGGGTGCCTTAGCCCCACCCCAGACCTCCTGAAACAGGATGGACCTTCTGGCAACACGCCAGGCAGTCGGTGTGTACACTCATGTTCAGGAAGCTCTGGTTTCCACAACTCTGGTTTTTTAGCCATAAACAAAGGGGCCACCCTATCCACTCCACCCAGCATTTCCGGTCTGCATCTGCAGTTAAGAAGGACACAAAACTTCATCCTGGGAAGCACACCTCCTTTCTCAGGTTGCCTTGCCAATTAACCGAATTCGGGACCATCGTCTTTTATAAGGCACTGCTTCCGCTCATCTTAGCTAATTACTTTCATCTCACCTGGTTCCTTATATTATTAAGCTGTACTCTCCCAGCTCCCTTAGATCGCCCTGTTTCCCTCCGAAATTCTCCCTCTCTCCTTTCTGCCAAACCAGTTTCACCATGTCCTTATGGGTTGAAGAAGAGACGAAAGAAAGATATTGGGAAGAGATCAATGTGCCAACAACTAGTGCGCTCTCATTTGAATTAAAATGCACCTGCGTTAAAGGAAAGGGTTGACTGAATGAGAGCGACGTTTCTGGAACCAGCCAGAGCAAAGCACAGTGAGTTTCCTGTGCACTTTTCGTGACCAGCTGGCACGTCCACAGCAGCAAGCTGGCCTTAGGACATCACCGGTCACGCTTTAACGTCCCTGCACACACTGTTTGAGTATGGCTGGGCTTCAGGAGTTTGTGGGTGTGCTTCTGCTTTCACTTTCTTTTGTTTTTGCCTGTCAACATACGTAATTTTGAAATAGAATCCACTTGTTGAGCATAAATGGTCACCTTATCCTGTGCTTCCGCCCGTTATGGTGCCGTTAATTTACAGAGCAGTTTCAAGCATTTTCGTTCTTGCCGAGAATGTGGATAATCTTTTTACATCAAAAACTCATGTGCAACCGTACAAGAAAATCCAATTAATCAATTAGAATATCATATTCAAATTACAGGGGACTAAGGTGCCCCCCCCAAACAAAAAGCATTGGAACTCAGGGTGTATTTCCTCAATTAAGGAAGAATGCTCCATTTCCAAACAGCGCAAATGAACCACACGTGAGTCACAGCACACAGCTGTCCTTTAAAGAATCCTGCTAATGGTTTTCTAACCTATACGAACATGTCGTGTGCCTTGTTGTAAGGCACGGCAAATCCACGGCCACGGTGTAGAGTTTCTGGCCGGATACGCAAAGCCTTCTGCGGTGTTATGTTTAACCCACTAAAGGAAAGGCAGCATTTTCCATGGTCTTCTCTGCGTGGAGGTTTGGGGAGCAGATATAATCGTGCTTTGCTGTCACAGTCCAAGAGGTGCACTTAGGCCAATCAATACGCAGTGATTCATAACACTGGGAGTTATGATAATCAGAGATTAGGGGAAACAGCAAAGTCCGGTGTCTGGGAAAAAGGACTTTTCGTTGCTCATCCATCTATCACATCTGGCTTTGTTCCAGGCTTGTCCATTTCGCCTTCTCGGGCCGCCACCCAGCATAAACGAATTATGCAGAATGAGGTATGCAGAAACACATTTGTCAAGCCTCTCGCAGCTGCAGGTTCTGTTATTGAGTCCCTTGCGTCTAGGCCATCTGCTGTGACTGTCCGGAGATGATCTGACCAGCAGATGAAAGCGATCGTCTACTCACTGTGAGGACGCGCCCTGTCTGCGTTCTAAGGGCCAGAGCGCTTCTCCCTTCCCGCCCACTTGTCTCCATTGAGGGGAAAGACTGACTTGTTTGTTCCCTCACAACTGTGTTAGTACATCAGATGTATGGTATTGATGTGTCCGTAAAATATAAGTCCATATCAGTTCTTTCAAAACTAATTGGTTTGTTAGCCATGAATGCAAAGAAAAATGTAGAAAGAGGAACTAAGATAATGCAGATGATACTTAAAAATCAGTATTAGGTCTAAATATTCGTATTTGCCTACAAATTTCTATATTAAAATGTTTATATTGATTTTTCTTGCCAAACGACTCCCTCCATTCTCTAGAGATTGAATTTGCTTTCAATTTCTAATGATCAAATGGTATATTTAGTTTAAATTAACTTTTAAAAAATGCAAACACTTGATTCAGTAAAGATTTTCCCCAATCTGGCTGACCAAAAACAATTTCACTGAAATAAAAATGTATTCTTCTGCTTCTGCTCAAAGGTATTAAGAGACTTTTCTCTCAGTTCTGACTCACATTAAACTTCCCTCGTGGAAAGGAGGCTGCCAAGGTGGGAAGGGGTGACAGCGGAGTGTGCAGGCCAGCGTCCATGAGAGCCTGGGCGTGGGAAGTCCCCACCACGTCGTGTCACAGAAGTGAGCGTGAGAGGGACGGCGTACGTGCTCCACTCACTCTGCCAGCCTGTGACGAATCATCCACTCTGCAAAGAATGGTCCACTCTGCAAAGCTGAGCTCAGCATCGTGAGGCAGCCTAGTTAGAGACCTGACAAGCAAAGCCTGGGCCCCTGGGGTCACCGGGCAGCGTATCCGAAACGCACCTCCTGGGTCTCAGCTAGAACTGGCTGCCTTGGAGCTGGGCCCACAGTGGCCAGGAGAAGCACTTAGCCTCCGTGTGCTGGTGATGGGCACGCCCCCGACCACGCTCCAGGCCCCACCTTCAGAGTCCGCCCTTGATCACCATGCATGGCCCAGGGTAGCAAGCGTCCTGCGAGGTCAGCGCATACCTGACCACACGCCTCCTCACACCACCACCCAGGCGATGTCCAACCCCACCCCTCCTTCAGCAAGGCAGGGCCATAGCATGCACTTCATCTGTCAGCTTTGTGACTTGATTTATAGCTGCAAAGGCAGGGCGGTCCTGACGTTTGGCCTCACAGACCTGACCAGAGTACTTGGGATGCCCCAACACTGTATTAAAATCCATGGGATGCGGTCATTCTCGAGATTTCTTTCAACTTGGACACTATTCCTGCTCTGCAAGGAGGCAGGCGGGTGGGTTCCTGGGATGTGTGCAACTCCACACAGCAGTTGAGAGCTACAGTCAGGCAACTGGATAATTAGTGTCGCATTCGGGGAACGCTAGCCGAGAAGACCCGCTCACGTATGATGCAGTAAGACTGACAACTCGCTTCTCACCCCCGAACTACAGCAGGAACCGCTGTCCATAATATAAACACTCTGGGAGGCAGTGATGAAGTGAATAATTGGAATCCACTTTTATCGACTGTAGTTTGGGGTCCAAACTCTTTGATTCTGTACCAATGTAAAATGATAACCTTGAGTTCGTTCTTAGGGGACCTGCTGGTCCTGACCCAGTGGGGCCCCTGGCTTTGGGCTCCGGGGCTGTGGCATATGGTGACCACGCCACCTTACTTTGCTGACCCCCTTTTGTTGGCTCCCCTGTGAGACATGAGCACGGCAGGAGAGGATGCACGCATGCTGTCTCTCCCCCCACCATACCTCATTTGCTTCCCAGGTCCCTCCAGGCCCCCTTATTCCCACAGTCCATGAAGATAAAGATTGTGGACAGTGGGAATACTGACCCTCAGCCAACCAACTCCGCGCCGTGACCTGACCTGGTAGGCCTGTCAGGGCACTTAGTGGTGTGTTTTCAAATATGAGGAGTTGTGTCACTGCTAAGGGCTGTGCCCTCGTACCAGTCAGCGTAGGTACAACGCTGAGAATTAAAATCCGTAAGCCACTTGTCATGTGGTGTTTGTTACGTGTTTGGACGTGGTTGTTTACATTTTATTTTCCTGCCCAGATGGGGAGTACTGAGCCTTTGAACTAACTGTGGCGTGCACCAAAGTTTGGGAGACATTTGATAAACTTGATTTAAATAGTGTGTTAATGACATTTCCAAATTATACCTCAAGGTATTTGTTTTTCTCCACTAGACATCTTCTCCACCAAAGTACCTGTAACTTTAAAATAATGGGTCTGTTTGTTAATCGGAAAAACTACTAATCTACTTTCCCTGTTTCTAGACTATTTGAACACTCTTTGGCATGTTTATCATAACCTTTTCAGATTACAAGTGGACCCCTTACTTTCAGTTTAGAGAGACTTAACCCTAAAAAGGGTCTAGAAGTGGACAGTACATATTCAACTCAGCATCTGAAAATATAACTACAATAGTGTGTAAAACCAAGTTTAGTGTGTGTTTCGCAGTGTCCCCTTGCGTGCCCTGGTTTGCATCCCCTGCAGCACCCAGGGGAAAGCTTTGCTCTCACACAGAGACCCTTTCACTGTCTGCATGTGTGTGTTTCATCAGCCATCTACATGGAAACTAAACCATTGCTTATTTTATGTATCTTTGGGAAATAGTGTGCACTTGGGGAAAAGCTGATTTACTCACCTAACCTGGTGGCTGTGGAAGACACACGGCTCGTCTCTGGCGCAGGGACTCAGCTCGTTCACTTTCTCTTTCCCTTAAGTTGCCAAGATTTTCAGACTGTAATAAAGACTGTTCCAAATCTGTTGTTTTCTGAGGTTGACAGACACTACTAGTCAGCTTTAAACCTCATCTGAGTGAGGAGGACAAATTCTACCAAAGTGGGTCCATTCAGGATCTTACGCCGTGTTTCTAATTAGAATTTAAGCTGCTCCGCGGTGGAGCATTAGTTGCTATCTGTAGAAATCAAATGTAAGGATGTCACCGTACACACTGAGCCAGAGTCATGGCCCCTAAATTCCTGGAAATGTTAGCTCCGGGGGCCCGGGGCCGGCGAGGGTGGTGGAGGCCTGGGACACCTATGGATTAGGCAGGTACCTGTCACTGAATCACCTGGTTTAAAAATGAACAACCAGCATTTTCTGGAGGGAGGACGTACGTATCACTGGCCTCTGATGCCTCGCCCTTCCCTGGTGTTGGCTCGTTCTAATTTTCTCTCTTGCTCACCATCATGGATGCCATCTCCAGAGCCCAGGCCCTTCTTTATTTCTCCCAGGGAAAAATCACTCGCTTACCAAACAGAGGACTTCATTCAGTCTGTCCTATAATAATCTCAGTTAGAATTACTGGTGGGGAATATATTAGGCACAAAATGTGAGGTTGTCTTTCTTAAATGAGCTTTGCGTCACTGTACATCGATATTCTTTCCTGAAAAAGGGGTAAATGTGAAATGAAACTTGTTAATATTTACCAAAAAAATATGAAAGGAACCTAGGAATTTCCTAAACCTGCTATCCATAGCTCAGTCGGTTCAAAAAGCATTAAACTCTGGACTCGGTTTATTAAACCATCATTTAATCTCCTAGAGACAGGCTCATTTGGGGAAATCATGCAAACTCAGTGAGTGTAAATAGTGAGATCAGGGAATGGCAATGCTAATTCAGGCAAACGATTACTTATTTTTTTACTTGTGGGGTAGAATCTCGATAAAAGGCAGCAGGTATGGTCACAAAAGCAAAGTGTTTTTGAAACAACAAATTAAGACACTGGCTATTTGTTGGTGTGACCTTGGGCAAGATCTTAACCTTTTCTTAGCTCCAATGTATGCATCTCTCAAATCAGAATTAAAAGCAGACTTTTTGTGAGGTTTGGAGACCATTCTACGGCATGCTTAGCAAAATGTGTGGCAGTCAATGATCATTAATGATTATTTTGCAAGCGATGAATTAATGTAGACTGAGGTTTTGGCTTTTTCCAAAATAGTTGTACAATTGAAAAATCAGATTATAGCATTATTTAAAGTCTGAAAATTAGTAAATGTTTTACATAAGCACCATATTGCTAACTGTTACCAAATCTGAGGTCCAAGTAACCTAGGTTAAATTTTGGCAAACACACAATAGCTAGAGACAATGTCATGAGCACCAGCTGACCTCTTAGGGGAGTTAAGTCGTCAGAGACACAGTGTATTGAGGGGAGACCTAGACCAAGGAAACGAGCCGTCATTTGTGAAGGTTCAGACACATCCCATCACATGGCTCTTAGAGTCTAGGTCTTGGGTTTCACTAATGCAGGCGCTTCAGGGTTAGGTCTCTTTCGTGACCATCAGTATCTCCATCTTATGGAAGGTGAGGAGGCCATTTGGAAATCACAAATAGAAGACACAGTGGGAAAACAGGTAGGGTGGGAGGAGGGATAGAGAAGCGAGGGCTTGGACAAGTGAAGGTTAAAGATGCTTGTGAGATGGTAGACGAGATCTCCTGGGAGGGACCAGGCTAAAGAAAAGATGTGAGAGAGGCACGAGCAAACAAATGGTGACGTTTATGAACAAACTCGTGTTTATAGATGACGGGGTCCTAGGGAGTGGGAAGAATGAGGAAGAAGAGACACAATCTAGAATTGCCACCTAAGGAGTCAGCAAGAGATTGTGAGCCCATGAATGGAACTGAGAAGGAGTAGACAGGAAACAGAAAGGAACCCAGAGGTAGTTCCAAGGGTCGGGGAGCACGAGGAACATACATGCATGAGAATTAAATGGAAATAGCATCTTGGTGCTCTGGCCTCAGAGGGCAACTTTGGTGGCCTTGTGGGCAGTATTCTCGAGCAGGTCTTGCAGCCAGATTGCAGGAGGAAGGGCTGAATGGAAGGTGAGGACACAGAAGTGGAGAGGGACTCTGCTGGCCCTCAGATGTAGTCAGGAGCTGGGGGGGTGGGAGGGGCAGGGAGGAGCGGCCCTGAGAGACACGTGAGTGCACCAGTAAATTATTGTTCCTGTTAGTTCTAAAACCCGTCCTAAAAAACAATCTCAAGCCAGTGCTGCTTGTAATTTATCAATATTCTCATTTTCAGTTCAGGACGTGTAGGTAATTGGAACTTTGGAGGACATCATGCCCTTATATTTTTATTTGGGTGTTACGTAGAGTTTTAAGGTTTACATGAATTAAATTTAAGCGATGATTTAAAGTATGACCAAACCATAATCCCACTAACTTAAATTGAAGTAATGCCCTGCCATTTTCCAAAACATCACGTAATTTCATTTTGAATTAATTTTCTTAAATATGTCAAGCTAACTGAATGAGAGGAACAGCACTGGAAAGAGACCTTACTCACATTTGGACCTTTATTTTCCAAATACAAAATTCATATATTTTTCTCAACAATTCATTAGCTGGGGATCCCCTCCAGGAATGGGAAGTCTAGCAAGGAAATTAATTCCTAAGTGAGAAGATCCTGGGGAAACCTCTCCTACATGACATGTGGAGTTAGGAAGGAAGACTCCCTCAGATATACGGAACACTGTCAAGGAATTCACCAAAAGTGTGAATATTTATAAGGCAGCCTGGAGAACAAGCAGCCAATCATCGTTAGCTCCTTTGGTATTCGTTATAATAAAATTAATCTTCATTAATTCATTCATTATTAATCTTGCATTCAAATGCAATTCCATAGAAATTGCGTTGTGATTTAGCAATTAATTTGCATGCCAAGGGTGAGCAGCATTTCCTTGCTTCTCCAAAGCTTAGCTCTCCTTTGTGTCAGACGCACAGGCAGGCCCAGCAGATCACTCATCTAAAAATATTCCAGGAAAAAAGAAAGGAGAAAACTAAGTTAAAAATGCTGAAGTCACGAGGCATCTTTCCTGCTTCTTAGAAAATAATAACAATAAATAAACAACCAGAAATTTTGCAGTCTGTGGGAGGGAGAAGCAGCACACACGTGCTTCAAATGTCCAAATAAAGTTTAGGTCTGCAAGCAGTTTCGTTGAATTTTGGAAGTTTCTCATTTCTATCATTATCTAAGTGAGCTTTTAAAGAATGGTGACCATGTCAGACATTCTGAGATGACAAATTGTAGGCCCACCGTGTGCAGCCATTCAAGATTCTCTTGCCACGAGGTGACTGATAAGCGGGTCCAGTGTCGGGTAAATGCACGCGGGGTCAGTTCCAGGCATTGGATGGGAAGTCAGACTGGCTTCGAAAGAGGGGCCAATCACTGAATTGCCAGATGAGGTTATTTGAAGCCTCTTAATTTTTACTCAGCATCTTTTGCATTGCTTAGTTTCCCCAAGTCCTTCTCAGTTTGTTATGTGGTGGGATTAGGAATTAAAACTCTATTGAAGAGAACTTGCTGAATTGAATAGGGAGCTCTGGTTTGTGAAGATGTCTGTACATCTGCAAAAACACTAAGGTTTTCATTATTCCCACTTCCAAGGGAAGTAAACAGGTGTCAGAAGTTTCCGTGGCTCTCCTTGACTCTGTCCAACATACCAAAAGGTGCTGGCTTACTGTATTCATTTTGTCCAGAAGAAGGAGAGGGAAAAAAGGCAAACCAGGTTCTCAAACGAAACTTGAGATCAGTCCATAGGGAGGATGTTTACACAGTGTTTCTTGATTGTAGGAAACTAATGTCCCCATCAGATGTGATCAGACCCGTGCCATATACCCAGGGCCACTGTCAACGAAAGGAGTACTTTCACTGGACTGGGAAAGGTGTAAACTGGACTCCCCAAGTCCAATGGAGAACAAAGCCCCATTTCTGTATCCATGTCGGGGAAGCACCAACATGTGGCACCGGAGTGTCCGTCCCTGTGACTTTGTGGCCCCATCATGCCGCTGACCCTCAGATCCCAGGGAAAGGTCTGTCCCACAAATGCGCCTGTGCTCACAGAAGGGTGCCACCAGGGGCAGTGCCACTGCAGCCAAGACCTCCTGCCACCTGGTTTTCTCTTTTCCCAAACTTAAAGGTCAGTAATTAACAAGACAGAGCGAGCTCCTAGCAGCCCCCAGCCCGAGGACAGGGGCTGACCCGCAGCTGTCCTCATGACATGAAGCAGACGTCCACTTTATACAATTTTACCTACTGGACTGAGAACATGCTCGCGATTTAGGCTACAGTGAACCCAGACCCCTGGGATGTTCAGTTTTCTTCTGGTGACAGGAGAAGACTTCCCATGTCCTACATTTGAAAGCACTGCGTGACAGCAGCCTGAGTGCACTTGGATGTCACACTCCTGGTCATCCTATTGGCCAGCCGGGTTGTGGGAGCGCTCCATGAGGACCAAATGGCTTTTGTGTGTCTTTGTGTGCTGTCCCCAGCACGCAGCACACTCCACGTCCGAAACAAAGGCCGCTGAGTTTGGAGGTTCAGGTGAAAGCGACCGCCAGCTCCCCGTTAGGCAATCCTGGCAGATCTGGGCATTCACTTGACGAGTGGGGAAGAGCCCATCGCTCAGTGAGGGCAGACGTGCTCAATACTAACTTACCTTTGGAGGGTTTGAGTCCCTCGTTCTGTGTGGAGCAGGGCTAAGTGCTGTCCTGCCGTGTGCTTGTAGAGCAGCAAAGCAGGTGTGACAGCAGCAGGTCGTGTGACACACGGCCAAGGACAGAGGCTGACTTTCAGACCTCAGGAGCGCGGTCTCTCCCGGTTTCCTCGAGACGAGAAACAAGCTGGCTCACACACAGGGGCCTGGATCCGTGATACATGTCAGGCTACTGGGAGGGCCATGCTGGTTCAGGGGTTCAGGCATGGGTGCACTCACACAGAGTACACATGTGTGCACATGTATGTGTGTGTGCATTGTATACATGTGCACACAGCGTGTATGTGTATGTATGTGTGCACATGTATATGTATACACACATTATATACACACATGTATGTCCACTTTATACAGGATACACACGTATATCTGCTTTATACAGGTATGCACATGCATGTATACAAACATGGTATATATAGGTAAGCAGAATATATATGTGTACACACACATATATATACACATTATACACGTACACAGTGTATGTGCACACATATGTATGTACACACACAGTACACAGAGGTACACACACACACACACACGCACACACGCTCCACTGGTTTTCTGCCTACTAAGACCAAGTCTGTTGTCCAGCGGGAACTAGTGTCCAGAAAGGTCACAGGAAGTTAGACGGACTTGGTCCCCTAAAAGCACGCCGTACCTCACTTTTTTTCTCTGTGCAGCCGGGAACCCAGGGAGAGTACAGACTGAATTGCCATTTGAAGCACAATGCCGTCTGGGTGAGCGCAGCACCCCCAGAATGGGGGCCACGGCCGCGGGCGCGCCCCACATGTCCCACAGCCAGCCTGAGGGTTTCGCTGGCCCAAGAGCACTTCAGACAGCACGACAGAGCGCGCTGCACTGCACTTAATGGATTTATCAGATACCTTATTTCATGCTTCCTGCTTTTGATTTATGAATTTTGATCCTGGAGACAAGGACCCTGTGCATTGATTGTGGGAAATGTCAGACTCACAGAAGTTAATTTCACTTGTGCGTGTGGAAGTCTCTGATTCTCTGACAGCGCTGTCTACAGGCGATCAGCTGTCAGGCGCTCAGTGGCACGGTACTGTCGCTACAGGGCTGTCACCTCGGGGCTGTCACCATGGGCAGCCGTCCCTCCGGCAGACCTGAGCAGCACTGTGTTACGGATTGAGGTGGTGCACAGGTGTGTCTGCGGCAGTGGGCACACGACGAGCCCCTGGCTGTGCTGGAGATGAAGGGGTCTGATGACTGGGGTGCCACGCAGAGGACGGGGTGCTGCGGGCGAGGCGGGCAGGGCCCTACCCTTTCAGGCTTCACGCTCTTGACTGCAATATGCCTGACGGGATAATGGAATGTCATCCTGCCAGCTCCCGAGCTGGTTAGGGACAGTTTATTTATTGATTGACTTTCTTTGTAAATTATCAATCTGTTTTATACTCCAGTCAACGAGTCATTACTTATGCACTAATATACTAATGTGGTGTCATGCAGCAGGCACATCTTTAATCGGTGTCTCGTGCGTCTCACAGGTTGCCTAGCGAGAAATGAGCGGGTTCTCTAAGCTGCAGATTTGAAACTCCCCACAGGCTAAGTGACAAGACGACAACGTCACGGCCACGTCTCCTAGTGCCCCGCATGCTTGGCTCAACACAGTTGTGGGTGCAAATGGCTGTTGCTTGTGGAATGAGCATAGGCACATTCTTAAGGTGAAAACAAAGGAAAAGCCCAGCAGAAAAATATGGAAAACAAACACAGAACATTGTTCGCAGTTGCAGTGATGGTAAGGTTTACTCAATTCTAACTACACTCTCTTTTAGTGGATAGCTTTTTATCCTTGGAGAGAAGTACCTAGTTCCAAAGGTCAAACATCAGAGAGCTTGACTCAGGTACTCAATATGTCAGCCATAATATTATAAGTTTTTGGAAGAACATTGACTTTTTTAATACAACTTATATTTTGAGCAGTTTTAGGTTCACAGCAAAATTGAGAGGAAGGCACAGAGATTTCCCCACACACCCCTGACCCACAGGGGCACGTCCTCCCCCATTGTCTCCGTCTCCACTGGAGTTGGACCCTTGTTACAGTGGATGGACCTACACTGACCTATTATCTTCCAGACGCCATAGTTTCCATTAAGGTCACTCTGGGGTTGTACAGTCTATAATGACTAGTATCCACCATTTTGGTGTCACACAGATTGGTGTCACTGTCCTTAAATGTCCTCTGCGCTCCACCTGTTTGTACCCCTACCTCCTAACCCCTGGAAAACACTGATCTTTTTACCGTCTCCCTAGCTTTCCTTTTCCAGAATGCCACATAGTTGGCATAGACAGCATGTAGCTCTGAAGATTGGCTTCTTTCACATAGTGACGTGCATTTAAGGTTCCTCCACGTCTCTCCGTGTCTTGGAGCTCATTTCTTTTCAGTGCTGAATACGATCCCATTGTCTGGATGGACACAGTTTACCCACTTACCTACCGAAGGGCATCTTGGGTGATTGCAGGTTTGGGCGATCCTGAATAAAATTGCTGTTAACATCCGTGTGCAGGTTTTTGTGTGGACCTGAAGTTTCAGTTCATTTGGACAGATGCCAAGGAGCACAATGGCTGGATCACGTGGTGAGAGTGCGTTTAGTTTTGTAAGAAACCGCCCAGCTGTCTCTACGGCGGCAGCGACACCTGCCTCCTCAGCACTGACTGACAGTTCCTGTGGCTCCACGTCCCCATCAGCACTGGGTGGCGTCAATGGAACTTATACACAGAAGATGATGCTGACTGCAAACAAAGACAGTTTTACCTCCTCCTCTCTAACCTAGATTCCTTTCATGTCCTTTTCTTGAATTGTTACTCTGGTGAGAGTCCCCAGTACAATGCTGAATACAAGTGATGAGAGGATATTCAGTCTCTCACTGTTGAGTGACATTAGTGGAAACGTTTTCATAAACGTCCTTTATCAAGTCAGGGACACTCCCTTCTATTCCTTCTCTGACAGCAGTGGTTACCAGGTATGAATGTTGCGTTTTGTCAAATGATTGTTTTCTATATATAGGAATAATAATATAATTTTCCTTTTTTTTCAGATTTTTAATTGATTGACTTTCAAACATTGAATCGAGCATACGTTTGTAGATAAACCCCATTTGATCCTGATATGTTACCCTATATCATTGGAGGATTTGCTAAAACTTTGTTTAGAGCTTTGCATGTATA
This sequence comes from Rhinolophus ferrumequinum, assembly GCF_004115265.2. Lineage (NCBI taxonomy): Eukaryota > Metazoa > Chordata > Mammalia > Chiroptera > Rhinolophidae > Rhinolophus > Rhinolophus ferrumequinum. The sequence goes on from NC_046302.1 coordinate 59,304,623, forward strand.
TTCAAGAGAGATATTGGTTTGCGGCCTTCTTGTAATACCTTTTTTTCTCGATTTGGTATCAGAGTATTAGCTGGGGAGCATTCTCTCTTCTTCCGTTTTCTGGAGAGTTTGTAGAAGTAGCATCACTTTTTTCTTAAATGTTTTCCAGAGTTCACCAGTGAAGCCATCTAACACTGAAATTTTCTTTGTGGGAAAGTTTTTTTTTTAATAATAAATTCAACAACTGTAATAAACTAAGGATATTAATGTTTCCTGTTTCTTCTTAAGTAAGTTTTGGTAACAAAGTGTGTCTTTCATGAAATTGTCCATCTTGGTTGTCATCTAGGTTTTAAAATTTATTGGCATAAAATTATTCATAATCTTTTCTTTATAATTATTTTAATATATGTAGAATCTTTAGTGATGTCAACTCTCTCATTTTGATATTGCTAAATTGCTGCTTTTTTCTTGACTATTCTCTCTAGAGGTTTATTGACTTTATTGGTCTCAAAGAAAAACCAGTTTTTGTATTTCTGTATTCTATTGCATTGATGTCTGTTCTAGTCTTTAATATTTCTTGTCTTCTGCTTGCTCTGAATTTAATTTGCTTTCCTCCATCTACTTTCTTAAGGCAGAAGTTGAGACCATTCTATTTCTTCTAACACATGCATTTAAGGCATTGTGTCCTAACTACAGCTTTAGCAGCATCTAGCACTACTGCTTTTCCTTTTAGTTTCTTCTTTGACCCATGGGCTTTTTAGAAATGTGTCATTTCATTTTCAAGTAGTTGGGAATTCTCCAGACTTCTTTCTGTTACTGATTTCTAATTTAATTCCATTGTTGCCAGAGAACTAACCCGTACGATTAAAGGGCCCAGCATGGAGTCCATCCTAATTCTCTGTGTGCACTTGAAAAGAACATGTATTCTTCTATTGTGTGAAATGTTCTGGTGCTATCAATGAGATCCAAGTGGGCAATATAGCTAATTCTTCTATATCCCTGATTTTCTTCCATATAACTGATTTTCTATCTAATTCTTCTAGAAACTACTGAGACAGAGTAAGAAATCTGTAACACTAATTGTTGATTCTTCTATTTGCCTTTCCAGTAGCATTAGTTTGTCCTTCATGTATTTTGAAGCTATGTTGTTAGGTGTATAAATGTTTAGAATTGTTATGTCCTCCTGTTCAGTTGAACTTTTATCCTTATGAAATGAGCTTCTTTTCTCTAACATTCTTTTCTCTGAAATCTACTTTTATATTTGTACACTGACACCAACTCTTAAATAATTAATGCTAGCATGGTATATAATCTCCCATTATATATATATTTTTTTTTCAGTGTATTTGTGGCTTTAAATTTAAAGTGTGTGTGAGGGGAGGGCTTTTTTTGTGTGTGTGTAATACAATCTGAGAATCTTTGCCTTTTCATTATGTTATTTAGGCCAATCACATTTCATGTGATTACTTATCTTGTTAAGGTTTCCTCTTATCTTGCTATTTGTTTTCTATGTCCCATTCTTCTCTGTTCTACTTTTAACTATTTTTTCTAGTTCTCTTCGTATTAAATGAGTATATTATATGATTTGATCTTTTGTCCGATTAGCTATAGCTTTTCTGTGACTTTAGTGGTTGCTCTATGTTTTACAATATCTGTGGTGAGCAGAATAATGTCCTCCCAAAGATGTCCTTGTTATAATCCCTCAGACCTGTGGGTATATTATGTTACATGGCAAACTGGAGTTAAGGCTGCAGATGTGGTTAAATTACCTAACCAGCTGAAGTTGTAACAGGAAGATTATCCTGGATTTGCCTCTGGCCCAATGTCATCGCAAGCCTTTAAATGTCAAGGGGAGATGAGAATGTGCACGTTAGAGCAGTGTGATGTTCGAAAGACTCAGCTGGCCATTTCTGGCTTTGAAAATGGAAGAGGCCATACCACAGGGAGTGTGGGCAGCATTTAGAAACTGGAAAAGGCGAGAAAATGCATTTTCCCCTAGACCTGCAGAAGGAATACAGCCCTGCTGACACTTTGATTTTAATCCAATGAGACCCGTTTCAGACTTATGACTTCTATAAATATATGATAATAGTTTTTGTTATTTTAAACCACTGAGGGTTTTTTGTAATTTGTTTTAGCAGTAATAGGAAACTATTAATAACACAATACACATCCTTAGCTTACCACAGCCTGTCTACCATCAAATGTCATTATTTCATTTAACATCTTCTAATAGTTTACTTCCATTTCTCTCCTCCAAGCCTATATATTATTACTGTCATAAATTTTATTTATATACATGATATAAATGTGACACTATATAGTCATTATTTTTGTTTCAACAGCCAAATATTTTAAAAAGATTTAAATAAGAAGAAAAATAAAATCTCGTGTATTTAGCCATGTAGTCGCCATTTCACGTGTCTTCATCCCTGTGTGAAGATCTGCATGTCACTCTGATACCATTTCCTTTCTGAAATACTCTTTTTAACGTTTCTTGAAGTACAGTTCTTCTGGTGTTGAATTCTGTAAACTTTTTTTGTTTGAAAAAGTATTTTGCCTTTATTTTTGAAAAAAAAATTGACTGGGTTTATAACTCTGGGTTAACAGTTTTTCCCCCTAGAACTATAAAATTGTTACTGCACTATTTCCTTGTTTGTAGTCTAGTTTTCTCTTTAATATACTATAATAATTTATCTTAATATTTATTTTTTATTTTAACATTTTCTCTTTATTATATTATATAAATATAAATTGTATTTAACAATTTACTTATAGTTGTCTTGTAGTTTTCTTTTCTGCTTGATTTTGTTGAGCTTCTTGGAATTATATATATATATATATATATATTCATTAATGTGAAATATTTTTGCCTATTATTTCTTCAAATATTTTTTTTTTCTTTCTCATTTATCTCTTCTCTCCTCTGGTCATTGCAATTACATGCATATTACGTTGTTTGAAATGATCTCACAGCTCACTTATGCTCTGTTCATTTCAAAACATCGTTTTTTTTCTCTGTTTCATTTGGGTAGTTTCTACTGCTAATTCTTGAAGTACACTAACATGATTTTATACGATGTGTAATTGGTCATTAATCCCATTCAGTGTATTTTTCATCTCATACTGTGGTCTTAAATTTTAGAACTGCCAATTGTATTTTTGAAAATATATTCACATTTCTATTTAACTGTTTAAACATACAAGTTACAGTCTTAATAACTTTTAAATGTCTTCATCTACTAATTTTAGCATCTGTGTCAGTTCAGAGTTGTTTCAACTGATTGAATTTTTGCCATGATGGGTTGCATTGTCTTTATTCTTGTGAACATGACAATTTTTGCTTGAATGCCAGACATGGTGAATTTTTTGTTGTTGGAGGCTGCATTTTGTGTGTGTGTGTGTGTGTGTGTGTGTGTGTGTGTGTGCGCGTTGTCTTGTAAATATTCCTACCTTTTTTTTTTTTCTTAGAAACAGTTAACTACTTGAAAGCACTTTGGTTTTTGTGGATCTTGCTTTTAAAATGTGTCCAAAGAGACCAGGCCAGTTTATTCTGGAGTCATTGCTTCTCACGGGTAAAGAAAGACGCTGCAAGTACTGCACACGAATCCCCATAAACTGTCAGTTTCCCAGGGTGGCTGCTGTTTTCAGTGCTGTTCCTGCCCCTCTGTGAACACTAAGTATTGTTTCCTTTGCTCCTTTCAGGGGTTGGGTGTTTCCTCACATACGTGTGCTGAGCCCTCGGGCGGGACCTTCCGCAGAGCTTCCTCTGTGGATCTCTCTCCTTTGGGACACTGTCTGCTGAGCTCCAGCCACCCTGCTGTCTTCAGACTTCCAGGGTCATCTTCCCATCTCAGGGAGACCACTAGGACCCGCCCTTCTCTCCCCGCCTGAGGCCAGGGCCTAAAGATTATCATAAGGCAGAAATCTGGGGGAAACAGCGATTTACTTCTTTAGTTTCCGATTTAATGTCAATGATAAATGTCCTTTGTTGTCTGATGACCAGTGTCTTAAAAACCATAATTCTATATATTTTGTCTTGTTTTTGATTGTTCAGGTAAAAAGGTAAATGCGGTACCTGTCAGCCTCCCTCAGTCTACAGCAGCACTCCCTCTCTGCATGGCCCAATCACTGATTTGTCATCTCCCAACATTATCCGTGACTGCTCCTGTTGGCAAAAGAGGAAATGAGACAAAAACAACATTTAATTAAAATTCAGGAAGAAATTGAATATATTGGCAGGAGGTTCTACAAATAAGTAAATAATTTATTTTATAGTAAAATAAAAAGTTTATACATTTACAGCATTCACCAATAATAAAACAAAGTTTAAATTAATCCAAAGTCTGACATAATATTTATTACACTTAGTAAAAGGTCTGCATAATACATATTTATTTGTAAAACTACTTTGAATAACTTTTTGAGTTTTTGAAGCTTATTTTAAGCCTCTGACTAAATCAACGCTTGCATCTCCAACACTCATCTCCAGGCATCTACGTGGGATAATAAATCATTTATCATTTGAGCCAGTTAAATAATTTCTATTGGTTTCTCCATAACATCCAGTTAGGACACTGCATGCTGATTGAATCAGAAGTAAATGAGGAATGAAACTGTGTGCATGTGTATGCCTCGCCTCTGTGTCTTAAGACCAATGTTTTCAATATTAAGGTAGAAACTTAATGTAATGGGCTTGTGTGGATTATTGGTGAGTGAGTGACCATGGACGCCTGGCAGCCACTCAAGTGCTCCAGCCTCAGTTTCCTCACATTGACATACGACACCAGGGGCCTATAACGAACCCCTCAAAGTGGTAAACCATTTAGAAAGCAGAAAGTACAACCTAATTCTCAATAACAGTGTGATCAACCCCATCCGGTTTAAAGCCATTAGAAGGGCTGTCAAAGGAAAGAGGGCATGAGGGCTTGATTTTTATCTTCTTATTTTTCATTTTTTAAAATTTTTTTTGGCTGTCCATCAATTTCCAAAGGCCCTTTTGGGTATCATTAAATTTTATAAATATGACTATCAACCTGCAATTTACTAGCTGTCTTCTTTTAGAAATGCTAGCGTTAAGGAAGATAAAGGCCATTTTAGCAGTTCTGGAATAGACTTTGGCTATAGGTACCACTCATTAATTGTGCAAAATATTTTATAGTTAATGTAATCTGATTACCAATAAGGTACCATAAATGGTTTTGAGTAAAAAACTTACATATTAGGCTGTTCGAAAAATCTTGTTTGGTTACGTTTTCGTTATAGCTCCTTATAGCAAAGGTCCAGAAATTTGCTTTACATAACCGGATGACAGAATCCCTTTGTTTTAAGCATTACCACTTTTAGAAGCCGTCACATCTAACTAGTTCATTGAGCATCACGGGTATCTCTCTGCCACCCTTTCCCTCTCCCCATTTCTGTAGGGGAGCTGTGTGGTCCTGGGGAAGCTTCACAACAGTTCCAAAGTTGTCACCTATTACAAGCTATCCCACTTGCCACTGACATTAGTTTAAATGTATTCTTAATACCTAAGCCTAATGATTCTCAAAACATCTGATACCCATCGTGGTGGGTTGGTCTGTCCTGTTGGACATAAGTGAAGCAGGTAGCCTCCATGTTGCAACTCCAAGGGGAGGCAGCTTGAACCAGTCACCTTGGGAGAGGAGGGAGGTGGAGGGAAAGGTCCTGGGGGACCTGTGGCCCAGGTGAAGCCAGCTCCTGCTGCTCTCACTCTGGACTTCTCATCTACATCAGCCAGTAAAGCCCACGCCGTCTTGTTACTCTGTTACTCCTAACGGGCCCACTTTCTGTTGTTTTGAGTGACACTAGGAGGCATAGACCACCATCGGTCCACACCGTGTCCCATCCGAGGTGTGTCTGCCAGGGCCCACGCCTCCTCTGTGGACATGTCACTGGGCTCTTCGCCTTTGTGGCCCTCCTTGCCCGGCCAGTGAAGGCCCGTGATGGAGGGGATGATGGCGAGGGACAGGATCCAGGGCACAGCAGGACAGCTGTGGGCCCTTGAGGAGGCTCCAAGCATGGATCAGTCCTCTCATCACTGTGAAGGTCCAGTGAGAAAGGCGGGGTGAGTTAAATTAAGTGACCCCCACTGACTAGACGTCTAGCCACTCGGGACGAACGAGTCCTGAAAGCAGAGTAGATGGGCCGGGTGTTACAGGGAAGGAATTGTGGAAGAAGCCTTATTGGTCAGTGAGCTCTTGTGGACGAGGTTTCCGTGCTTACAGGCCATTCCTGCCTTCAGTGGGCTCTGCCCTCAGCCTTTATGATGGGCAGGAGCTTGTGGCATTTTCTGTGGGTCTAACGGAGTGAGAAAGGCCCCATGTGTGTCCTGTTTCAGGAAAATGGGACCACAGAGAATGTTTAGAAACTGGACTTGTGGACCAGAAGGCAGATGTGTGGTCTCAGGCACGTGCCTGGAAGAGAGGTCCAGGGGGAGTTGCCTCAGCTCACAAGTGCCTCTGAGTCAGACAGATGCTGGGGCCCAACTCACCAAACTGGCATGTGAGACCCTTGGGGCAGAGTGGGGAGGCACAGGAAATCTTCAGTTTTAACACATTCTCCTGGAGGTTGGATCTTGTGCCCAGTGCAGCTGGAAAGCACCCCTGCTGGGCGAGGGTGGGTGGGATGGCCGTGAGGACCAGATTTCTTCCCCGGAAGGAACCGTAACTGTTTATTCCTATCTCTTTTTTGACCTTTATCCACGTCCTTACACATGTTTTGCTTTTGTTTTGGGGTTTTAATTTTTTTCCTTTTGGCTCTATTTTATCCTACTGATAATGTCAAACTGACTGAAATGGTAATTTGGGGGTTAAATAAAAAGCAGCCACACACACTATAGATGACGTGATTCAATTCCTCTGATCAGGGTGGTTTTTCTCCCTAGGATTCCCAGGGTTTTCTCCTGACAGAGCTCCTGTTCTGGATCCCTGCCCCACCCCACCCCCAAGCCTCACCCTTGAGCTGCCTGGGAAAGCTTACATGCTCCTTGCAAATGTGCCCAGAAAAACACATCGAGGTGACCTGTTCCAAACGTGGCCTCTGCAGCTGCCCCACGCATCGAACTCCTGTCACGTCTGCTCATTTATTGTTTGTTAATTTGATTTAAAAGGTAAAACTAAACTTGTGATTATTCTTCCTCATGGAGTGAAGGCAACGACTCCCACCTCTAACTTAGTGTAACAAGTGACCAGGTGTCATGATGATTTCTGAATAATTTGTGAAGAAACAAAGACATCCTGCTGTTATCAAGAGGTACATGTTGGCTAAGAACAATCCCATTTAAAAAAATTCTGGATTTGGCAGCACCCATAGAAAAGTCCCTGGAGAATGGTTTCCAGATGTAGAAATTGGAGACCCAAAAACACAATTCTTCAAGTGTTTTGAGGACAAAGAGATGAACAAGTAACGGGGAAAACCACACTGGCCATCCTGTTCAGATGTGTGTGTGTGTGTGAGTGCATCCACACACAGGTGGCTGTGTGCTCGCACGGACCTGCCTGCTGCTCACAGCACACGGCGTGTGTGCCGTGTGTCTGTGTGGGCACAGAGCTGCGTCGTGCCCACCTTTCTCTTCTGCTGTCTTTGGCGAGGCCACAGCACAAAGACCAAACATTTTTTTTTTCCTTTCCTTTTTTTTTTTTTCACTAAACATGCCAAATAGGAAGAAGATGTAAACACGTGTGCAGGCCCAGCCTCCTTCCTGCAGCTCTGCCGACAGCTTGCGAGGTGGGCATGGTTAACAAGCCCTAGCTGGCAGATCTGTGCAGACATAATTGCACATGAGTGGCGGGGGAGCGGGAACCAAGGAAGAAATAAAATAGATAACAAGCGAGGGGGAAAGTGGCACTGTAAACAAGCGGCATATTTTCCCCTCCGCAGAGCGAGCCTGTGTGGCTGGAGGCGGTGTCTGTGTGCAGCTTGCCTCCTAATCCATATCGCAAACAGCTTCCAGATGCTTCCATCCCAACCTTCTCGGGAATTCCTGCCCTTCACAGATGCCTCTCCATGAGGGGGGTCTGTCTATAAGTAAAAGGGGTGGATTTCACTAATCATTCATTTCCAATCTTCCTGACGGGACTTTTATTAATAAACGCGTTTCATCTGTCTCCTGGGCTGGGAGGAACGGAGCTGCTTCGTCATGTGAGAGGAGGGGAGCCGAGGCCGGTTGTGTGCCTGCGGTGTGTGGGTGTACTTGTGCTTTCTGCACACTCTCTTTGTTGAGGCGTGCCGGAGCGGAAGAAAATGCAGGAGAAATGCAGAACAGAGCCAGCGCCAAGGGGTCCCCTGGACAAGGGCTCGCGGAGCCCACTCCCCAGGCTGCTCCGGATGGGCAGAACGAGGTGGCCCCCTCCCCATCGCCCAGAGGGCCAGCAGCCGGCCCCCACAGCTTGCCTCTGACCGAGGCTCTGTGTCTAAGTGAGAAAGCCTCGTGTGCTGGCGCTCAGCTGGAACTCAGCAATCATGGGCGTTGTCTGTCTTTCTTCCTCTTCCAGGTTCCCTTTTTGTTTATCTGCACATGCTGTTCTAACACATGCAGGAATGATACCTTCTAAGACTGGAAGAGATGGGTAGTGGCGCCGGTTGACCCCACTGCAAATGTAAGAGCTTCCAGGGAGTTTCACCCTCACCAGGCGGGAGCTTGGGCTCTTCTCTGGGCTGCAGCTTTCCGGGGTCCGGAGGCCACAGCCCGCCCCATGCCCTCTCTCACCCCACAGTCCCCACTCCTGGCACTTGGCTTAGCTTCCTGGTTCCAAGAAGACATGCACAGAGGAACGCCCTCCCCGAGCTGTCCTCACCCCGGTGATGGCGCCTGCCTTGGTTCCAGCCTCCCTCTCGCCTCCGTGGCTCCCCTCCCACACCCGCCTCCTCTCCAGAGTCAGCTTGGCAGGATCCTCCCATCCTCTCCTCTCCACTGTCTTCAGACACACGGAGGCTCCCCACTGCTTCCCATCTCAGGAAACCCTGAAGTAAAGTGGGTCCTTCATCATGACCACTGCCCCAGCCTCCAGGCTCTCTCTCCTTTCCATGGCCTTGACCACCATTTCCATTTCACTTAGCGTACACCTGGTCAGTGATAATAAAACCAAGACATCCTCGCAGGGAGAAATGGGTTATAAAGGCAGGTTTTGAAAGTTACATGAGCATAGGCATCGAAGCATGATTACAAGCCAGGACTGGGGCCTCCCAATGAGCGTGCACTCCATCTGGTGAGCGTCAGGTGTTCTGGGGGCAGGTAGAACAGAGTAGGAGTGACATGGGACAGTATCTGGGGTAAGACGCTGCGAGCAGAGGTGGGGAGCTGAGAGTGCTCCTGGGATGGCCTCCACAGAGGGTTTGTGTATGAGACATGCAGGGAGCGGGGTGGCTTCCAGACGTGAGTACAGCCCTCCTGGGTGGGACTTCTCACGCTGGATTAGACGAGAGGCAGGATTTAGGAGCCGGTATGAATGCTTGCTATGCACTTTTGCTGTGAAGTTTCCGGAAATACTTCAGCAGGCAGCTCCTCCAGGGGGGCTCTGAGGGACCTGCTTTGTGTCAGTGCAGGGCTTCTGCTGAACTAAAAGAACAAATGAGATGGCATCGACCTTCCCCCATGCTGCCCAGGGTCAGCCTTCAAATCCTGAACTGTCACTTTCCATTCCCCATGAAAAAGTTATAGATAAGAGAGAATCAAACAAACAAGGTAAAAGAAGCTAGGGACAAAATTACTCAATAAGAGGCAAAGATAAAGCAGTAAAAATAAGCAGCTCTGGTGAAAAGAAAAATGCCCAACTGGACAGAACCCAGGCAGGGTCCTTCATGTAGCTGAGAGACAGAGAAAGCGGTAAAAGCATGGCTGCAGGGTCAGGCTGAGGCCCGAATCAGGCCCGTGTCAGGGAAGGTCACGGGTGCAGGTCCTGGGACTGGACATGACAACTGTTTAATGACCAAGGGATGTCAGCTCCAAGGGCAGCAGGCGGTCCCCCTGAGATGCTGGCACGCGGCGTCCTCGTGGAGGCAGAGGGCAGATGCCAGCAGCCTGCTTTGCACTCACCCTCGCGGAGTCCACAGTGCTTCCTTGTGGACACAGGAAGGCAGAGGGGCTGCACACACACCAGTGACTGGAGGACAAAGAGACTTGCTACTCAGCTCCAGCAACTGCCACTGGTTTTGGTTTTGCTTCGATTTCTTTGCAAATTGGATTAATAAAGGGACCCAGATCCTAAGGTTTCTATGAAGATAAAATAAAATTCATATGCTTAGCACCGTGCCAACTCACAGAAGGTTCCACGTAAATAGCAGGTAGTGTTACGCAGGAAGATACAACGTGCCCATAAAGTGTGTGGAAGTGAGCATAGAGCTGTGACACAACGGGGACAGACGTTCCTCACACCTGAAGGATCACGCTGAAGTCTGGCCTCGTCCCGCACTGCTGCTGAGAACATTGCTGACCCTTTGAGTCTCACTTTCCACATCAGTAAAAATTCTTGAAACACTATCTCCTGGCATGCTCGTCAGGTCACGAGGGCATGCTGCTGCTGGCGGGACTCCTGGACTCCAGACACGTGCCGCCAGTGACAGAAACCATGGCAAGTGAAAGCATGGATGGCGGGGCACAACTGTACTCACAGCAAATCCCTTTCAACCACACCTGTTTCTGTTCCTGATGCAGCATTTGGAAAGCCCCTGAGGGTGGGCTGGTTGGCAGGGGAACCCACCGTGTGATTAGTGGGCTGCAACTTTTATTTATTTATTTATTTTTAATTTTTTTTTTTTTAGCAGTGAAAAAAACAAACCAGTTTATTTTACTGGATTATGGTATTATAATATAAACTTTTAGTATTTCTACATAATCATGGCTTACATTCCTTTTCTAAGACAAAATCCTAACCTGGTGTCTTAAATATATTATTATATATAGTTACAAGAAGAGGGCTGGAACTTTTAGGCCCACCTCTGACCTTCAGGGAGGGCGGCACTGGTGGAGAACAGGCAGCTCTGTGCCCTTCCCCCACACCTTGTCTTCTGTACATCTTCATTGGGCCGTGCACCTGTGTCCTTAATCACATCCTTCATAATAAACTGGTAAACTTAAGTAAATGTTTCTTGGAGCCTCTCTAAGAAATGAATGAAACCCAAGGAGGGGTCGTGCGAACCTCTGATTTACAGCCAGCGGGTCAGAAGCACAGGTGACAACCTGGGCTTGTGATTGGCACCTGAAATGGCGGTGTCCTGTGGGCCTGAGCCCTTAGCTGTGGCAGCTGATGGTAACTCCAGGCAGACAGTGTCAGGACTGAGTTACTGCGTGGTTAAACACACACATCACATTGGGCCGCTCCCCAACCTCAAGACTGAGGTCGCTCTCCTGTTCGTCTCCCAGCAGTTCATATAGTGTCACCTACATCCGTGGTCTCCTCAGAATGGCGACCGGGTTATTTCTTCTGGCTCCCTCAGTCAGGTTGAGCGGGAAATTAAACGCCCTCTTCAATGGCATTTTCAAAGTTCTTCTCACATACTTTCATCCTGCCAAAGCGGCTATGCCCAATATGCAAAGTCGGGGTGGTTTGGTCCCCAAGCCCCTTCCAGCACCTCGAAACCTTAATGCTTTAGATCCTCAGCCCAGCAGAGGTGGAAATGGTCATTGTTTCAGAGGGCAAAGCCTACAGGAAGTTACAACCAACACACACAATTCCAGTGAGTTCATATTAAATTTTATATCTCTGTTCCTTTCAGAAAAAAGCTTGATAACAATGAACTTATTAAAAATAACTACAAAAATATTTTACGAACTTCAATTCCTCTTCCTAAAACTTCATAGACGGAATAAAATAAGTAAGGCATCCAAAAGTGCCTCCTCAAATTCCAAACCTGTTTTATTCCAGTGCCAAGAGTAAACCATTTTAGCTCCTGTCTCATAACCACTTTCACTTTCATCAAGAAAAGTTTTCCTCGTTGTTGTTTTTCTTTGTGGCCACATATGGCTGATGGTAGAAAACATTATTTCCTAATTTGAAAAACAAGCTCACAACGTCAGCTCCCCTATGAATAGGATCTGTACACGTGACCTCCTTTTCATCACCGAGGTTGACTCTGAGAGTTAAAGCACATATTAAAAGCCACAAGTGGAAAACCGGGGACATCTGCAGCAGATGGCCCCAGAACACAGAGCCACCATGAAGGCTATTCAAAACAATTAACTCTGATTCACGCTGAGCAGAAGTAAACAATCACCCATTCAAGTGGGAATTAGTTCCACTATCTTTATCCAAGTCATGCAAACACACTCCCCATGTTGGGGCACCCCGAGAAGGACCCTAGGACCACAAAGCAGAGCTTGGCTTTGTCTCCTTCTGTCACCCAAGCCGCAGATAACTTGACATGCGCATCACTAATTGCTCTCTTGCCAACGTGTTGACACGGGGGTTGGTTCTGAATAGACCTCTAAGTGCTTTCCAGACGAGCAGGGTCCACCTCGCAACTGCAAACAAGGGGCTCTATCTGTGAGCAGGCTTCTGCTCGCGTGTCCAGGAAACAGAAAGTGCCCTCAAAGCCCTTGGCGGCTGAGGGATCTCACAAAGAAATTGCCACGCCCCCCTCCCCCCCAAAAAAATTTGTCACTCCCTTTCCCATCCGTTGGGGTTACTGTGGCTACGGAAACTGCGGGCCTGCGTTCCTGCAGGAAATGTCCAAGCCTGGGCGCCCACGCCTTCCCCGTCCCCCTCACCTGTCACCTGGCCCGGCCCCTCCCATGCCATGGGAAAGGTGTGCGCCCATTCTCCCTAAGTCCCTGTGTTCAGGAGACGCTCTTACCAACCGAGTGGCCACCCTGCTTCCTCTTGGTGCCTCCAAAAGTCTCACCTTTGAACTGTCTGAAAAGGTAGATAAAAACGGTAAATACAAATTTGGTGGCATAGATGGTTAAACGGTTGGGTTTATAAAGCCCCTTTTCTCTTTAGAGTTCGTGGCTGGGGAACAGGATTTTAGATCTGTTGCACGCAGCATCATGAACTTGGGGGGGGGGCATGCGGCCCAGAGGGGAGAGGAGAGGGTTCGGACAGGACAGGGTGCTGCAGGGACAAAGCTCTGCTCTCAGGGTCACGGCCGCCGGCCGCCGAGAGATGGTCCAGCAGCATCCTGACACCCTTTAGTCTTCCTGCTCCAGGGACGAGATTGGGGAGGAAATCCCTACATTTAGACCAAAGTGCCTTATGCAGGGAAGCAACTCCTGAGCAGTGTCCCTGACCTCATTGTTTTCTGGGCTTGTCCCATAAACTACTTTTGTTCTGCTTAATGCGTTCTTCCTGGAAGTTGCCAGGTACACAGTGGTAACACAGTGAACGGCAGGATGACAGGACAAACGCAGCTTGCCGTGGCCATCACTCAGGAAGCGCAGGGCCAAGCCTGGCTGCAGAGACTACCTGTCCTGCCCCGGCCACTCACAAGTAGGGCCCGCCCCTTCCCCGCCTCCCTCCGGGGTCCTCTCCAGGCCCGGCTGCCCTAGGATTGCACCAGCATCCTTGGAGGCCACTGCACAGCCCAGCCCCGGGTCACAGGTTACCACACCTTTATGCTCCAACAGCACATGGCCACTGCAGCCCTTCCAGAGGTGGCCTGGCCATCGGCCATTTGTCCCTCACTGCTGACCTGCAAGCTCTTGTGAGAAAACCTTTGGGTTTGCAGCCCCAGGACCCAACTTGCACATGTATTGGGCGCTCAGTGGACACTCCCTGAGTACGTGGGCCTCTGAGGCCTCTCTGCTTCCTGTTCTGCACCGAAAAAGTCTCTCTTTTTTTTTCTGTTTCCATTTTCTGTGTCTTATAGATGAGGGGACATTTGCCCACCTCACAGACTGTGAAATTAACAGGAATGTATCACCCCAAAACATTGTTTTCAAATCCTTAGGCTGTAAAAGATTTAGTATTTAAAACAACTTGACAAATAAATATCTAACAAATATACTTGCAAATCATTTAAAAACCTTCTTGATTGTTTGCTGAAAAAGTGCTATATTGTGATGTCTGGGGATTTGTACACTCATTTTCTGTTTCATAGAGTGGAAAGGCTTGTTTTCATTCTGGACCTAGGACCAGCACAGTCTCCATCAGACTCATTCTAATGAAATCAGCCTGGCTATAACAGTTTCCTCCACTCACGTCATCGTTGCCTCTGTCAGAGAATGAGATGGGACTCAAAAGAATTTGTTAAAATATCAAGAAACAGGTCTACTAATTTTAGCTATGAAATCAAGGTAGGTGCAGAGACACACAACCTCATAACCTCTGAACAACGGTCCTTGGTATCAGTTTTGGAGAGTTCACAGTTTAAAGAAGAAGTTGATTTCTAATGAGATGTGAATTACACTATTTTCTACGTTATGTTTCATTAAAGAATGAGCAAATAGCTGTGCCTACTCGCAAGACAGTTATTTTGTACCATCTGGGGTGGGGCTCAGCTACAGCTACAAAGGGACAGGCAACAGCACTTGTCTCTGAAAAGTGCACTTGGTCTAAAAATTATCAGTTTCATCAATGCTGACTGATTTTCTTAAACACGTAGTACTCCTAAACTTTGTCTGTTCAGCTGGGAAGATCTTTGTCTAACTGAAAAGGAAGAGTTATCCCTTCACGTGTTTAGCACATCCCACATTTCCCCGGCACTGGAGAAGGCTCTGGTCCCTCGCCAGACAGGAATCCTCCCAATTTTAGTGTCCCACTATATAGAAATCTTAAACATTATTATTGTAATAAAACATTGCTTTTAATACCCTAGCACTTTATTATCCAAAAGAAGACTGCATTTGTAAAATCATGATCGACGGGATTTATTGTAGTTGAGAAAAGATTTGTATTTATGTAAGTAAAGAAAACTTAACCTGTAAGGGGGAGGAAGTGGACCAGCCAGTCCGTGTTCACTTGTCCATGTATGTACACCCACTTTCACGCACATTTGTCCTAACGTTCGGGCAGATGTATAAATGGATGTTGCTTCTTAAACTGCTAAGCCACCAGGTAAGTGCCAGTAATTGTGCTCTGTATAAATCATGCCGTTTTATAAAGATGTGTATCATGCAGAAAGAGTTAACACAGATGTAAACATTCATATTATACTTCAGAAGAAAGAGTAAGACTAAAGCTAAGCCAGACAGGTCCCGGGGGTAATATCGCCAGAAACACATGCTGCAGAGATCAGGAGATAATATTTTGCCTTTAAAATCAAGTCATGTATTACCTCAACTACAAAACCATGAAGTGATGCAGAGAGAGTAAAAAAAAAGAAAGAGAGAAAAAGAAAACTCTCTTAATTTGAAATAAACTCACATGTTGCAATATGAGATTTTTAAAAATCTGAGCCAGCCTGACAAAGACCAGTCCTGAAACCTACTGCCAGCCTCACTGGGTCGCCTGCCCCATTTTTCAGTTTCCTTAAGGCCACACAGAGGCCGCTGTGCCATGCAAATGTGCAAATACCTACAGTGACTTCATTTCTAAGCTTGTCTCAACAAACAGTTTGGCCTGATGGATGCAGCTGGACAAAGTCTTCCTAGAGACAGGGGTCTGGGAAAACCAGCCGCTGAAATACTGTTCAGAGCCCCAAAGTAGTTGTGTGTTCTTAAGTTAAGTGCTTTACTATATGTCGTCTTATCATAATACTAAAATACTCAGAATGGGTAGACAAATCTAATTTATTGGTGTATTGCATTAGGAAGATACTTCCAGCCGTCTGAAATTCATAGAGGCAGGGACGTTCCACTGTTTTAATCAACAGAGCTTGAATTCTTATCAGCGCATTTTGCGTTATGATGGAAGTCATTGATTAAGTTGTGCTTAATGGATTATCAGATATTATCTTCTGTGCAATTTGTAAAGAATTAGGTTAATAATTTTCCAATCTTAAGTCCAGAAAATTCGGTTTCTTTAATAGGGCATGATTTATTACTGGTACAGTGATTAGTTTGATAAAGTGTATGGGAATTAAATTTAGGAAGGTGGTTTGGCCATCCAGGAGAGAACAAACACACAGAGAATGAATATAGTCAGAGGCTAATATTTCCCAATGGGTATTTTATTAGTATCTTATATAAAATGAATGTGTCTGAAGCAGTACAGCAATCTGCTAACTTTAGAGAGAAATAATACTGCTAAAAACTATCAGATGATGTGTATAGATCTGTCAGGATTTCAAAGCAGCTTATTAAACCCATCTCATGGAATAATAAATATGATATAAAAAAGGCACAAGTTCTTACTGCATTTAGTATAATGGACCAACGTGGCATGTTTAAGAAAATCAAACACTCCCACCGCAGAAAAAAATGATCACACTAGATGAGGTGGTATTTCCTTTCAAAAAAGTATGTTTGAAGGCACTTTTTAATCATGTTTAGAGGAACTTGGAATTTTAAAAATAAGAACTATAATGAATATCTCAGGTCTGCAAAGAGTTCCATCTCCTTTCAATATCAATTATTGCTTTTTTTTCAGTTATTTTCTTTTCCCTTTAATCTACCTCATTTCTTCTATAACTACCTCTGTGTTCATGGCTTTTCTAAAAATATATGAAATGCCTTTATAATGGTGCGGTGTTACTATCCTGTAATTTTCATAACCAAATAATTCATTATGTTTCCTCTTAACCCACTCTTTAAAATTGCAAACATAGTTATTCACACTGGAAGGCCACTGAATACAAGAAAATATAGTATTGGCCACACTAAATATAACCAATCTCATAAAGATTGTGGTATAAGTTACATACTCCAACAACATCTAATAAAAGTAAAAAAAATTCAGACATTCATGTGACGAGATCAGAACCTCTGTATCCAAATGGCTGGCCTGGTAGAGATTAATCATTCGGACAATTAAACACCTTAGTTTTCATTTTCATGTTTCTTACACGTCCCTTATAATTGTAGCGTAGAAGAGATAGTAGACTACAAGTGTTGCATCTATGAACACAATTTTCATTGGAATAATTTTGTGACTAAGATGATTTTTTTTTTTAGTCATAGCAGAACACAGAATGGATGTGCCGCTGAATGCTGAATATCTCAGACACCAGGTAAGAGCCCTTGGTAACCTGTCCTGCGCCTCCCCGCCCAGAGCGCACTGCAGGTGGGGGACCGTCCTTGCAGACATGACACGGAGTTTCATCAACAGCTAGAAGTAGTAAATTACGAGAACATGCTTTCCTGAAGGTGATTTTTTTTTTTTTTTTTTTTTTTGGATACTTGCATTTCCTGTAAGAGTGAGAACCAGTTTTGTTGAAGCTCACGTATAAACCGTTGATGTGTGTTTTGGGCATTCTATTTGTATTAGAGTTTTTATTAAGGGGAAAAAAAGAAGAAGAAAACGGGAAAAGTGAGCTCTCCCTTTAAAGTGTGATTACCACAGCAATTGATTCAGTTCTAAACATCTGAAACCGTATACAAAACGACAGCTGCATTTGGGTAAATACATCAAATATACAGAAAAGTATAAAACTTAATCATGTCATTTATAGAGTGGCTGTTAAGCTGCAAATTGCATTGGAAAACGTGTTTTAAAAAATCTGGGAGTCACCTCGACAATCCAGCCGCACAGCTTTGTATGTTACAGTGGCAATGAGTTGGGTCTGGCTCACGACCCGTGCCCAGTGTCACTGACCCAGGGCTCACGCAGCGTCACAGGTGACCTCGGGCGCTCTTCTCGAGCTGAGGACCACTACTGGTCCCCTGAATTCTGGAGTAAAGTGCCACTATTGCCCCAAAATAAAAGCAAGTTGGCAGCGGGGAAGTTGGGTAGCTGAGAACCTGGCAGCAGGGAGCCATGCTGGAGCAGGCGTGGGCCAGGCTGCAGAGGACGCCACCCTGCATGGCACACACATCCCTGGTCACTGGTTCTCTGGTTAGAATTCCTAGACAGACACGCATGGGAATGTTTGGATTCACTGTATGTAGTTGCCACTTACCTGGGTCCCACTCACCAGGGTCTTTGTTTAATAGTTTCAGATTTTTATATCCACTGAAATCTCCTTTTCAGCCAATGAAATCCCAGCCTATTTGTTTCCACTCCCAGAGCCACTGTCAGTTTCCAGGATGCTTATTCAGGGAGGGCACAGGCCATCCAGAGGAAGAGAGGACTACCTGTTTGTTCCGGTCCTAAATCGTCCTTATGTGTCCAATGCGGGCATCACGAAGGCCACCCACCCATGCAGGCTGCGCAGGAAGATTCTGTGCACACTGGACACACACACTGGACATTTGCACCATGTTTGCTATTTCTGGGACACTGGGGGAGAATCAGGAGCTGTCTCTCTCTGCTTGGAATAAATATGACAGATTTGCAAAGCGACTTTCGAAGGCTGTACTCTAGTACTCAGGTATGTTTTACAGTTTGTATACCTCACCTGGCCCTACATTTTAAGTCCCATAAGGTATAGTCCAAGAAGTATTTCTTAATTAAATGTAAACGTGATGATTATTTGATGCAAAGGTGCAGCGAATACTCACACATCTCGATTTTTATTTGCTGCTGTAACACGCACGTTGACTCAGGTCTTACTACGTGCCAGGCATTGTTTCAAATGCTTTGCAGGCAGGAGGTCATCTCCCTCCCCTGCCAGCACTGTGAGATGTGTCTGCTTCTGTCTCCTTTTGACTAATGAGGACACAAGGACCAGTGAAGTTACAAGCTGTGCCCAGAGTCCTACAAACAGTTATGGGTCCGAAATGTGGGCGCAGGGCCTCCAAGGGGCCCACCACCTTCCAAGCTGCTTGTCACTGGACAGCCACCGGGTACAGGGAGGTCATTCCACATAGTTCCAGGGTGCTCCTTATGAAGTCTGCGTGTCCCCTGGAGCCAGGAGCACGGCCTGGGGGACAAAAACAATCAAGTTAGATGCACTGAAATCTCACATGGTGAGAGGTACTGAGTGACTCAAACTAGACGTAAGGACCCAAATCTAGGGGACCACAATTCTGCTTCCTCAAACACCCGCCCCCTCAACAATGCTTTGCCCTGGGGGCTCTTCGATGCAGGGCTGTATGAATGACTTGTGGACGTGGCCCAGAGAGGGATGAGGGGGCTTCCTTTGAGTTTCAGAAACCAGTCAAGAACCTAAACACTTTCTGGGATTCTCCTTTGAATCGGGCTCTAGACTGGACCATTTTCATCCACCATCACTAGAGCAGAGGTACCAGCATTGTGTCTGGGGGCAGACAGTGTGGAACAAAAACAATCCCCAACAAGAACTGCAGACACAAGTGGCGCCCATCATGCAGAAATTGCCTTGGCACGGGGGTCACTGGTGATTTCATTTGTGAGTAATGTTTTGATTGTCACAGATTATGTGCTGCTCTCCTCCCCTGACATTTGTTGTACCGTGGGATTGATTTCTGTGCTCCAGTATGAAAAGGTCACTTTGATCAATGCGGTGTAATTGGCACTAAATTAGGATCATATCAGGTTATTTTGCTATTTAATGATGAAATATTAAAGAAAAGCATGGGTAGATTGCAAGCACTAGCATACACTTTAAACCTGCTGTAATGAAGCTTGATTCTGTAAGAAAAATGGAGACAAAAACAACAGAGGAGCCGAAAATGAGTGTGATGGGTCAGAGGAGGGGCTGGGAATTACATATTTTTGTTCAAGATAGACTGAGAGCCCCAGACACGAAACAGGGAGCCCAGCGGTGGGTCCGGCTTGGCTGCGAAGGGTGAAGCCTTAGAAAGCAGCCTCCTGAGGACACCACTGCGCCCCGGCTTCCTGGTGGTTCTGAACTCCCCGGCGGTGCTGGCTTTCTCGGTCTGCAAATAGTAATTACATTTAAACACACGTATGTACCTGCACCTACTTATTAGACAGTCCTCGGCTTTTGAAAATCTGCAACTTGGTTGTGGTCTCTCAGGTCCAAATGCTTTTTCTGCTTCTGGAGCGTATTTCAAGGCCCTTTCCTCTAAAGTAATTACAAGCATCCTAGGAGTGTTAAGTACTGTGCGTTATTTTTTCCATTGTAAATAGGCGCATTCCCCCAGTTTTCAGAAATGTGTTGAGTGAGAAAAAGACGCCTAAGATTATACTTTTAAATGCAGCTAATGTTGCAGGAAATTGTTGGGTGTTTTGCTGCCATTCAGTATATAATCTAGTTGCAGCATGGACTCGAACGGCCACCAAAAGATGTGAACCTTTTGAACAGCTGGAGATATAGGGCCACAAATATTGATAGAATAGAAAGTCTGTGGAGGGCAGGTGGCTTTGTGCTATGATGCCCACAAGACGTGCCCAAGAGGTGGCAGCTGATGGGACAAGAAGCTCAGGCAGTGAAGGCAACGTTGGTCTGTCCATTGACAGTAAAAACCACCATGGTTTTAAAGAAAAGAAATCCACTGAGAAGCCGTATGAAAATGGGATCTTCTCAGTGAATACCTTGAGGAATCCAAATGGAGGGTGGGAGCTGGGCTGCTGGAGGAGCACTGGAGCCATGGAGACAAGGGCCTCAGCCACCTGCCCCTGGAGTCGCAGGGCCTTTTGTCGGGATTTCTTCAGGGCCTGGGAGGGTTCCCTGTATGGATGCGTTTTATGACCTCACTCAGGACGGCCGGGCTTCCCCACAGAGCTGGGCTTTGGCCTAACTGCCTGTACTAGGGAACGCTTGCTGCTCTAAAATAGTGCAAACATATCGACAGTCTCGAGTGCAATCGGATCCTCTAACACCTTCCAGGTTTGGGAGGAGATGGAAGAGGAGGTACAGGGGACAAAGGATCCGAACCCCGGAACGGAAAGTGCCCCTCTGGCTGTGCTGTCCCACGGTGGGTCGGGGAGCTGCCTGGCTCTCAGGCAGTGCGGAGTGGGGCGGTACGTTTTGGCAGACCCTTGCCAGCGTCAGATGTGGGTGCAAATCCAGTCTCCCTCCGTTACTAGCTATGGCACCCAGGACCCACTTCTTAAGCACTGTAATGCTTAGTCTCATTAGCAAAACTAGAAACAAGAAGTACAACTTCCAAGGATGGCAGGCGTAGTATCTGGGACGTAGAGAGTCCTCACGAGTATCAGTCCCCTTCTCTCTGCTTTACAGAAATTTCCATCTGGACCAGCCCTTCACTCTGGCCAGAAGAAAGAACCAGCCCTGCAGGTAATAAGCTCATGACGTAAGCCCTACAGTCTAGGCAGTCATGGACTCATGGCGGGAAACCCTGGCTCTCACAGCCTTTCTCTTCCCCAGTCTTCTAGGGGTGCTGGACCAATCTTGCCACAGCTGGGAGCAGCTAAATCAATGACAGCTGCCCATAGATGCAGCCCTTCTCCATTGCCCAGCAAGGGGCGAGGGCACAGCCCTCCACTCCACTCACTCAGTTCTTTGTCCTGCCCTTCTACCCATGGGCCATCAGTCAAGCAGCCAAACAACCAGCAACCTCTGCGGACAGAGCTCAGGCAGTCGTCTGTCCCCCAGGCTTTCAGACCCTGGGAGGTCAGGGTGTTTGTGAATAAGCTCATGAATGTAGTACTGCCACACACCTTCCACCATGCCCTGTTCTTCCTTCTGCACGGTGGAGAGCCCTTTCACGAACACTTTTGTATGAAATATCCAACTTCTAGAGACTTTCTATGGTAATTTCATAAGTTGATCATCTTTGGTCTAGAAAATCCTGGTAACCTGCTCAAGAAATTAAGGTCTCTACTCATTCTTATACTCAAAAGCTCAGTTTGGTGAATTTGGTAAATAAATAAAAGAGGTAAGCAAAGAAATAAGCTGTTTGGGGGCTTCCATTCCACTGTCAGCTCTTTCCTCGGAGGAGCCCCTTGTCCGGTGAGAGGGGCAGTGACTGTGGGCTCTGTCCCCTGTCGTCAGCAGGTTCACAGGTTTCCTGCGTGTTTTTCTCTCTCTTCCTCCATAACGACTTTGGAGGCCCCGTAACAGAGCAGCTGGTCCCCCAGCAAACGGGGTCCCCTGTCCTCTGAGCTGTGTGTCTGACCATGAGGGTGAGCAGCCGTGGCTCAGGGTCTCGGGGTCTCAGCTGAGCAGACGCTCTGCAAAGCTGGCACATCTACCCTCAGCTCCTGGCATCACAAAGAGGTTTGGATACACTTTGTAGTGGAAAATGTGTTTGCTCCAAAAACTGTTGGTGTGTGTCAAGAGTATTAGGATTTCTTATTTGTGTTTTTTCCAAGATCTTCAACGTCAAAGAAGTAGTTAAAGGGATAAGCAATGCACCCTTTGATGTCAGCGGAGTACAAAAGAAATGCACATCATAACCGCCCTTCAGTAAGACATGTCCTCTGAAATCTCTGACTCTTGAAGTTAACTCATAGAGTGTTTAAACAAATCGGAAACAAGTACACAGTTTTCCAAGTGGAAATTCTGTTTGTTTAGTTTATAGCCCGTGCGATTCTTAGGTTCTTGACTTTTTAATACACATACAAAGTATTTTCAAAAATTATATGGTTTCACTTATCCAGAGTGTGACATTACAAAAAACTAGAGTCAACTGGTGATGATTTCATATTGGAAATAAAACATTCGTGGAAAAAAATCACATTCTTTCAATTTAATTAATTTATTTGTATAGAAAAAATTTAGTTGTATTAAGATTGTACTTCACAGACTTTTTATATACTGGTTTATTATTTAGTTCCATGGCTTGTACTAAAACACTAAATACCTAGTTGAGTCACTTAAAAAGCATTTTAATTATACACGAAAATACAAATAGACACACTGTGATGTAGAAACCAGAGCATCTCCATGCAAATGAGCAGCTAGACCCTGCCCAGTTTAGAAAAATCGTTTCCAACCACTCAAAACTTCTTTGAAAGGAAGATGTTAATGATTCACGTGTCCTTATTTCTGGCTTATGAGAAGAAGAAATAAGACGATGGCAACAGCTCGGGTCATTGCTAGATGTGGAATTATCCTTCTCATTCGAAAAACTCGAAAAATGTTATTTTTCGTTATGATAAAAAAATACATGTATTTGAAAAATTAAAATAAATTATGCAAATTATTTTAAAATTAAATAATACAAAATCACAAAATAAATAAAGCAAGCATATTCCATAACTCACTTCTCACATAGAACCATTATTCATGTTCTGGTGCAAAAATATTTAATGTATTTTTGTCTTATGCCACATACTATTTGGTTCTTTTAATTTTAAAATGATTTTATTTTTATATATAGACACAGTTATAAAACAGTTCTGTAAGGATTGTTGTAAAAACCAGCAGCGTCCTGACCGAGCCCCCCTCCCAGTCCCCACTCCCACAGAGGCAGCCACTTCAAACTCTTAGCTGATTATCATCTTTGCGTCTCCCAATAACATGGTCGGTCACACTGGTCCATCCCCACTCTCCAGTGTGGGCACTAAGAGTTCACGGCCTGTCTGAAGGACAAGGGTTAGTTTTCATTCAGAATCCTCTGCCCATATGCTTTTTCTTTTTCTTCTCTAACTAGAATTACAAGCTAATTTTAGATAGATTCTCAGTGCTTACATTAGTGCAGTAAATTATTGCATGCAAATTTGCTTACAATTGAGCCATATAATAATACATTTCCTTTGTGCAAAACCTTTCCCCTCCAAAGTCACCCTATTAAAAGAACAGAGCAGAGATTCCAACTCTTTTTTTTAAGTAACAATTCATAAAGTTAACGTGTGTGTGTGTGTGTGTGTGTGTACAGTTCTCGGAGCTTTGATGCGTGCATAGATAACTTCACTTAACCACCACAAAAATTAGGACACAGAATAATTCTTGCACCCCCCCCAAACAATCCCCTCTTGCTTTCCCTTTTCAGCTAAGCCCCCCACTGATTTGTTCCCAGTCCCTATAAGCTTTGTTTTTTCCAGGTCATAAAAATGGAATCATGCAGTAAGTCACCTCTAGCTTCTCTCTTTCAGCACCATGATTTGAGACTCATCCGTCTTGGTTTATACATCAATAGTTCTTTTTTCTTCATCTGCACAGTGTTCCAAATTCTCCACATCCTTACAATACACACAGTTCTCCCTGTGCGGGGTTCTGCTACACACGAGCTCTCAGTCACCATGGTTTAATTAAGTGACACGGGTCCCCCTACAATAGAGTTCGAATCTCAGTTATCCAGCTCCATTCCTGGGAGTGATTACAGGAAGCACGAGCCTGCTGTGACTTTAGTCCGCAGGTCACTCCCCAAACGATCTGGGCCCCTGGCCCCTGACGGCCCACGTCACTTCTTTGAAATCTGTTGCTCATTGGCCTGTGCGTCTGCAATCCTGTTCTTGCACAGACAGCAAATTGTCCACTTGTGTTGCCTGCCTGTTTCCTAGTAGTAAACCCATGTGACGCTTTGCATAAGTGGGTCATTGGAAGAGAAAAATCCTAAAAGAGATAAGTGTACCACAAAGAAATGAAGTGATGATGTTGAAAGTGAAATATCAAAGGTAAGTGGCGTTATAGAAAACAAAGGCTGACCATGGAAATGTCAAGTCTGCTGTCATTAGAGGGGCTGCAGACAGGCAGCCAGAGGAACTCAGGGACAGTCGCTGGGGTGGCACAATGGAGGTGTCCCAGGGCCCACTAAAGGACTCTTGGAGCTATGTCACCACATTGAAAGGATACAATATTGGAAGTGGACCCACACTTAGAAAGAAGCCTGGCGGCTCGCCAAGACAGAGAGTAGATGCTTGCTGTGTTGGAAGTTATACAAAGAAAAGCCCGCAAGTACTGTTCACACAACTCTTGATACGTTTTGTTCTTTACAAAGAAGCCAAACATTTAAATCCTCGATGTTTCTAATGTTATAAATTAGTGTACTAAATAAATATAGTTTTGCTGTTATTTTCTTTGTTCCATACATGTGCTGTCAACAGTGAGAGTTTGTAATGTCTTGACACACGTGGTGAAAGGTCACCGGACAACCTTCCATTTCCCCATGATTCCCGAGGCTGCCCCACTCCCACTTGCTCTGCCCTTTTGTGGTCCTCTCCTGGTAGGCAAGCCGGGCTGGGCATTGTCAGACGTGCTTTTTTGTTTGGAAATAGTTGCCGTTCTCGAAGCGTGTAGTAGGAGCTCACCCTGGTTTCACCTGGCACTTCCTCAATGGCCGAAAGGTGAGCACCTTTCATGTGCCTGTTTGCCGTCTGTGTGCTGTCTTTGCTGCTGAAGTGTCTGTGCAAATCTAGCCCAATCTTAACTGATTTTTTTTTCGTATGTTGAGTGTTCTTTACATATTCTAGATATTCTGGGTGTGAGTTCTTCATCAGTCTTGTAGTTGCCAAAGGCCCCAAAACATGAGAATTTATCCCACTAATGTGTTGACAAGTTAGCCGGCCACAGTCTGATGGAGACTGGAAAGCTGGAAGGTCAGAGATGAAGGACTTGCTCACGCCTCGGCAGGCTGCATGAGCTTCACGTTCATGCCAGTTCCCTGCTCCCCCGACTGCGCAGGTGTGATTTGGTGGGTTCGGCGTGTGCTGTGCACAGTGGTTCTGTGTGTGAGGGACTAAACCTTAGAAAACCAAAGTGTTTCATAACGTATGTCGCGGAAACCTGCCCTCTGCCCCAGAGAGCGGCATCAGGCTGTTATTATCTGTTGTAATGAAGATGCAGAGAACTTTATATAACAAGTATACCAACCCCCATTTCCTTTTTTTTTTTAAAGTGATGAAAATCACAGTTATAAATACCATGATTTCCTAAATCTTACATTGAGACAATATTAACTGAACACCAATCAAGTGTTAGGTACTATTCTAGGAGCCGTACGAAATACAACACTGAAAAACATGAGGTCCTTATACTTTGGTAGTAATAATATGACACTGCAATGCAAATGTGTTGTGATAAACTCTGGACTGTTTCTTCTGAAAGAGGAGGGCCTGGCCATGCGTGTTCTGTCAGCCCACCCGCACGACCGGTTGCCCCATCAGCTCACGTCTCCAGCTGGTCCATTGGCACGGTATGTGGGTGCTCCTTAAATCAGCAGCAATTCTGACTTTGACCAGAGAAAACAACCTTGAAATTTCTGTTTCCTAATCTTCACAGAATATCTGGTTGTAAGATGTCGTCAAGGTCCCACAGCTGGTAAGTGTTCATTCGAGAATCTGAGCTGGGTCTCTGGGTCTCTTCCTCCTAGAGGAGGAAGAAGAAAGGGGGGACGTGGGGTGGGAGCTTCACTTCTGGTTATGAATACCCTTTACAAGCTTCAATAAGGGAAATAATGTGGCCACGTGGCGGAAACAACGGGCCCAGATATGGGCTTCAGTAAAAAGAGGACTTCATTAGGTGAAATAGACGCATATCAAATCAGGAAAAGATATTGGTTAATGAATGATTCTGTAAAAATTAAAGCTGGGACTCTGAACCACCTTTCACATGAAAATAAATTTGAAGATTTCAGCATGGACAGCCAACACATGAATGAGACATACAAAAAAATGTAAATATTCATAAATAGAAGCCAACTCTAATTGCAAATTATGTGAATTGCAAATTGATAGAGAATTCACAAAACAAATAATGTGAACGGCCAATAAAATCTGAAAAGATGTTCAAATTCTCTAGTAATCATGCAACTACAAATAAAAATGACCTTGAAATTTCATTTGTTCTATGTGATCCTGAAAAGAAAGACAAAAAAAAAAAAAAAAAAGGTAACCTTTCCCACGTGGGTCAGAATGAGAATAAACACTGACAGACCGTTGCTGAATGATTGGGGAGACCATATCAAAATGATCAAATTCCAAGTTAGCTTACCTTTGACATCAAGTTTGATTCTGATATATTCAAGGGGAAGAATTAGATAAGTCAAAAGAAGATATCAGCACAATGATGTTCATTACAACATTATTTATATTGCAGGAAATGGGAATCGACCTAAATGTTCATCAAAGGAAATCTGTTAAATAAATTAGAAAACATCTATACTATTCAGCTATTAAAAAGAATGATGTAAATCCATATTCGCTGACTTGGAAAAATATCCATGAGCACACAAAGCTGGCTGCAAAATGACTCACCACACACGGTCCCAGCCTCACGTGTGCACCACTGAGAGAGAAAAATTCAAAATAAAAACGCCCCAGTTTCGCCTTCAGCTTTTCACAGGCAGGGGGTGTGAGTCACACCGGTTGGCTCCTTTGATGAATAGGTAGTATAATCACGATCCTGAAATCCTTGGCACAGCCTGGTAATTCTGAGATGAGTTACCTTATTTCCTCATTTGGGGACTATTTCTTGCTTTCTTCTTTTTAAGAAAATACAATATTTGATTTCTCTTTTAAGAATATGACAGCAATGTAACGTTGAGTATAATTCACCTGAAGTCGGCACGGTCTCTGAAAACCACAGCCAGATTTGAAGCAAATACTGTATTGACATGTTAATTATAATTTCAATACTAATCTTGATTATTTAACTACAAATAAATAGTTTTTCATATAATCTCTTTTTCTGGTACAATATTAAGCCTGCATAACGTAACGATGTAATTTGAAAACATTCACTGTGTTCCCTGGGATGCAAATGTTTTACGTGCTAGAGTGAAATGAGGACCTGGCCTCAGACGCTGATGGAGGGAAATAACAGCGCTTCATCCCCTATGTCTCTCCACTTGGTCTGTGCAGGGAGAGGCGGTTGTGATGCATATTTATAGATTTGCTTGTGCAAACAGAGAAGCATACCAGTCTTCTCATGCAGCAAATCTTATTTCCGATACAAATTTGAAAGTCTGTGAAGCATGATAATATTAACTCTGGGATCTGTGACCTCCCATAAAACAAAAGGGGATGAGTGGTGGGTTAAAAGGATTCGAATGATGCTTTGGACTCCGCGTTCCCGTAATGACTGGGGAAGATTTATACGCTCTCTCAAGGTGTAATTAGACACCCACAAACCATCTGACCCTGCTGGGGTGAAGAGCTCTTCTGCTTTTTGTTTCAGCAGATGAATCGATACTCACACGTTTTACCACTGTGGAGTGAAATTGAGGAAATGAAAATCGGATAATTTTGCTCCCTGTGCCGTCTAGACAGAGGACAGCAGTGTTAGCCCTTGACAGGAAGATCTATTTCCAGTTTCTCAAAAGGCTAGTGTCAATTCTGAAACTTCTCCAATTATTGATTCTCAGTTTTGTTAAAAAGGATGCTTTATTAGGAATAGTAGTCCCAGCAACCACGGAAGCTCACATGTCGCTCACACAGGCGACCTGTAGTTTCAGTCGCGGTCTGGGCGGGTTTCAGCCCTTTTGTGCAATGACTGCCTGACCTGCAGTCACATCTGAGCGGCCGGCTGCACTCGTCTGTGTTCCACGGGCAGCTCAGCATCGCCCTGTGCGTCTCTGGTGATAGACCCGTATTTGGCCAAAGACAACATTGCTGAACGGGTCATCTCTCCTAAGTATTTTAGGATCACTTTGTTGATGTTTTGTAAATATGTATTCTGCTTCATTGGCTTCTTAAGGTTTGCAAGCTTTTACATTTTAACATCCTCAAAACAGACACATTTGGCTGAACCACGTTGCATATTTATTGAATATATTTTAAGGCAGCACGGCCAGCAAGCAGCAACACCTGACGTGTGAAATGCCCCGTGGTCTCCAGTTACCCCTGTGGTTTGCATCCCTAAGTAGTCCTTTCCCCAAGATCCATCTGGGCTTTCAGGCCCGGCCCCTTACTGACAGCCCTGGACATAAATGTCCTCTTCACTCGTTTCTGTCTCCCCCATAAACTCTAAGTTCCTTGAGAGAAGAAGGTTTTCATCCCCGTGACTTGTGCCTAGAGCAGAGTAAGCACTGAATGCCATTAATCACTGGAGACGCCACCTTTGCTCTCCACCCTATTATGAGGCATTTGGATTAAAGAATATACGTGGGTTATTACTGAATCTCGCGTACTTCTTGCTCCTGAGAAATAAAACATTGCAGGATGACACGAATTTTGAACAGCCAGTTAGGCCTCTGTCTCAGTCCGTTCAGGCTGCTATAATAAAAACTACCACTGACTGGGTGAGGGCTTATAAACAACAGAAATGTATTGTTCACAGTCTGGAGGCTGGGAGACCAAGATCACGGTGCCGGCAGATTTGGTGTCGGGTGAGAGCCCACCTCCTGGTTTGCAGATGGCGTCGTCTCACAGATCCTCACAGGCTGAAAGGGAGCAGCTCTAGTGCGACCTTGAAAATGGCCAGATGCCGTGTATGGGGGCTCCACCCTCCGACCCAGGACCCCCTCCTAATACCATCACCTTGGGGGGTAGGATTTTGACGTGTGGATCTTGAGGGAGACACAAACATCCAGGCCATAGAACATCATTGTTGAGAAGAATCGTGTATTGGTTTAATTTTTTATGTCGGCCTTTATGTGGTACAGTCAGGACAACGGTGGTGCCATTAGTAATGACATGAGCCACTGGAAGCACAAAGCGAGGCATCTCTTCTACCAGATGCTGTCATTGCACTTTTTAGTAAGTGGGTCACTCGATGAAGAAATTCCCCAGGGCCATGGGGTCCCTTAGAAGAGGTTTCACATAGAACACTATAGATGAGTCTGCTTGAGAAGGAAGATTTACGCAAACCGTTCTCTGTTTCTTTCCAAAAGAGACACGACTTTGGTGTCTGCAGAAATGCGTAGGAAATACGGACCGTGGACCAACGACGTTTACACCTTACAATAGCACTTCCTGCGACGGAATTTTATTCTTGCACCGATTAAGGGGAGTCTAGCATCTCAGAGCCCACTTGCATGCTCACTAACGCTTACAGCAGTGAGTGCCGCTTCTCTCAGTCCCTTCAGTCACAGGGCTGACGATGCCTCAACGTCCGGGTCCTATGAAAAACGCAAAAGTTTGTGTGCGGAGAGTCTGGACCACATCCACGGGGGTCGAATTGAAATCAGAAGGTGGGACGTAGGAGGCCTGCGCTCAACTGTGGCTACTGACAAGCTGTTGTGAATTTATGTTGATTAAAACCCCTAAACCTTGCTCCTTTAATCAGATCTATTTATTTACCTAACATGGTGACTGCTGAAGACGCTCCCTCTGGAGTCCTGAGGGGGATCAAAATCTAACTGAGCCTCAATGTTACTTTATTTTCTACTTTCCATGCCGATGTCTGTAAGTCCCTCCAGCTCGTGGCGCAACGATTTGACACACATTGGCACTTAGGAGGGTTGGAGCACCGTCCCAATCGGATGGGGGCCTGGCTGCCCCTCACCTGTGAGCCAGGAGGCGCCCACCGGCACGGCGACTTCCTTGAATGACGGACTTAATGTTTTTCAATTCCTCCTTTTACAAACTAAGGAGATTCTTGCAATCTGTCTTTACTGTCTCTTTAAACATCAGAAGCTCTGACGAGCACCGTGGTTGAGAATTCTATGTGCATGAGGGTCCCATTGCTCTGTTGCAATTCAAAACGCAATTGTTCCTTTGCTTTTGTCTCCCACGTGTTATTTCAGGATCAAAACTCTCTCCAGCGGCAATGGCGTGGGAAGGGATCACAGGGGGCCACTGTGCATGAAGCCGATGAAAGACGGTCAGACAGGTCTGCCTTTGAGGAATCAGTTTTAGAAATGGCACAACAACACATTCTGACCCGGGACGAGACACTGTCCCCTCATGGTCAGAGGACCTAACGGGACGAGAGGAGAAATACAGGTCTTCTTGTTTCTAGTCTGCGTGACCGTTCTCCTTCCTCCTCCCAAAGTCACTGAAATGGCCAATTAGTAAGCGTTTGAGAAATGCTTTGCCACTGAGGTCCAGGTTTTTAATTTCACTTAACTCTCATCCTTGCCTCCAGATGTTCCCCGAACCAGGGTCTCCCTCAGACAGGTGCACGCCCACCGCCCACCGCCCCCCGCCCCCCGCCTGCCCAGCTCTAGGTGACCACACCTGACAAAGGGACGTAACCTGGAGACGGAGGGAACTCGAGGGTCCCTGGGTGGTTGTCCCAACCAGCCCACTAACATGGGATGGCCAACGAGTCATCGAGTCTAATGGGCCGTTATCCAAAACTCAAGGATTTCACTGAACGCATCCCTTCTTCGAGGGCTACCCTCTGAGAGCACATCGCCTGTTTGATGAAATGTAACCTTCACTGACCTTGGACCAGGCTGTCTTTTTGCGTGATGAGCAGCATTCCTGCGTTTAAGAAATCCTTTAAAAATAACTTCCGCTTGTAGGAAGTGCTGACCCCAGGAGGCTTCTAGAGGCAAATAAAATAATTAGAAAAGGGGCAGGTAGGGTCTGGTTTTTCCAGGTAGATGATGGCAGTGACTTGCTCGGTCACAGAGGGAAGGACGGCAGTCTGTGGCATCCAGGTGAGGCCTCAACACTTCGTGGAAACAACACGTACATTAACTTTTAAAAATGAAACAAGTTTCTTCTCAGATATTTTAAAGAAATAATTTGGGGGTAAAAATACGGTTTACGGTCCAAATGTTGTTAAATTGTGACCCTGTCATCTTCTCTGTTCACACCGACAGCCCTGTTTTCGTGAGTTCCGTGTAGGAACACTTTCTGCCCTTGGATGGTCCTCTCTATGGCCCAAGACCACGGCCAGTGGGCTCCTGCTTTCCAGCAGATGGGTGAAAAATCCAGAACATTCTTTGAGTAGATCTTGACATGGCAGGCTCTTGTGGCTCCAATTATTGTATAAATAGCATGCACTTTATGACATCCTTAATTATACAATTGCACAATAGTCCATCACAGCTCCTTACGGACTACAGAGTAAATAATATGCATTTTTAAAAGTCCATAATTATGTAATTATGTGATAGTCTATAATTAAGGACTATTGGATAAATATATAATTGGGAAGTTTTAAAGATCCATCCTAAAGGACTTTAAAAAATGTGACGGCAGTAAAACAAGTCAAAAATAAAAAGGAGATTCCATCC
This sequence comes from Rhinolophus ferrumequinum, assembly GCF_004115265.2. Classification (NCBI taxonomy): domain Eukaryota; kingdom Metazoa; phylum Chordata; class Mammalia; order Chiroptera; family Rhinolophidae; genus Rhinolophus; species Rhinolophus ferrumequinum. The sequence continues at coordinate 59,336,451 of NC_046302.1, forward strand.
ATCTCAGAAAGTCATATTTGAAGATTTTAGATTTTCGTGAATCTCATTATATCTAAGTCCAAGCAATTAACACTGGCACACGTTCCCCGCCTCCCTCGCGGCCTGTCTCTGTGGCAGTCCCAGCTTCACAGGGCTATTACTTGATGCTGGCCTGATAGGAGCCCAGTGACAAGAGTGGCACTGGGTTTGGAGTCCCAGGGGGACAAACGGGCTGAGCGAGGGTAACCCGGACCTCCTGTCTGCCCACTGACCCGAAGCCGTCCTGGCCCGGCTCTCTGCCTCCGGGCGACTTTGAAAGCTCTTATTCTGCCAGGTTTCCCCCCTGGGAACCTCACGAAGGCCACAGTTAGTGGCAACTAGCTGCAGAATGAAGAAACAGAGGCCAACGTCTGTGTCTCCACAGGGATCAGGAAACAGCCCTGGGAACCAGATCTCTGAGCACCCCAGCTATGATAGGGGCACCCGCTGTTCCAGGCCCCACACACACCTCCAGCCGAGAAAGCCAGAGGAACCACTGAGAGGGGTGTTTGAGAAGAAGCTGTGAAATTCACCCAGGGCTACGGCTTCCCTTTCAATCCCCCAACCCTCAGTCCAACCTGCTCACAACTTTCTCATCTCCTGCTCTCTCGCAGCCTCTTCTTTTCTTCCTGCGCTGCATGGAGCACAGCAGCGTGATTGCACGCCTCTGGGCACGGCACCAGTGGGCGTGATCTTCAGAGTGCACACCCAAGCTGGACGAGTGAACCAGGGACCATCCCCCGAGCTGCACACGCACAATCAAAAGGTGGTTAGTAAGGAATTCATATTTTTCAATCAGTTATCACTTGAATCTCTTTTCTAAAACTTCCCGTTCTCTTGGGCTCCTGCTGACCTACCTGAAATCGCTGTGGTAGTGACCCCCTTTCTTAATGACACTGAGGAGCCCCGCTATGCAAATGGCTTCTCAGCCAGACCCCGAGTACTAATGTCAGACGCTCCGCCCTGCCAGCGCCCTGGTGGCATGAAATTAGAAAGCTGTGATGGTCCCAGAGCCAGCTTGGCTGGAGGTGACAGAAGAGCAGCGCTGGGCACCTGCAGAGTAGGTGGGAGCTTGTCACGTGGTGGGCAGGGAGGTAGGAGCTGGGCATTTAACCCACGACAGTGAGATCAGTAAGACGGCAAGCCGGCTTCTCCTTGTAGAAATGTTTAGGGTCCATAATAGATAATAAAAGAGTTTGTAAAAAAAAACAGAAAAACAAAGCAGCAGGTAAGTGTCCAAAGGCCTGTGTTTACCACCACCCTTGCCCCCCAGGGTGCCTGGGCTTACTGTGTTTACAACGCAGCCCCCGGGCCTGGACTCAGCATACTTGGGAAACCAGAAACCTGCCTTTTAATAGTAGGTAGACACTCAGGTTATCCTGATACTGAAAAACAGTGGATCCAATCAAAGTCACTTAACAGTAAGGGGCGTTCCTAACGGCTCATTACAGAAAACACGTGCAACGAGGCAACTGCAAGTGTGTGAAATTCCATTAATAATGGAATTAGCTTCTTCTCATGCTTTAGGAGAAATGGAGCTAAAGAGGAAGCAGTTATATCAGAAATCTCTTTTATTTCTGATAAATTCATCCAAAGCAGGGAAAGCCCTGCTTGGTCCTGTGTGGTAAGTCATGTGATATCTGGAGTATTTGGAGCGGAGGAGGAGTTTCAGTGTTTTACGTAGTTTTGTCCTGTATTGTCTTACAGGGAAGCTCTGGTGAGTCTGAGCACCACGTTATCTGGAAAAACCTTTAATAGTGTCATGGACAACTAGGTATTTCTTTTATATTTAGGGTCTATTTCCAGTTAATGAATTATCCGTATTTGTTCTATTCTTTCCCCTTCATTCATTGATCTTTTAAATTACATAACCAGGAAATGAAATTCTCCACAGATTGAAGATTCTTATAAACATAAAAAAGGATAACTTCTTGCATAAAATGGGCATTTATGTGAGTATTTCATCCAAAATTGCGGGCAGACGGAACACTGGGAATGCCCAGACGCCTCTGATGAAACGTTCTGTAAAGAAAGAGATCAACGTTAGCTACTGATTAAAACAATTCTGTTATACGTGTAGAATGCTTAGCTTTGTTATATACTTTTCCAGATATTTCAACTTACTAGATACAATAATCAGGGTGGCCATATTCTATTGATGAGAAAACCGAGGCTGAAGTTGTCCTCCCAGAGACCTCATACATAAAGTGAGAAAATCACAAGAACGGAAAAGTGAGTGAGAAGTTGAGGAGAGAAGAAAATAAGTGTAGCGAAGGTTATACCCCACACAAATGTCCTAGGATACAGAACACTTTTCAACGGCAAAACATACATTTCACTTTGACTACCCCAGCATCCAAAATAAGGAACAAAATGCAATGAGTAGGTGATCCCCAATATCTAAATGCTGAAAACACACCAGCTGCTCAGGGAAGGATGCTTGTGATACTAAGACTAGAGGGAAACCCTGATGCACGTCCTCAGTCAGGCCGACATCCGGTGTAGCCCTGCCCCAACACTCTTCCTGAGAGACTTCATGCATTGTCCCAGCTCGTCTCTAAAATGTCTCCTAATGTGGGAAACTATTTCAACAACAACAAAATAAGAGGCATTTAGTACAAGAAAGATAGTTCATAAGGTGCCAAATTAATGCAGTCCAGGTACATGACTGTCATTCTGGATTATTTTTAAAGGAAAATTGCTTATATCCTCCAGGAAATCCACCAAAATGGTGTTTTCACCACCAATAAGCAGGATTCTACTCCATCAGCAATAAGAGTATGAAATTTCCTCAGAAAACAGTCAGGGTCTACTCCAAAACCACAAGCAAGTGGGGAATGAGAGACCCAAATTTCTGTTTAGATCAAAATGGCAGTAAACATAGCTCAGGAAAATGTTATGAAGATGCTGGTAATACATTTCTTTGACTCTAATATGCACATGTTATTAGGTTTTGAATCATCTATGAGCAGAAGGAAACTTACAGTGTTGGAAGACACTTGCCTGCTTCCAGGCAGAGAAGTCAGTATGAAATAGTTTATAGTTGTCATTGCTCTTTGTAGCCTGGGGTGGACACTGTCTGCTCATCTGATTTTTCACCCCATTTGTGTTATTTGCATTGGTGACACTACGTGTGACTGGATTCTAAATCAGGTTTGAATCCCTAATTGTTGCTTAAAATGACTTCCAAAGTATTTCACCACGATGCAGCCCTTCAGTAAAAAGACGCTGTGTGGGAAGCAAATCGCTTTTGTGGCTGAGAAAATTCTCTCAGGCACCACATACTAGCTTCATCTCTGGAAACGTATTCTTGAACTACAAAAGACAGTGAGCACTAGATGATTGGACTCCATAGAAGTAGGAACTGTGTCTGCCTTTGCTCCTCCGTAGAGTCTCATGTCTTCAAAACGTGCCAGGCTCATGGGAGATGCCCAGGAACTAACTTTGTGGCAAGACTTTAGTTTCTTATTTCCCAAGATAATGTCATCAAACTCATGCCCCTTTTTTGCATCAGATTTACTATGTCATTTTAATCTACTCCTCCCTCCTTGAGTTTTGTACAAAATATGGGTGGGGATTTCAATTAAAATGGAAGTCAATGGGTGTCCATCGCGGGCCCACCCAAGCAGAGGGAGGATGAATGGTCAACTACCATTAGTTCCCACTGCCCCATGATGTGGGAGGCCTGTGCGCCACAGTTTGCCAAGTGTTTGTGTCCTGCCATGAGGATGTCTTGCTCAGCTAGTCCCACCACAGGCATAGTTTTGGAGAGAGGATCATCCCGCCCTCGCTACTAACCTGATCTTCCCTAACTGACATCTTGATCTCAGGTTCCCCGACCTCGTGTTCAGCTCCTTCAATCCCTCCACACAGCCGGCTTTCAAAGAACCAACTGGCTTTGGGTTGTTACATATTAGAAAATAAAAGTTTTAAAATTGATGATCTGAACTTCCAATGAAAGAAGCTAGGAAAGAGAACAACAAACAAAACAAGTCTAAAGAAGGAAATCATAAAGACAGAAATCAACATAATAGAAAGCAAACACAGAAGACAGACTCCATAGTACTAGTATGTCGATTTTCCCCGAATGAGCCACAGAGTCGATGCAATTCCATTCAAATTCTAGCATTTTGTGGTAATTCATAAGCCTATAAAATGAAATTTATATAAATATAAAATCCCCAAAAATGCGAAGACCACAGAGGAGAAGGACAGTGAGGTCAGAGAACTTACACTATCAGATACGAACATTACTATAAAGCTGCGATAATTAAAACACTGTGGCAGTGATTGGCACAAGTATAAAAAAATAGACTAAAGTTGCAGAATTTGAATTCAAGAAAGCAGTCCGGATATTCGCAGAAATCTAATTCATAACAAAGGTATTGAAGCAATGCAGTGGAAAATAATGGCCTTTTCAGTAAAGGGGGTTGGACCAGTTAGATATCTAACTATCTTTAAAAAAACTCTTGACACCAATCTCACACCTACATAACATTTAATTTAAGAAAAAATACAGTAAACATACTAGTGAATTTGAATCAATGAATCTTCTTGAAGAAATCTGTAAAATATCTCCTCAATCCCAGAATATGCAGAGATTACTTAATCGCCACATTTTTTTATTTTATTAGATTTTAAAACTTCTGTGCATTAAGACACTGTTTTGAGAATAAAAAGGCAAGCTACGCTCTGGGACCATACGTGCGCAATGCTTTTATCTGTCCAAGGACTTATATCCAACTATATGTGAAATTCCTATAAACTAAGAAGAAAGGGACAGACAATTCACTTTTGAAAATATGTAAAAGACTTGAGTAGTCAGTTTACAAGAGGAACTACCCCAGTTGATAGGCACATCGTTACTCATCAGGGAACGTAAATCCATGATGAGCTGTCACTCTACTATGAGAAGAATGACTAACAGTGAATAGACCGACAATACAAAGGGTTGGTGAGAACACAGAACAATTGGAAAGGCCACGGGCTGCTGGTGGAAGTGTAAACCAGTGTGACTACCGAGTAAGTGTTTTGATAGCATCTGCTGACACTAAACGTATGCAAGCGCCATGATCAAGCGGTTCTTTAGCTGGGGATACCTCAACAAAAATTAACACTGTGTCCTCTAAAACCATGTACTAGAATGTTCTTTGCACCTTTATTTATAATACTCCAACAGTGAAGACAAGCCACATGTACATTAGCAATAAGGTGGGTAAACAAACCGTGGTCTCTGCATATAGTAAAATGTGGCGAAACAACAGAAAAGCACTGTAACACTAGGTATTACGCCAAACGGGAGAATCCAAAAACAAAAGAAAGCACACTTTGGCATCATCGTATGGACAATTCCATTCACATGATGTTCAAGAACTCACAGAACAAATCTACAGTAACAGGCCCATAGTAAAGGTAGCGTCATGGTGGGTATTCACCATGAGAAGGCACGGCAAAACTTCAGGGTGATGAACATACGCTGTGGTGTTGGGGTAAAGTATTCCATGGACTTCTTGTGTTTTCAGACCTCTTCCTGGCACCCAAGTCACTACCTTTGTTCCCAACTATCTTTTCAGGGATGTTTGTGTGCCAAATAGTCTTAGAAAATAGAGATAGGGTCTCCCCTGGAGCAGAAGGCAGCATGATGACTGCCCACTGGAAACAATGCAGACCCAATTTCTCTCAGCACAGCCCACGTGTGTGCAGGTCTCATCTGCCCCTACGTCGCCCAGCAGCCACGGGAGCTCAGGAAGGCTGTGCTTCCTGACAGTCTGATTATGCTCTTACTGGGAGTCCTCCATTGTCCTTCATCTCTGACCCAGGAGCCTCACGTCTTCTGCCAACATCCGCGACACTGTAACGGGGTAACTTGTTAGCTCACACATGGGGTAAAATTTCCAACGCTTCACAGTTCTGGAAAAGTGGTGGTTTCTGGTTGCATAAACACATACAATTAATGTGTGTGTCCTTTATGGTATGCAAATCATACCTCAATGAAGGCAACTTTTTAAAATGTTAACAAAAAGTACTTAGAGCCTAATTATGCTCCTATTTCCTAGAACATCTGGGCTCCTCATTCAAACACGTAAATGAGATCCCCTAAATAATTATGTGGTGCCTCATAGCTATCATTTTTAGGTCTGGAAAATGGTGGGCACTCTTCTTTCTAGAGAACAGTGAAATTATATGTATGTGTGTGTGTATATATATATATATATATATACAAGTATTAAATGGATATTAATAATTAATATATTAATATTTGTATCAGTTGATTCAATGCCAATATTTTTACAAAATTTTAGGGTATATGCAACCTTTTCTCTTTTAAAAGAAATGAATATACGATAACAAACGTAATATTACTATACCATTGGGGAAAATGTGTAACCTTGTACATAAATAGCCAAGTAAGCAATAGTATTATTTTCTCTTATCATCCACAATGTTATTCAGGGAATTAAAATCACAGTAACATTTTCCTTTATTAAACTAATAATTTGAGAAGCTAAGCAAAAGAAAAAATTGCTGTGGAATTATAATGGAAATAATGGTACCTTTCTTTTTCAACCAGAGTAAGGCAGCTTGCAATGAGAAAAAATAAAATGAGATTGTTCACCAGGGAATATAACCTTAGAATTCCAATTTCATAATTTGAAAGCCTGGTTGAAGCAGATCGATGATTTGGAAGCTTTTGGCTGTGTTAAGTTTGTTGTCTGAAGTCAAAGTTCTTGCGCGTGTTCTTAGGACATTCTCACGGCACAGCCCTCATTTGTGTTCCATGTCATTAGCTACAAACTGTCCTCACCAGAAAATGTATGAATCGAAGGTCCACATTTTCTTCTCAATTTGGAAAGGCACTCTCGTGAATCATTTGGAATAAATTACAAAGAGCTCAGCAACCCTGTGGTGAGCATTTACAGACTATGCTGAGCAATGTATTACTTGCTTTTCAAACGTCATAAATACCAAGAATTTTCAAAGCAGTTTCATTGTGTCTGTAGCTCCCTGTCGACATAAAAAATATTTTTACTTCTACATTTCTGATAAAGAGTTACACATCTTGAAATTCCAAAATAGAAAGGTAGAGGTCAAAGAAAGAATTGGAAACTTTCTTTCCTCATCAATAACATATGACACTAACACTAGTCATGACAGGTGAAATGTGAGTGAACTCAACATTTTAAATCTCAGGTCATGGTATCTTTTTTAACCATGATCTCCCTTGGAAGCCAGGCACGGATCAGCCAGGGCATCGTTCCTTTTTCACCAATGGGCACAGTAGTGAAAGTGTCCATAAAATGTGCATAAGCCACAGCAGCTGGTTGACCTCCTAACCAGCTCCACGCCTCCGGCCTGCACATCAGGCTGCACCAGGACACCTCCTTGTGACACGTCATTGGTCCTTCAACTGCCAAAGTATAAAGACACAGGAGCAGGAGATGGGCCAACGTGGGGCTCCCAGCAATCACCCCTTGTGCTAGGGTTCCCAGGGCCTCTCCGAGGAAACCGCCTTTTCTCCATCACTTACAGACATCGCTAGAGGGTAAACACACGCACTTGCCCCACCCACTTCCTCACTTTGTCCATCCCTTAGAACACAGCTCACACTAGGGGGCCAACGCGTTGGATCTGGGAGCTTGCCGGTGAGCAGGATGGATGGTTCTGGAAGACGGTGCTTTGGCCAGGCTGATGTCCCCATGCTCCCCTTAAATTCACTGGCCAGCGCACTCTCATGTCTTTTTCGCTCTTTTCCCTCATTTCAAGCATGCCCAGACCTCTCTAACATCAAAGCCGACTTCCAACTCCAGCTTTTGTGTGATTCGTCCTCAGACACGGGCACGCTCCTGCTTTCCCTCCAGCGGCTGACTTGTGGCCATTCCATGCCAACCTCACGATGACACTTAGCAGGCACTGTGAGTGGACATTTCCGTTTTCCTATCCATTGCCTGTGTCCCTAAGCACATGCCTTCCTCATGTGTCATCGGCGTGTCCGGGACAGTGTGTGTTGTGATGGAAAGCCCCTCTCCAGTACCGTGGTCATATCCCCAGGGGGGTGCCCCTCTCCAGTACCGTGGTCATATCCCCAGGGGGGTGAGCCTGGGCAGACATGGGCTGCACCCGTCCTCACCTACTTCCCGTTGTGGTTGCCGTGTATGTGCAGTGGGACAACCCATGCGAGGCACGTGGAGTGAGTGACACAGTCACTTTCCACGGTGGGAGGGGTCGTATCGGTCACTTTGTCGTGGGGGCCACGCGGTCCTGGTGCCGCTGAGAACAGCCCCTCTGGCTAGTGCCACAAGATTTGTCCATAGCTCAGCCCAGATGGACTCAAGAGTTTAGGATTTTCCAGGCATGCTTCTCGATTCCCAATTTAGACCTCTTTTTATTATAAAAAACACAAATTCATCCATTTGTGGAGCTAATAAAGGTAAGAGAAAAATGACTCTTTTTATTGCCCCGTTAGCACTTAGAACATGAATATTTAGTTGGTTTAAGCCTGAGCATTTATTTCCAGGTTGTGACCACTCAGTTTCTTCCTATTGTAAAAGTTGTCTTTCTCTCAAGGATCCCCATGTCGGTGTGTTCTCTACCAAAGCACTAACTTTCTCGGATGCTGGTAGAATGGCAACTATGAATGCTTTTCATGTTTTGGTGGAACTGGGGTTTCTTTGGATAAAATGAAATGCCATTCCAGTCCATGTAGGGTGACGAGTCTTTTGAAAATTAAGAAATTCATGTAAGTGAAACACAAGTATTTCACACCTTCCTCTGATTGCACCCAAATTATGATCCTGGAAAGGGGGCATATGTATTTCATTCCCTCTTTAGTAAAGTTTATTTTTTATCAAAGAAAGTACATCATATTGCCCTGGTAAAAAACTACAAAATGTGAATACTGATAGTTCTTTCCTGAAGACTAAGAAATAGTGTATCTTTTGGCATGACTCATGAAAATAACACTATAAATCTAGAAAACCCTAACTCATATTCCATTTATCAAAAGCTGTATTTGAATTTAAGTAATGAATGTTCAAGTTGATTTGAATATTTTTGATGTATGTAGCGATTGAAAAAGGCTCTCACGTTTTTGTTTTGGCTTCTGCTGAGGGGGAAAGAAAGCCCCCGACCGGAACGTGCATAACGACGGCTAAGTGTCCACACATGCTCAGATGGTGAACTCACAGTGCCTGCCGCAGTCGGACGTCTGCTCACGGCAACTGTGCCTGCAAGTGTCCTCTTCCTAAGTCACAGCGCTTCACAGTCAAAACTGCAGTGTTTTCATGGTGTCCTAAAAGCACAGAGCACTAAGACAGTTTATAAAGAGGAGTCTGGAAGGTAAACCTGATGCACGCCCTTCAACCGTTTCATATCACCTGTATATCTGATCCTCCTATCACAAACGCGAACTTGGAAAACAAAACCTGAAGACCCGTTAGAATGCCTTCCCCAATATTCACCACGATGACGAGGTAATCTACAGAATGGAGAGTCGGGTCCCTGTCACTGGATATCCACTCACTGGACAGGTAGAGGCTACCACTCATGGACCACACTATGGTGGGATTTAGGAGATGTACTTTTTGTGTGTGGTGTTAGCCTCTGGCCAAATTTTTTGTTTAAAAATCATGCTCTAAGGTAGCCTTTCTAATATGCTTATTCTGGTCCCCTGTTGGTTTGCAGAAAGTCTCGCTTCTCTCCCGGCTGCAATGTATAATAGTGGTCCAATCTTGGCGGACTGGGAAGGAGAAGAAAGGATGCAATTTTCTTTGAGGTAAGCAGTCCAGCAGTTTATTTAATAAATTTATATGAGATTTTTCTCCCAAAGAACTAAAAGGAGGAGAACCGGCAGTAATCAAGATGTCTTAATTCCTTGACATAAACATACACACAGATTAATGAAGCTTGCACCGATTCTTTATAAAGAAAAGATTGCTTATCGATCCGTATCAGAATTTTCATGCTAATCCCAGTGAAGAGGCAGAGTATCTGGTATCAGAGTTAATAATCTGATTGCCGAGCTGTCCGACACAATTCTACGCGGGCTGAGGTCTAATCAGCCCACGTCGTCTCATTTCAGCGCGCCGGGCGTCTGCAGCCCCATGTCCCCACACGCTGCCACCACTGCGACAGTGATGGAAGATATGATGTAAACATGTTGACAAATTAAATTTTTACATTTCAGAGGCGATTTGCTGAGGACGCTTGTGTCTAGAATATGGGTCTGATGATAGAATTCCATAGGTGCCCCAGGATCAATTTCTTTGTTAGGTTTTGTCTTTTCTTTGACCTCACACTTTGAGCTGCTGCTAATGGCAGTTCATTCCGTAACTTCAGATGGTGGGAGAGAAAAGAGAACAAAAAAAACGTTTACGTGTTGAGGGATGGCAAGGCAGCCCCGTGTCTGACTCACAGACGTTTCGGCCAGGGATGAAGCACTACCATTTCAAAGAAAGACCAGATCTTATAACAGTGTATATTTTCCATATATTCCATGCATCCACTAATAGCTGAAGGATTATTGCCAAAAATTAAATGAAACAGAAAAACATCTTTCAGTTCAGTTGTTTCAATATATAATTTTTTTCCTGCAGAAAGTAAGTAGCAAAACCTTCTTTAAATGAGCTCAGTTTTTGCTCTTTGATATTTTGAGGAGTTCCAAAGTTTAATTTGGAGTTGTTTATTCCACTTAAGTGAACCATTAACGGGAGACTAATTCTGAATTTGTTCTGGTGGTGTGATGATTAAATTACATCAGTTCAAAACTGTGAATGCTGCCAATTAGGTATTATATCTTCCAGCATGTTTGTAGTTATCTGTAGTGAGTCTTTAATTGTCCTAGTTCTATTTTTAAAATCAAAGGAGTAAAGAAAAAATCTTTTCAGGTAAAGAATGAAAATACAAATTAGAGAAAAGAGCATAAATCCTGCACAGAACGTATTTACACCTCCAGCTCAATCTGCTTCGTTTCCCCAAGGACTTACTGATTGTACATAGATGTACCTCAGAGTCTTGCAAGAATCACAGAAGTTGGACCTTAGAGCTCTAAGTTGCCATAGGTCAAACTGAACGCTGCACTACATTTTACACGGTGTGGTCTTAGAGCCTCCATCCAGCAGGCTATGCGTGGTTCCAATACACTGTATGGAAATCAACAGCCTTTTTCTGGGAAAATAATATTAAAATGAATATTTTTATAATTATACTTAGGTGTATTTTTTTAGTTCCAAATTCCCTTAGGAACACTTCAAAAAGAAATTGTTTTTAATAAATCCGTTTGTCCAAACAGCAGCACACCATAGGTCATTCCTGGGTATCCAAATTGGAAAAACAAAATAAAGAAGAATTTAGAGATTCACTAGCCTCTAGTCGCTTAACTTAAGAAAGATGTGAAAATGGAGCTATGGCTTCTGCTAGTCAACGTTTGGACTCCAGCTTGAATGAGTAAGACTTTAAGCATGGCATTCAAATGTAAACCACACTCCAGAGAGGACAGAGAGGGAAGATAAAGGAAATAAATGAAGGTGACCATTTTCGGGGATTTTGCAAACAGTTCTGACCAAGTTTGCCTGGCTGTGTCTGCTGCCTGGAGCTGTCAGAGCCAAGTCCCACAGACAGGCAAGCTGGACTCATCGGCGATTGCTTCTCTCATAGTTCCAGAGCTACAAGTCTGCGCCCATGGTGCTGGGGAGCCTGACTCCCTCGAAAGCCCTGGGACGGCATTCTCCCTGCTCTCATCCAGCTCCCGGTGTTGCCGGCTGCTCTTGGTCCATGCACGGCTCGTGGCCGCCTCACTGCAGTCTCTGCCTCTGTTGTCACATGGCTTATTTCCCTTTGAGTATCTCTGTTCCTCTGCATGCAAATGTCCCTCTTCTCATAAAGACCTCAGTCACTGGATCAAGGCCCCCTCCACCCAGTGTGACCGCATCTTGACTAGATGACATCTGCACAGACCCTGCTTCCAAATAAGGTCACGGTCCCAGGTTCTGGGGCAAGCAGTTCAACCCACACAGCAATTAGATATATTGTCCTTGGGTTTACTGTTTTAAAGGTAGACTTTTATGCTCTCTGATACTTTGCACATAATAAAGTGATCTTAAGTTCTTCCTCTTTTGATCTATGTTATACGCATTTTGAATGTCAGCAGGTTTTGAAAGATCGCAGACATATACCAAGAGAACCACTCTTCTTGTGAAGAAGGGTTCTATAATATTCCACCTTAATGTCTACAGAGAAACATACATTTCCATTCTCTCCTTCACATCCAGGGGAAAAGAACAAGCATCCATTTTGTATCAAGTAGAGTAGTCACTACCCTGAAAACACCAGCTTTATTAACCACTGACCCTGCCTGCTTTCCCTGATCCGGTACAGAAAGCACTCTGTGAGTGCTATGCAACATGGATTTTATTCTACATCAATGTTGATATCACGGTACGAATTATCAAAAGGTTGAATTCAGCTTTGGGATTTGTTTTTGAACACTTTACATCGGCAGACCGGTCTCTAAGAGGAGCTGTCCATCACAACCCAACAAGATAAAAAGAGAGTATGGGGGCCGGCCCGGTGGCTCATGCGGTTAGAGCTCCATGCTCCTAACTCCGAAGGCTGCCGGTTCGATTCCCACATGGGCCAGTGGGCTCTCAACCACAAGGTTGCCAGTTCAATTCCTCAAGTCCCGCAAGGGATGGTGGGCTCCGCCCCCTGAAACTAAGATTGAACACGGCACCTTGAGCTGAGCTGCCGCTGAGCTCCTAGATGGCTCAGTTGGTTGGAGTGCGTCCTCTCAACCACAAGGTTGCCGGTTCAACTCCTGCAAGGGATGGTGGGCTGTGGCCCCTGCAACTAGCAATGGCAACTGGACCTGGAGCTGAGCTGCGCCCGACACAACTAAGACTGAAAGGACAACAACTTGAAGCTGAACGGCACCCTCCACAACTAAGATTGAAAGGACAACAACTTGACTTGTAAAAAAAAAGGCCTGGAAGTACACACTGTTCCCCAATAAAGTCCTGTTCCCCTTACCCAATAAAATCTTAAAAAAAAAAAAGAGAGAGTATGAAGGTATGAGGGTGTCTTAGTCCACTCGAGCTGCTTCAACAAAACCCCACATATGGGGTGGCTTGTCCACAACAGACATTTATTCCTCATAGTTTAGAGCCTGGACGTCTGAGATCAGGGTCCCAGGGTGGTCACGCGCTGGAGGGGACTCTCTTCCAGGTCACAGCCTTCTCATTGTATCCTCAGTGGTGAGGGGTGAGGGAGCTCTCAGGGCCTCTTCTATACGGGCACTAATCCCAGTCGGGAGGGCCCCACCATCATGACCTCATGACCTCCAAAGACCCTGCCTCCTGCCACCATCGCATTGGACATTAGAATGTGAGTGCGTGAACTTTGGGGGCACAGACATTCAGACCATGGCTAAGGGCATGCAGCGGGGGTGGGGTTGAGTCATGGCGAGCTGCTTAGAGAGGGACACCTGAAAATTAGTGCAATGGGTATGGGGAAGGCGTACAGAGAGAATGGTTGTAGAACTTAGGGAGGTAAGATGACTTTTCTCCCAGAAAGTGAGTGATTTGGAAGCTACTGTTCACCTATGGCCACCTTGGCTATCTGGGTGTCTGGGTGTGTTGAGGTCTTCATGGCTTGGTCCTGGGCCAGCAGTGATATGTCACTGGGTGTTTAACGGGGGTGGAGCCAAAGGCCTGCTTTAGAGCACGTGCCAATTTCTGTGGTGTAAATACTCTGACCATGGCTGGTTCCAAGCCACAATTACGGCATCACAGAATGAATAATCAGAGATTTGTAGAGACACACCATTATTTCTATCACACAAATTCAAGAGATGGACATAGCATCAACGGAAATAAACATTTTTTTAAACAATTATGAAGTGATGTGTTCTTTACTCCTCCCATCAATATCTATGCAAAAGGCAGTCATTTTTTCAATGTAATTTAATCAATGTAATTTAATTTCAATGTAATTTAATTCTATATGTTATAATGTTTAATAATAGCAACATTGAACAACCAGCACACAAAAGTCTTAACAGTTTAACAACTGTCCTAATTCCACAGAGTTTAACAATTTCCCAAGTGCCAGGCTGGCTCCAGCAGGCCACTCTGCTTGCATCCTTCACCCTTCCCGACTTTTCATCTCCCCAGGCATTCCTATCCACCTCCATGGCTTCTAGAAAGTCCATATACGAATAATGACCCGATGTACAACTCTATTCCTGACTGTTTTGCTGTTCCACGGCTGGTGGCAAATGAACACGTCCATCCTCCACCCTCCATCCGCCCCCACCCCCACCCCACTCTCTGTGACATTGCCCTGCTCAGCAGTGTACAACCGTCCATCAGCGTTCAACCCCAAACTTTGGAATCACCCTGGACAGTCCTCTCTTCCTTGCCCAACATTCAATGCAACACAAAATCTTGCCCATTTTACTTCTAATTGGTATATATTTTCAATGCTCAGTCCTCTCTGTCTAAAAAATGAACACCCTAAGCCAAGGAGCCATCAATTCTGCCAGGACTCTCTCGATAGCCTGTATCAGGCTCTGCTTCCTCGCTTCCAGGGACAGGCCACCTGTTCTATTGGAGACAGAGACCTCACACCCCGAACCCGGCCTCCAATCCTCCAGCGTTCTCACATCCAGCACTCGGTGTGCCCTCCTGGGGGAGCTGCCCCACACCCACCTGCTGGTCTCCTGGCCTCCTGGCCACCTCCCTCCCTGACCCCTCCGTGACTTTCCTCCAGGTCTTCACCTGCCTCTGCTTCCTCTATCTCTGGACTTTGTGTGTTTGCATGCCCCACCTGGAGTGTCACTTACCTGTGTTTCTTATTCTGGTGTTTGCGTCACCAGCCTTTGTTTCCTTTGGACTTTAAGCCGATTGTCTGACTATCCATTCACCCCATTACAGAACCCATGAAGTTGAAGACCTGGGCCTTTGCTGCATCTGTGCCCCATGCAGCCTCGGGCATTTAGGCCTCGCATGCTGCTGACTGCCAGGCTCCTTGTCCCCGTGCCATGCGGTAAGGACAAGCTGTGAACTCTGTCACCTACAGAACAAGCCCTGTGAACAACACAAGCATTACTGCTGTCAGGTGGCTTGTCGGTCTTAACTCCTAAATGAATACTCATGATTTCTGTGACCCATATAACTTGAAACAACTAGTTACTTGGCTTAAGCTGATTTTCTTCCAAAGCAGTTGCCGGGCCTTAAACATGTTAATGAGAGATTGTGACTCTCCAAAGTATTCACTTAGGCTTCTCTTTTTTTCACAGAATATCTACCAGTAGGCCTTGGGCCAACACTGTTTCAAGGAGACAGTGTAGAAAAGATGACTGAGAACGTCTGATGAGAGAACTTAGATCCTAACAAAAAGCACAAAGTCCCGTCGTGGCTCAGATGGGCGTGGAGATGCCATTTTTATGTTGTGTTTCTGGGACTCTCGCAATGATTATTCTTTAAGAAGAATCATTTATTTCGGTTATGATGAGCATTTAATTGTTCAATCATATGCTCTGTATCTATCATATGCTTAGCTGGATATTGACACTTTATGGAAATATTATCCGAATGAATTATTATGGAGGTCGGTATCCTGATTCTTCAGAGGAGACAATATGCTTAAGATTACAGGTGAGAATTCAGTGCATAAAATGGTGTCAGAATTAAAGAGTTTGTCTGAAGAGACACTTGGGAACGTGGATGAAGTGGGAACGTCAGTTTTGAACAAATCTGCAAACCAACGCTCACAGCAGACGCACGTCCTAGGCACAGGGGCCAGGGGTCAGGGTCTCACACACGTTAGGGCTACGTGACGGGAGAGTTACAGGTAGTGTGTTTTAGACAAGAGGCATTGATTTGGTATTATTTTCCTGAGTGACCAACACAGGAAAATTTTCTGTTTTGAAGAACCTGTCCCAGAAAGGGGATGCCCCTTGTAGGTCTGAGAGCCTGGGAAGAATGAGCACGAGGAGAGCCTGACTGAGACCAGCAGTCCCTGCGTGGACCTTCCGTCTCTCTCGGTGGCAAGCCGTGTCTGCAGGCCCTGGGCTGCCTGTGCCTTACAGTGTGTCCATTCAATCCTGGAGTAGTTTAAATGGTGAAATAAATAAATAAGCAAGCATGCATTTTGCAAATCTTATATTTATGGAGAAAAAGCGGAAACTGGGCTGCAATTCATTTTCCTCCTGTCGCTGTAGTTTTAAACATCCACAAGCAAAAATGAGCTAAAGTCTCAATGAAAGATAATTTGGAAAGATTTCAAATGTTACAGTAAATAGGAAACATACTAAAAGAAAAAAATCAGGATTGTCTTCGGCAAACTCATGGCCTTTGGACTTTACACATTTTTAAGATGTTTTAATACACTGATTTGGATATCTGATTTCGCTTGCAAGTGATTGCTATAGAGCAATTTTTCGGTAAATGGAGCAAAGTTTTCATAAACATTTTGTTTCTTTCTGCTATATTTTTCCTCTTAGCTGCACATTACATCTGGTTCTCTTCTTCCCCAGCCATCGAGTTATTCGAATGACAACATGGAAAACGTGGAGCGGGCACACATTGGGGTGGGGCCAGCCCACGTGCCTCCCGGCCGGCCGTGAGCAGCCTCTGCGGAAGCACCACCCTCGAGCTCTCAGTTTGTCTGTCAGAGCTCCGTGTGCTGCAGGCACTTCCCGTTAGGTGTGTGTGCTTCATCTGCTGAAGCCTGTGCCCCTGGCAGAAGCGTGGAAAGGTCGTATGATGTGGCACACACCGCAGGTCGCTTCCCTTCAGCAGACACGTGTGCCCATGTGTGATCTGCACAGATACAGGCGAGGTTACCACTCAGATTCCCACCCCTACTTCCTCCACCAGCACAGACAGTGAGACCCAAAATACATTGAGGTGGGACCTGTTGCTTGGAAACCGAATTTGGTCATAAAGCCATGTTGGCCGAGGGTCCATGGATTGCTGTCAGGGGCAGGACACGCTCAGGCTCTCCAAGGACACCTCTGTAGCCTTGCTTGAGATAAGACGTCTACTGCAGTCAGGACCACTGGAGACTCATGCACGGAGATGTGTTTACCTTTTCCCATGTGGAACCTGACACGTGAACACCCTGGGCCTCTGCCACGTGCTAGGTGCATGGACCCCTGCCCTGGGGGTTTTCCCGCCCCTACCACCTCCACCATGTCCCCACCTGAGCTCCCCAGAGATTCTCCCCGATCGAGGCCTGTGGGCACGGAATACCTGAGGTCTCCAAGCTGCCAGGCTCCCAGCACCTGGACGCTTGGTGACGTGGCTGCTCCCGTGACCTGAGACACCACTGCCTCTGACAGCACTTTCTTCAATCCTGTGCAAAGTCTCAGGAGGGATAAGCCAGCCTCATCCTGGAGTCCACTCCCCACCCCACTGCTTTCCCACCATTCCTGAGGTGTTCTCCACACACAGACAGGAGCACCGAGCACCTTGCCCCTCAGAGGTAGGGCAGCCATGCTGAAGCAGGGCAGCTTCCCTTCTCAGGTGATGGCTGGGACTGGGCTGGCTTCCTGCCACGTGGTTCCAGTGCCCGTGTCAGAAGGCGACTGTCACGTCAGTCCCTCTTTCCCATCCTGCTGCTATATTTCTAATCCAGCCTTTTAACACACCTCCATCAATGTGCAAACTATTCAGGCAAACAGATACTAGGCCAATTCAGAGAGATAAGAGAGAAGTGCATTGCTTCTCTTTATAAGCTGTCCATCCTCTGTTGAGCCCCAGAAAGGAAGGGAATTCTGACACAGGCTACAATGGGGATGGACGTTGAGGACGTGACACTCGGTGAAATAAGCCAGCCACCAAAGGATGCACACTGCAAGATGCCACTTCCATAAAGTATGCGGAGTGGTCAGGTACATAGAGGCAGGACTGGAATGGGGGGGCCAAGGGCGGGGGGGGTGTGTTGGTAATGAACACAGAGCTTCAGATTTGGAAGATGAACGTTTCTTGAGATGGGCAGTGGTGATGGCTGCAAGACAGTGTAAATATATTTAACATGACTTGTGAGAAAGCCCAGTGGTGACTGGCGAGGGACCTGGCTGGGACACAGAGGAGCTAAGAAACACTGGAAACACACCAAGTGCTCCCTGTTCAAAATGAGGGCTTCACTTTCCACAAGAGGTAACAGCAACATCGTACATACATTCAGAGTTCATAAGCCCAGATCGACAACTGTGAAATCCTACCGTGACAGACACCTGGGTCCAAGACAGGCGACCACGTCGTACTGGGGACACTTTACTAAGAGGTGTGTGAAACACCTGTGCAGGTAGCTGGTCTGACGCATGTGCCTTCTGGACCCACTGATGTTTGGAGTGACTTCTTAGCTCTTGTCACTCTCAGACCTAAACATTGATAAGAACAAGTCTAGTTCTAGGTCCTTGAGCTAGCTGGTTGGGACCTCGGAGGAGACTCTCCCAGGGACAGCGTACCTGTCCTCCTAATGCAATGCAGGGAGACGGTGGCGAGGGGTATTCTGGGGATTTCGGCATTCATTCTCTGCCTTTTCTGTCTCCCCTCCTGTTTCCCATGCCCACACCCAGGAGAATGGAGACGGGCCTGCCTCTGTGGGCAGCCAGGCGCAGGGCGTTGTGGTGAGCTGTGCACTCCCTAGAGAGACTGCAGTCTCTCTGGTCAGAAGGATCTCATCTGAAGGCAGATGCAGAGCACAATCCCGACCAGATCTTGTTTGAAAAATAGCACGCTGGGCCGTAAGGGAACCAGGCCTGACAGACGTGCGTCGTGAGTTCACTCCTGTGACCAGCTCTTCCCCAGGAAGGAAAGCGTGTGCGAGCCTTGGTGTGGTGACCCTGCCAGGAGCGGGAGCATCTCCTGGTCCTCAGCATGGACAGATTTTGTTTGCAGAAAAAGTCCCGAAAAATAAGTAAGGTCAGGCACTCCCGTCTGACCCCAGTCTCTAACTCTTAACCTCCTACCTCGTATTCATCCAGTTTTATCGTCTCACAATCCGTGTTTTGGCCGCTTGAGTTCATTTGTGACTGCTTGGACCTAACTAACTTCACGGAGAAACGAAACTGTGATGTCAGCACATCCCTGCTCACAGATGGAGGCTGAGGCGCCTGGCGTGGACAGTTTCTCCTCGTGAGGGAAAGGAGCTGCCTTGTTGGGCTGTGCTCCTGAGCGAGGTTAGCTGAGTGATCCAAGGAGCATCTTCCATCTGGAGAACAAGTCCTTGATGAAAATGAGAGATGAACAGGCCTGCGACCCCCATGCATTCCGGCCTTTGTTGTGTAAATAAACATACATCTCAATCTCAACTGTTTGCCATTAAAAGGGAGGGCCTTAATTCAGGACCGATTTTTTTTTTTTTTCCTACTCTAACCCACAGACTTATTTTTTCTGTGTTTCTTTCTTCCCTTCATTTTGCAACACAAGTGCAAAGAAATTAGGGAATAGATTAAACAGTAATAAATGTTTCAACACACATACACAGCACACAGGTTCTTTTCCCTCTTCCTGGGTCCTCATCTTCCACTGTGCTGTTGGCAAGAGACCACAGCGTGCAAAGGAGCAAATGATGAAGGAAATTCACGTGACACCCTGGTCAGCAAGTGCGTTTCAATGCAACACAGCTGTGGAACAAGGTACAGACATGTGTGCGCTACCCACAACCGCCGAGCCCTTTTGAACTCATTAGAAACAGATCTAGCGCTGGTAAGCCCTGATTATCAGACATTTACTGACCCGTTGTGTAACAACCTTGGAAGTAGGCTGCCTGCCGCAGCTGGAAAATGCAGAGCAGCTTCAAATCAAAGACTCTTCCGAGGGCGGCGGAGTGAACAAAGGCCTCTGAGAGCTCACTGGCCTCTCCGGTCCTGTTTTCATTAAACCTCTGGTGGATTCTTTTCCGAATACTGATTCATCCTCTAAGACTTCATTCAAGAAACCTCTGCAGAAGTCGTGCTAAAAATTGTTTTGGAAAGGTAGCTTTGTGAGCTGCTCTTCCATTAGTAAGAAACATCTCTGAGTGACGGAGAAGGCCAGTGTACCAATCTTTCAATGTTGACCAAGGTTTTCCAAAGTTTCCACCTGCCAATTACAAATGTTGAGACATGTGAGAGAAAGGACATGTGTGGCTTTAGCTGTGGCGTGGACAGCAAATGCGTTTGCAGGTCTTTCCATGGACAGGCCTTCCCTCTGGTTGCCAGTCACCTGAGAGGAACCTCACTGCGTGCTTGTGAACCTCCCCTCAGCAGGGACTCCGCAGTTTTCTTTCGTGTCTTTTAAGGCCACCTGTGGGGACAGAGCCCCAAAAAGCAGTTTCCAGGCTCTCGGCCTCACATAGAAAGGTGCTGGCTCAGGTAGTAAATGGCCATCGACTGTGATCAAATGGCCATCAGCTGTGCCTAGTTGGCCGTCAGCTGTAACCAGTGAGCCATTGGGCACTAATATAACTGCCGTGGCTAGGCTAGCAGAAAATGGGGGCTAGCAAGAGGATGGTGGCTGAGCCTGCAAGCGGCGCAGTGATGGTTGAGAATTGTGTGGCTCCTGCTTCCTGTGTCTCCAATCCAGCCGCCAGCGAGAATATAGTGGTATGACTCCCCTACCTATGGCTCCGTGGGTGTTCCTTTTTGGCCTCACCATGTCCTGCATTCTTATGTGGGGAGTGGGACCAGAGACCCCGCCTGACACCCTGCATGACACCACCCCAAGTCTCCTTCCTCGTGAGGATTTCCTGAGACCGTTTTCTGTACTCATTCTGAACCCCTTGAGTGCGAACGAGGGGTTGAAGTCTGCCTCACCACCTCTGTGAATCCCCAGGACCCCTATTTCCTGGCCACCAGGCATCGTGAGGGGCATGGCTCCTCCAGCCTCGTTCCCCTCCACGGCACAGCTGTCACAGTGTGTGCCTCACCTCCATGCACAGGACATCTGGGCTCTGCCCACGGTTTGTCTGTCATGAGAAAAGCTGCTCTGAGTCTCAAGTACAGAGTTTCCTGTGCACATAAATTTCATTTCTGTGGGATCACCACCTATGTGTGCACTTGAGGGTTAAAGCACAGATATGGGTTACAGGGTCGTGAGATGGATGTTTCGTTTATAAGAAACCACCACGTTGTTTCCCATGGTGGCGGTGTCATTTTCAAGTCCCACCAGCAACTGACACGTGGTCCGGTTTCTCCCTCCTCACCAGAATTAGGGGTTGTCACTATTTTTTATTTTAGTCATTCTGATAGGGATGGAGTGATATCTCATTGTGGTTTAATTTGCATCTCCTTAATGGCTAATGATAATGAACATGTTTTCATGGACCACTTTGCCATCTGTATATCTTCATGGCAAAATGCCCATTTATATCTTTTGGCATTTTCTAATTGGATTGTTTATTTTGTAGTGTTGGGTTTGGGGAGTTCTTTTTATATAGTTCAGATAATTGTCATTTGTCAAATATGTGCTTTGCAAATATTTTCTCTCAGTCAATATTTTCTCCCGAGTCTGTAACTTACGTTTTCATTATCTTAATATGATCTTTCATAGAGCAAAGTTTTACATTTTGATGAAGTCCAATTTATAATTTTTTCCTTTTATGGATCCTGCCTTTGGTGTTGGTGTCTAAGAATTTTATTCCTAGCCTTAGATACAGACGTTTATCTCCTATTTTTTTCTTAATGTTTGATAGTTTAGTATTTTATTTTCAAGCCTATTTGGAGTTAATTTTTGCATAAGGTATAAAGTTTAGGTTAAGGTCCATTTGTTGCTTGGTTTTGCCTATAGATAACCAAATGTTCCAGCAACACTTGCTGAAAAGGCTGTCTTTTCTCCATTAAACAGCTTTTGCACTTTTGTGAGAAGTCATCGTGCATATTTGTGAGTCCGTTCTGGGTTCTGTCTTCTGTCCCACTGACCTGTGTGTCTGTCCTCCACCAGTGTCACACACTCCTGAATGCTGGACAGAGAGGAAGCCTTAAGTAGAGTAACTCCTCCCGCTTTCTTCTTCTTTTTTTGTTTTAGCCATTCTAGAGTCTATGATTTCCAATGCAAATTTTAGAATAAGCTTGTCCATGTTTGAAAACCTTGCCAGAATTTTGAAAGCAATTGCATTAAGCATAAGAATCCATTTAGGGAAAAGAGTCTGTTACCAGGATGAGTCTCCCAACCCATGAACACACTCTGTCTATACATTTATTAGAAATATCTGCCCATTTGTTTAAGTCTTCTGTGATCTCTTTCATCAGCACTTTGTAGGTTTCTGCCCACGGACCCTGTACACAGTTTGTCAGTGATCCACTTCCTTTGATGTGACTGTAATCAATAGTACGTTTCATTTGAGTTTGTGCGCGGCCTCTGTTACTCTCCAGAAGCAGGGTTGCTTCGCTGTGTCGGTCTCTTCTGCTGAACTTGTTGAACTCACTGACTTCTCAGGTCAGGGTCAGGAGAATCCTTAGGATCGTCTGCACAGACTTTCTTGTCATGTGCGAGTACAAACAGTCGTGCCCCCATCTAGCCTGTGTGCTTTCACTGTCTTCGTCTCGCCTATTGAACCAGGGTCGTGTGGGGTAAGAACTCCGAGAGCAGAAGCCTTCCCTCGTTTCCTGGCTGAGGGAAGACGCATCCATTAGTCAGCTTTGTGTGATATTAGCTGTAGGCTTTACTGCTTATTTTTTGCTTTATTTTAAAAATAAACTTTGTATTTCAGAACAATGTTAGATGTACAGCTTGTGAGGACAGCAAATACTTCCCAGTTATTTTCACCTTACATTAACTTGTTCCATCTGTTACAATTAATTGACAAGTATCAATACCTTCTAATTAACTAAACTCCATAATTTGTTCAGGGTTTCTTACTTTTCTTCTAAGGTCTTTCTCCGTCCCGGGATCCCATCCAGGACTAAGTAACAATTGGTCATCATGCCTCCTTAAGCATCTCCTGGCTGTGCGTCTTCCCAGAATGCCCCTGTTTGCGATGACTGACAGGTGTGAGGAGCACCGCCCAGGAACGCTCCTGGGGTTGCCTGATGTTTTCCTCATGACGAGTCTGGGGTTCTGGGTTCTGGGGAGGAAGAGCACAGAGCTGAAGTGCAGCTCACACTGCCTCCTGTCTAGGGGGTTTGCCAGCACCTTCCTGGGCACTGCCAGCCTCCACCTTGACCACTAACACAGGCTGGGTTGGCTGGTTTCTCCACCATCACGGCCTCCTCCCCCCACCCCCTGCTTCCCACCCTGTCCTGTTGGATGAGCTCATCATGACAGCCCACACCTCAGAAACGGGGGCGGCTAGGCCCCACCTCTTGAGGGCAGCCAGGCTACCACAGAAATTACCTGAACCCCTCTTCACGGGAGACTTGTCTTTTCTCCGCCATCATGTATTTATTCAATGGCTTATTTATGTCCGTGTGTTCTGATGAATATCTGCATTACACTTTGGGTGATAACACAATATAATGTCATTGATTCTGTTGCTCAAACTGTCCCAGCTGTGGCGACTGGAGCCCCTCGGTCGGCCTCGTGTCCTTTCACACACTTCTTTTTTGTTTTAAGCACAAAGTGTTCTAGGATCACCTCTATGTTTCCTGCCTGGCCCTAGGATCAGTTATTTATCCAACAAGTTCTGATTTCTTCTGTTGGAGGATGGTGTGGAAAGCACGCTGGGTCCCAGGTGTGCACGCGGCTACTGGGCTGTGCTCGCTTCTGGGCCCTCTCAGCTGGCACAGCAAGGAGAAGTGTGTCACTAACCCGTGTGCATAAACACACGTCTGTAATCATCTGTATGTAGCAAACCCCGAGTCCCACTGACTCCACTCGAGTCCCAAGCACATGGGTCATTCTCACCCCACTTTACGGCTTCCTTATCATCTCTTTCCATCTTATGCCCAAGGCATCTGTTTTACAATTCCTCTTCACTGCTGAATTAAATTTAGGGACTAAATGTAATTATAGTTTGTTGTGGACAAGAGGGCGACCTCACCCGTTGAGTTGGCAAACTCCCTCGCAGAGAAAGCATCTCGTATATAATTGTGTTTCCTCGGGATGGAGCAGATGTCTTGTATGAAAAACATTCCGGAAGCAACACGGACTATTTTAGACCATCCACACTGTGCAGCACAACCAAGAATCATCACACGGCCTCTTCTGTTCTCAGCTGTGTCCTCTGCATAATGGGAAGCCAGGACTTTATGGTCCTTACACACTGAATCACTTACACACTGCCACGGCTGAAAGAGAGGCTCCTGGCAGGAGTGAGAACTGTTACCTGAGGCAGGAAATCTGGAACCTGGCACCACGACGAGAGGACTGAGATGGAATTAGAGTGGCTGCAGCTTTCTTCTCTTGCCAAGGAACGAGTCTTCTAAGTCCACAGGGGCGGGAGTGGTGTGTACGTGTGAGGCCTCTGCCGTGCACAGAAATGCCTCACATGAGGCTATAAAGAGCCGTCCTGTGAAACAGTGAGTGCTGCCAGGGCCAGACTCGGAGCCTGAGGACTGCCTGGAGGAGGTGGTGTTGTGTGCACGTGGGCTGTTAGGGGAACAACGTCCAGGGGTCCTGAAAACCTGCTTCCATTTTCTTTCTTTTTCTCTCCACTTTCCTCTCTTTCTCTCTCCTTTTTTCAATCTCTCTTTTTTTTTCTCATTTCCACGCATCATTAGATAATTATTTCATTATTTTGTAACATGCACTTGGTACTTTAAATCCCCTTGTCAAGAAAGCAAGATCATAAAACTTTTTTTTTTTTAATAAATTTGGGGAGAGGTGACCACTCCACCGTTCAATTCCTAATTTCTTGTATTTTGAAATAAAAAATGCAAGAGGCAGTAGTAGAAATGAGAAGATTAACAGCAGAAAGCTGTAAAACGTCCCGGGACTGCTTCTCTGGGACGTCCCTGTGACCCCTCGTCTGACCACAGCTCTGTCCTTGAAGGCACGGAGGACGGAGGTCGGCAGGGCTGCACATCCTGCTGTGCAACTGTTCTGACATAAGTGGTATTTCGGTGAGGACTTCTCAGAAGGCAGGGGACTGCTCGCATTCTCACTTGCGTTTCCATGGCCTACTCACTAAAGGACTGGCTGCACGTCCAGTGTGTCCTGGGGGCACCTGGGCTCCTGGCGACAGGTCAGAGGGCGCCTCCCACGTAAGGGGCTTTGGCTCTGCAGTGACAGCACATTTAGCATGGCAGGTATGCCGGTGTCTGATCAGCCAGTCACCCCATATGCTGAACATGTGTTTCCCTGAGCAGTTGGCAGAACCCATGTGTCCATTCCCGGCTTTTGTGTTTGCGGAGGGAGAGAAAGAGGCCAAATTTGCTAGACTTTTGATGTTATTGAGGTTGTCATTTGAATAAGTTTTTTAATATATATAACATAATAACTGGATTAATACCAGTATGTTGAAAGATAAACTAATAACCAAATACATCCGTTAATTTTTTTTAAGTGTTTGTAGCACAAACATGATTATAATTGAAAACAACCTCACAGAAACAGGGAAAAATGATTTTTATGCCCCAAGCAAAACACACACATACACACACACAAAAAAATAAAATAAAATAAAATAAAAGGCTTGAGTTGCTCCCTGAGAACATCTGGTTTACAGTTCTCTAAAAGCAAATTTGGATTAGCCTAGAAATTAAGTGTGCGTCATGTACGAACCACTGATTAAAATGCATTAAAATCTATAGACCTCATGGAAAGGTATAACGTTCTCTACGACATAATGATTTTCCTAAGAACATCAGGAAAGTGGAAAAACTGTTTCTCTGGGTTATTTTTATCAAAAATTAAAATAAATCTGGTTGAAATGTTACTGATCTGCCCCTCTGCTAATCCTCCTTTACGTAAAAGTGTATCATGGAATTGTGAGGTGCTAGGGTTGGCTACCTAGTAACAAGTCTGTGAGGTGGGAGGAAATGACTCCTTAGGTGTCCATTTTGCAGTTTGGGTCCTTTGTACAGGACCCTAGCTGTATTCAGTCTTAGAGCATTCATTCTGTGCCAGT
The DNA here is from genome assembly GCF_004115265.2 of Rhinolophus ferrumequinum. NCBI lineage: Eukaryota > Metazoa > Chordata > Mammalia > Chiroptera > Rhinolophidae > Rhinolophus > Rhinolophus ferrumequinum. Next base: position 59,362,461 of record NC_046302.1, read on the forward strand.
ACCCGAATCCTGAATGTAAGTCCACACCACACACCCCGAGCCACACAGCTGGCCCCACGCCTTGACTCCTCTTCTACCAAGCAGAGCTACCTCAGGTCCAAGAACCACAGGTCAGTCCAAGAGCTCCTAATCCCACAGCCGAAAGAAACCCAAATTCCAACCTCTTTAAACTGGACCGGAAGAGACCGCCCATCTGAGGAGCCCACGATGGCCTCTGCCTGTGCCAGCACCATTGCACACCTGTAGAGAAGAACCCGGAACACAGAGCTCACGGTGTTACCATTTTGAAGCAGTGTGAGGACTTGCTCTGGAAGATGTCATTCTCCCCACTGACTTGTTGAAGGTCACCCAGCCATGACAGGGACCTAGGTCCTGTGAGGTCAGCAGGGAAGGCACAGGAATAAGCTGTGCCCTCAGAGAAGCCAATGTAGGAGAAAGTTCCAGCTCTATCACACACATAAAAATTCAGTTCAAAACACATAACCTTTCTTTCCCACACCTCATCTCCCTTCCCACTAAGGATAAAATACCAAAATCAATATCCAGTGATATTGTCTCCCCACCTGCTCCCTGCAACATCACAATGCAAAATGTTAGCTGTAAATCTTGTTCTTAGTGTACCTTTTTTATCTGTGTGTGTCTTAGTGGAATTTCAGAGACTGCAAAGTCCAAATCATCAGATTATTTTGTAGGAAATATGCATTAGGGCCCACAGTGCCTGGACCTACGTTTGAAAGGGCTTTATGTCTGGAACACGGCCAGGGGCGTTCAGTAACTCATGCTCAGTAGTCTTCTGTCTCGCTGACAAGGCCAGGATGCCCGAGAATGGATGGGATAAAATTTTATTTTTAATTCCAGGAAATTTGCTTGATGTTCACAAATAATCTATTCAATCACTTTAGCAAAAGGGAAATGTTAAAATGATGGAACATACCATTCGCCCAGACGTGTCTGTAGTCTTTAAATCACTCTCCAGTCCATTGCTCTTGCTGACATTCGGAGATGATTTTAATTAAGGACCCTTGACAAGGCACCATAGCCATTTAAAATTACTGGCTCAGGAAAATCTTCATAAAGATGGTTTTAAAGAGTTCAGAAATCCCAATAGTTCTCCGTATCAAGAGGATGCACCATAAAATTGTAAATGAGAGTGTGAGGCTGTAAAGTGCCGTTGTTTTTCTGGTTTGACATTTCATAGATTCCAAGTGGGCCTCGCTTAGTGGCAAAACGTAAATCACAGGACAGATCCGAATATTGTAAAACTTGAACGTAGGAGCCTTTTAGGCTACAAAGTTAATAGTAACCGTAAGTATTCTAATAGTATGAGTTATTGCTAACATCATAATTATAGTGCAAAATAGTAATTTTTATACCAGAAAAGCACCAAAAACTAATTGCCAGAATGAACATAATAGCTATGAATTAATAGATCAATTGAAATTGTGACGACTATTTTTAAGTGAGACAGGCACATCTTTTGTGTTAAAACAATGGTCTACAATCCTAATCAGCACTCTTGTATTGTGACTAAAAAGAATTCCTTTTAACTTTCAGCTAGCCAAAGCGATCCCAGACCTGGGTCTTCCTTATTCCTTCTCCTGACCAGAAATCACCTCCTTGTCCTCTATGCTCCTCCTAATAATTATGCCTTTGACCTTGTAGTGAAGACTTTGGGTAAACGTCTCTCCCACACCAGAATATAAGCACCTGGAAGGTGAGTGCTTGTTTTACTAAGTCTCCATATCCTCAGTTTCCCCAAATACACTCACAGTCAACTGTTGTGACTTGAATTGAATTGAATTCAGTGAACTGAATGATTTAACTTACATTAGAGCAAATCTGCAGCTGTCGCTGGATACCAAAAAGGACCGACACTCCAGGACCAATTTTCAACTCAGACCTTATCCAAGGTAGAAAACAGAAGCTAAGAAATCAGAGTTTATGAAACGGACATGCAGAGGGCATTGCAGCATCATATACGGCTCACATTTACTTCACAAAAACTGATTAAATTCAATTTCACAGGATATAGTTCACAGATTTAGAAATTAGTTGGATATCAATCAGCTTGACTGTTATTCTTGTAGGACTTTCTCTGAAGATAAACTGACGGAGCACTGGGCTGTGCAGTCACCTTTGATCGTCCACAAATGCACGAAGGGTCTGTGTGCTTTTCATCTGAACATTCGACGACCACGTACCGAGTGTGTATGACGTGCACAGCTGACACTGGGGGCAGAAGCCATAGAAGCTTTGAGGAAACACAGCTCATTTTCACTGTTCCAAAATAACCATCTATCAGTAAATGTTTTATTGCATTTATTTTTAAATCATGATTCAAGAAGTTAGCAAGTTACTTCTTTTTTCCCCCCCAGGAAAAGCACTCTCTCGTTGTTAAATCAGTTATAAATTTGGAAGCTCACTTTCTGGAAACAGCTGTTAAGCTTAGTAAGCCTGTCCCCTCAGTGCAGCCGGGAAACAGACCTGGGGAAGATGCTTGGCCATAGGGACACCTGTGCCATAGAGGAGGAGAAGGACACCTCCCTGCTGGTGCCCAGCAGGGCTGGAGCTCATGGAAACAAGTCCCACATGGGCCTGCGCTCCCACCTGTGGATGGGAGGAGACTGACAGGCAGAGAGGCCGTGGGGTGTAGGGGCGGCGGGTGTGAGCCATGCCCTCCGCAGGCCGTCTGAGCCCGGGCTCACCTCCCGGCATTGTCTGCGTGTAGCCCTCCCATCTGTTCACATGTTGTTCTCTCTGCACCAGAACAATTAGGTCAGAGCAAAGACGAACCCCTTGCCAAGTTTCATCTTTAGATCAAAACTGTTTACATTATGCAAGTGTAAACAGACGGGCGAAACCAAGTCCCTCTGATGTGCTTCACAAGGCTTTATTATTACTGCGATTATTAACATAAGCACGCTCAGAAACCCAAACCACAAAAGGAGTACGTAACCAAAAAGAGTATTTAGGAGGTAAAAGACTAAAAAGTGAGATGCATCGCTTGGCCCTACCGCAAGAGTAATTTTCTTTATAAACTATGAAACGACTGCAAACTTTCCGTCCTGTTCTCAGCAATTCCTTCACGAGCGTTCTGTCAGTTCTCTTCTTTATTCCCCTGGTTTGCTGTCCTCTTCCATATTTCTCCTTCACATTCCTGAAATCGCACAACATATTCTGAGGGAGGGAGCTGAATCTGCATGTTACATCAAAACCTGTGGATTCCATTCTATTTTCAGAATATGAGTCTTTGTTCCACTTGTGGTCTGGGAGCCATTTGATTGCTTGAAGAATCATAAAGTTTTAGCCTCCCAAGGAAACCGGTACCAGCCACCGAGACCTTCATATCCCCTCAAGCTATAGGGCTGGCCCAGAGCCACCTAGCTGGTGAGGGGACAGGAGGACACAGGCGCACAGCCCTTGCTCCCCATCTGCCGCCCCTGCACTGGGCACAAAGGCTGACCTATGGGGCCCACTGAGGCACAGACAAAATTCACCACCAGTGGGAACAGAGCAAGAGTGTGACACACTGACCCCTTCACCTCGATGAAAGGTGTGGAAACTCCGTCCAATCTGCAGAACACAGAAGTACCATTACTGACTCCCCTATAGAAGCAAATGCAAAACCCTGGGATTTCTACTGAGCGGGCGCTGTCTCTGACAGGACTCTCTTGCTTGCCTTTGGGCAAACAAGCTGCTAACATCCCCCTAATTCCTACCAGATACCCTCCCTTTTCCTAAAGGGAGCCATGGTCTGGTTTTCCGCTGGCAGTGAATTTCTACAAATATGGCTTAGTGTCAAAGACGATTCTTCCTTTCTCTTTTTTAAGAGAGAGAGATGGATATAGTATGAACTTTTCAGAAACAAAAGACTCTCAGCCCATTGACCCATGTTTGTCTGAACTGCAGGAACTTTGTTTCACCATTTCTTCCTAGCTTTTAGTTGATATTAAAATAAACGTGGCGTGTGCTCCAGGAGTCCCCAACCAACAGGAGAAGGGAGCGCTGTGCTCACAGACGTCACGCTCAGTACCCCAGGACCCCTGCACTGGTCCGATCGTGAATGAATCTGTCACACTTGAGAGACACGTGGCCGCATTCCCATTTGATATCACTGTAAGACATCACTGCCCATCTAATGTTTTCAAAACATGCATTGTAAATAAAGTATACCTCTACTGTGTTCCTTGGTCACATTTCTTTTGTCCTGGTTTTGACACATTTGGGGTACAAGTCTAAAGTCTTGCCTGGATAACCCTACGTTGAACCAATCAGTCCATACAGTGAGAAACCTGTGAGCTGGAGATGATTTTAAAAACCCGTAAGATGTGGTTATCTGAAAATAAAAATATTAATTTAAAGATTTAAAAGCATTTAGCTAAGTGTATGACCACAGAGTGCCATTTCAGTATCTTTTGATCCCCAAAATACTGCTTTGAATATGAAACCTCATTATTTCTGCTCATGTAAAACATTTTTTCATATTTTACTGAAGGAACTTCTAGAAACATATGACAAGCTGTTAATGACATAGAGCTTCTACATCCTTTCAGCTAAACATAGAGCGTAGGGATGAACCTAACAAATGTCCCTCATTCTCTCATTTAAAAAAGATTAATAGCTTATTTAGAAAAATAACCTCATTCCTGGTAAATACTGAAGTTACGGCATGGGCATTTCACAATGCCTCTTGTAACCCACAGTAAGTAAAAGGACTGTGGCCTGCACAGGAAGGGACAGCAGGCCAGTTGTCTGAGTGGCGTATTGATTTCGGTTTGCTGTCTAAGTGTGGACAACGCTACCAATCAGGTCACACGTTTTTATTTGTCCCTCCCAGGAGTGGGCCAGGGCTCCACTTCCACTCCCCGCGTTCTCTCGTACTTCATTGATCAAGTAAGAGACGTGGTGTTTGGGCACCCGGCAGCATTCCAGAGCCCTGACAAGCCATGCCTGGGAGTAGTTTCTCTTCCCTCGCCAGGACCCGTGGGGAGCGCCATCAGCGAGGGTGGGAGCTCCTCCCGCCGGCTCAGTTCTCAGGGGAGCAGCGGGGGGACGCGGGGGGCGCGGGTGAGGCTGCCCAGGTTGGACTGCACAGCCACCAAGGCGGCTCCATGGACTTGGGGGCTGGTTCTGAGGTCTGCGTCTGTTCCCCTAGGTTATCACAGCCAGGTTTTCCTCTGATGGTATCTTCTAGAAAAGTAGAAGACATGTGCGCTATTAAGCCAGACGCAGTGGAATAGCTGTTTGAAAAATTTGTGTCATGTTGAAATGACTGAACAGCACCCCAACCTCATCTACCTACCGGCTTGTTGGACAACAACTGGTCCAGATAGTGCAGGTGCTGGAAATACCGTCGTCAAGTTAGTTAATTCAAGGATGGCGGCCATAGGCTCCTGGTGTCATTTACTAGGTGGCGCTTTTGATGGGTTTTCTCCACTGTGTGATGATTTGCGGCCACACGGTGATGTTTACGGGCCCAATAAAGGGAAGGTCCTAAAAAGATTATGGGCCCTGGAAAAGGAAATACAGCCTTTGCTTTGGGAGGATGGCGCAAACAGACGGAGCATTTTTGGGATTTCTCGCCTGCCAGGTGATGATTCCCCACAGACATGCTCACTTGTTTTATTTCCTCCACAAAAGTCTTCAAGGGGTGGAATAAAAACTCCAGATACAAAAGGTAACTACCTTCCCTCCCACCGGGACCCTGGCGGCCGTGGTCAGGACACATTCCAGGAAGAAGGCCGGTGTCCGGCAGACAGGACTCCCGGGCACACACCTGGACTCGTGAGAGCGCTCGTAGCCCCTTTACACGGAAACTGTGTTCTGGAATCATGAGCATGTTCGTAGGAATTAAACAGAAGTGCGATTTACACTTGGATTCGCCCTAATTATCCATACTGTCCAATCTGGGGAGTGATCTGAGACTCTCTCCTTGTGTGTTCATTCCAAGGAACGCGAATAAGTCCCGGCAAACACAGTGTGGGTGGCCTGTGTTTTGGAAAGGTTTTCAGAATGACCCTTCTTGAACTTTGTTAGAAAAAAGAAAATTTAAGAAGTCAGTCGTGTCAGTATTCGGAATTGGATAGTTTGGCTGGTTTTAAAAAGCCCTGCGGTAGAACTGTGCCCCGTTTCCCGTTAGAGTAGCTCCCGCCATTGGTGAGATGAACGATCACCGCTGGTACGGTTTTTGCACCTTGCTGATGGAGTCTCTCAATTTGCATAACTCCTTTCCAAGTACCTCTCACTGCTCTGTTCCGTGGCAAGCATTCAATTTACTCCATTTTTATATGTCCCTATGCCCCAGATTTTAGCAAAGCTTAGGACGCAGTAGGTGCTGAGCCAGTGTGTGTTAAGGGTTTTTCTTATTTGCTGGCTCCTACCTACCGGTGTCGTAACCATGTCATCTTTGCATGAAAATAAGTCACGATGAGAAGAAGGAAAATGGCAGGAGACAGGAGAGTCTCTCATTCAAACAAGATGGAAATCCCTAGTCTTCACTCAGTAAGGTTTCCTTCTTTCCTTCCTCCCCACTTCCATGCCCTTTATTCTTACTTCCTGTTTTCTTTTCACTATGTCACTAATGATTGAAAAGGAAATGGCATATAACAACAGCCCTAAATATTATATTTTGTACAAAGGATATGTACAAAAAGTCCATGCTCCTTTTGCGTCGTCCCTGGGAGATTTCTCCAAGTCCCCGACTGTTAGGGGACTTAACAGTCGGGATGTAGTATCTGCCCTGTTTTTCTTTTCCCTATGGTGATGCATTGAGTCAGAACTATCAGCCAGTAATACCTGGTCCGTCCTCCTGCTTGCCTTGAGCTCCTGGACCTAAGCAGTTAGACCAGGCAGCCACTGCCCCCTGCATGGCTCCTCTCGACCTGTCACCCCCAATCCAGGTGTCTGTGCAGCACCTGGGCTTGAGGCCTGTGCCTCCCTTAGAAATTCTTGTACGCTTTGTCTTGGACGCCCCACTTCCCTTGGGGGATATTCACCTTTGGGGGCCAGATGCTCCCGAGGGAACCCAGTTCAGAGACAGCAGTCAGGTCATCTAGTAGCCTCCGTCCTCCATTTTCCCACAGCTTGGCACACTGTCTTTCCCGTCCTGTCAAACGCTGGCTCCCCACTGTGCGTCCCTGCAGGGCCGTCCTGAGTCTGTCTCTAGCATGCTGTTTGTTGCCCCATAGCTAGCACCTGGGGAGGGGACAACTCTGTCCAACCGTGTCCTTGCTCCCTCCCGCCCGCTGGAGAAACCACATCGCCTCTCGGGGCCACACTCATGCCTCTGTGAACGGAGGACAGTGCCATGGAGACACAGTGCTAGGCTCAGAGAGAACAAGTCGCCACAGGGACACGCTGCTGTGACCCCTGGCAGCTAGAGGTGGCTGGGTCGGAGGCTTCCATCTCTGGTGGAGAGCACTCCTTCCAGCATGGCTCAGGGTCTTCCAGCACTGCCTCTGAGAGAAGACCCAGCAGGACCCTTGAATCTGTGCTGCCTCAGCCTCATCCAGTCTTGCCCTGACCCCGGATGTCACTGTGTGAGGGTCACACGCTCTTCCAGGACACAGGAGAGGAGCTCCTGAGCGGAGGTGGGAAGCTTTGCATGTGACGGTAACAAAGGAAACAATTTCGTCTTATTTAGCCTTAATTTCATTGTGCGTCAAATAAAGTGGCATTGAAGAGCATGACTGTCCCCAAACACATGTGACTATCAAGCGGCTGCCGTTCAGAATCGCACTCCTGCCGGGAGCCCTGAGGGCTTGGCTCTGTCCCCCTCACTAAGAATGCACATCCCAGTTGCAGCACCTGACTCACTCGTCTCTTTCTCCCGTCAGACCAGGTGTGCTACTGAAACAAAGCCTACCTTCTCTTCCCTTAGAAAGGCAGCAGCATTGGTCCCCTAAACGTCAGTCACATGAAGAGTCACCTCACTCACCCTGCACAGTTGTCCCTTCACAGAAGGCACTGTCCGTAGTCCTTCCTGGGAACGGACTGTGAGGGGTGGGACCCTGCTCCGGCCACTGGCCCTGTGTATCCTCAACACGGAATGGCCCCTCGCTGTTGTGTGTCCATGTCTCAGCCATGAGTGACTTTGTGGCTCTCCTGACACCCTTCAACTGTCGTGTTTCCCACCAGAACCACCTGTAGACCGCCTTCCATTCAGAACCCTTATCTGTTGTTACAGTACATAATCTCTGAGAATGCCCTAATTTCCGTCATTCGCTAAGCCTGTCGTCGTGGCTGAGACAGGCTTATCCCTCTGAACAGATGACATTAGTCGATCATGTTCAAGTCAAAAGGGGGTTTATAATGCTCGTAATGCACTGAGTCATGTTAAATGTGTTTTGTTTGTACATCAGAAGGCTGTGCTGCTGGGCTGGAGTGTCTTCCTCCCAGTATAATAAATTGCCAATAAAACATAAGTGTGTAGGAAAGAAACCCACAAGCAGAGATTAAGAACAAAGTTAAGATGGTCTTTTCTTTTTTCTGTTCAATCTAGTAAATGGGATTGCTAATTCCACAGGTGCCTCTCCTTATTGACACGCAGTGGGGACTGGATCACACGAGCGCACCACGCTCCAGCTTTCCGCCTAACGTCGCTTGTCTGTACGCAGGACTCTCTGCCAGCACCAGCCGCTCAGACCTCCAAGGACCTTTCGGAGATGGGGCCCACCAAAGCAGAATCTCTTCCTGGGATGTTTCTAACTCCTCCTGCACTCTCTGAGCTGTCTCTGTTTCTAAAGGCCGTCTTCCATATAACTTAGAGATGAGAAAGTAAGTGCCTGTCTGTGGAAATTCTATTAAGAATGCCCCAGGAAATGGGGAAGCCCGGGGTGGGTCAACAGACAGATGGGAGACACTAAATGTCTGCAGGACCCACTGCTGGACTGTTATTCTAGACACTTACTGGTACCAGCAAAAGTAGTCAGAATCTTTAAAAGAACATCAATTCTGCATCTGTGGTGTTCCCAGGCTGCATGGGTGGGAGCCGGCCTGCACAGTCGGCTCTGCAACCAACCCCCTCCCCAGGCCCACCCTGTGTCACTCATGAGAAATGAAGCCTGCCTGTCCTGTAAAGTCTCCACTGGCCAGGCACGGACGACCTACTGCCTGGGAGGCCAATTGTCTCTCGTGTCATTGTCATCCTTCTGTGTTAAGACCCTTCTGAAAATAGCACGGCATTTCCAGGACAATAGAGTGAAGCTGAAATACTAAGCCCTCTGCTCCAGGGACGGTGACCTTTCTCCCAGAAGACAGCTCTGGGTGAGGTGGTGGCAGAACCTGCCCTCATGGTTTGAAATCCTGCTGTGGTATGAAAGCAGGTGGCCATCCTGGGGAAACTTTGGGAAGGGAACAACTGAATTAGGATGGCTGGTGCCCGTTTGGATGGTAGAAATCTGAAAAGAGCATCCACGAGGAGAACAAAGGTGGAAGATATGCTAACCCACAGCCTTTGTTGTGAGTCCCTAGAGAGCTTGTCATGAGGCCATCAACCAACTCGAAACCTCAGGACTAGCAGGTGCCCCCAAGGAAAGGTGGGGCACAGTCACTTACGTGCCTGGCAGATGGTGCCAGACACAATGTAAGTTTGCTTTAACATTCAAGGAGTAATCAGTGTAATTCTCCATATCAACACATTTAAAAAGAAAAACAGTACGGTCATCTCTGTAGGAGCAGAAATACTATTTGACAGAATCCAACATTAATTCGTGTTGGATCGGCCACCAGGAAGAGAAAGGGGATTTCCTCACCTTGGCAAAGGGCATCGAGGGTGAAGCCAGCACCACGCGCGGTGGTGGAGGACGGTTATGCACGTGCTGGCACAGGAAGTCCCACGGAGACCTCACGGTGCCTGTGGACTGGTGGCAAGTTCATTTCCTTCTCTGTCGTGTTGGGCCAGCTCTTCCTCAGGAGTGACCCTCATGTTCCTAGAGCAGCCTGGTCTACTTGGTCTTCCAGGCCTGGTTTTTCAAACTGCACCCACCAGGACCGGCGCACACCAAAACTGTCTTCACAGAAGACGCAAATTGCCTAAGAGAGTAAACATAAGCAGTGTATATATCACTGCCACATTGAATAGAAAACATCAAGCTGTGCTAGGAGTTCCCAGTGAGTGGAGAGGCCATCGGCTACATAAACAACCCCAGAGACACCTGACCATGACGGGACGTGTGGGGGTTTGTGTGAGGCAGGCCACCGTCTCTGAGTCTCCGCATTCTCCTCTGTAGAGTGGGATGTTGTAAAGGCCCAGCAGGGCCCACAGCCCCGTGGGGTGTGGGGTTCTCAGCAAACAAGACCAGCAGACAGCTTCGACACTGTTGGTGCAGACTATCCCGTTAGTCACACCCTGGGATGTGTCGCACCGACAGACCCCACTGAAGGAATCCCAAATATGTAAGTCGACACGTTTAAAAGGTTAATAAATTGGGAATGAGAGTTTCTCTTACAAAAATGACTTTTATCGGCAGTTTTGATTACGGCGCATTGTCACAATAATCCCAGGGACATAGTATAGACCACATCTTCACAGCACCTCACCTCAATCAGATGAGAGAGAGCACACGCAGCCGGGTTCACCGCACGAGCAGCCCCATGCGTGAGGACCACAGACGGATCCCAGAAGGGCAGCTGTCACTTCCGTAAAGTGTCCGTCCTTCCAAAGCCCGTTCGTGTTAAGGCCTCGTCCCTTTCACATTTGCAGCTTCACGGGAATGTCCCTGGGCCTTCCCGGGGACAGAGGCTGTGCTGTGCCTGTGCCCACATGCTGAGTGACTTGTCCAGGGAGGCGCAGACGTGGACCGTTGACATGTGAGGACCCTCTCGCTGGCGTCCCAGGGGGGCTCAGTGACCTGAGGTGGAACACTCCCCTGTGTGGCTTTCTGGATTAAGAACCCACGATGGGTGACGTGTTAGGGTAACGTGCGATGCCAGAACGCATTTTCTAATTGCTGTTTCTTTAGGCATCAAAATAAAGCCAAAAACAGAAAATAAATTTAAATGTTAAAATTATTTTGGATTTATGCCTGACTTGTAACCAAGGAATTATATTTTCCTTCGGGAAGAAGGACCGCCACCAACAAACACGGCACACTACATGGATACTTGTATGGAGAGAAAAACCAGAAAGTAACCTCAGCGTTTCCGGTCGTGACCTTAGCACAGAGTCGCTGAATGAGCGTGTTCAGGGCAGCCTTGGACCAGCCTCCTGTGAAATCTAAATACCAGCGTTCAGACCATAGGGTCATCCTCAGTTACTGGCGTCTGCGGGACACGCCGCTGTGACAGCCTGGCTTTGAGCTCTCGGTCAGTGGGTGTTTGCGTTCCTTCATGCCCCCAGCTTCCAGAGCTGAGCATCCACTGGGCCTGAGGGGTACAGGTGGCCCCAACCCCGCAACAACTGGTGCTTCTGCATTTAGACCCGAAGAACGTGCGGCGAGGCTGAGAGCACAGTGGCTCCCAGGCTATGGCGCTGGATGACAGCCCAGGACCCAGCCATACGTCCTGGGCACAGGACACACCACAGCATGAACACCTGAGCAGACGCCCTGGCAATGCCTGGCCGGCTCTTCTTTCCGGCCCTCCTCTGCCCTGTTGGATCATGTTGGAAACCCCGTTACATCTTCTTATGCGTTTCTCTGCAAGTTCTGAAAAGCACAAAAAGTCCCCTCCTCCCCACTTCACAGGGGACGTCAGTGCTGACGCGGGCGGGTGGGAATCGTCTGTGAGGGAGGAGAAAAGTAGGCTGAGCATGGTGAAGGTGCCGGTCACGGCCTGCTCGAAACATTCCTCCAGAAATAGTTTCCCTCCTGAGGGGCATGTCTCCGTGTACAGTGCCTAAATCTTGCACAGTGGAAAGTGCAAAAAGTGGTGCAATTGTGTGGTTATGACAGCACTTTGTTTTGCTTTTTTTTATTATTAGTTTCAGGTGTACAAAGCAATGTAATAGACATTTATACCCTTCACAAAGTGATAACTCCCCCAATCTACTACCCTTCTGACATCATATATGTGTGTGTGTGTGTGTGTGTGTGTGTGTGTGTGTGTATTTTTTAATTATAATTGGCATTCTATTATTCAACTTCAGCTTCAGGTGAACAGCGCAGTGGTCAGGCATCTACACAGTCTATGAAATGATCTCCCTAATAAATCCAGTATGCTGAGTGAAATAAGTCAGTCGGAGAAAGACAAATACCATATGATCTCACTTATATGTGGAATCTAAAGAGCAGAATAAATGAGCAAACAAAACAGAAATAGACTCAGAGAGATAAAGGGAAAAAAAACTGGTGGTTGCTGGATGGGAGGGGGAGGTGGGGCTGGGGGAGCAGGTGAGGGATTAGAAAGAGCAAAGTGGTGGTCACGATGTAGCCACGGGGACATGAAATACAGTTTGGGGACTAGAATCAGTACCATTGCATGACAGTCCATGTTTCATATTTGTCCTATGTATTCAGTGGGGAACACACGCTCCTATATACTCTGTTTTCATGTGCGAAATACTCTCTGTAATGAATTAAATGCAAACAGTACAGATTGCAAGAGTAGAAGCGAGTTCGGTTACAGAAGGCAGACTTTTCATCTCCAGCACCGGCTCTACCTCCATCGTGAGAGCGGGACCAGACTTTCGCCCGGTGTGGACGAGCCAGGCCACCAGCATCGGGACGCTCGCCTGTGCCTGCAGCCCTTCCCAGCTCACAACTCCCCCAAACCTCCCTTTTCAGACTGCAGTGACCTCTAATAAAAGCAGTAGAAGAAAACGTGCTTTGTCACTTGCTGAACAAACTGTCACAGGGGTCGGCAAAAAAGACAGAGAGCAGAACCGCGGGCACAGGGCATCCACACGGGTCCTGCCCATGGGGCTCAGCCCGGCAGCCACGCTGCGATGTGCTGGTGGCTTTCTGCTCGGCCACGATGGGGACCTGGACAGGCACATGCAGCGGAGGGGAGCTCAGGCGGCCCACATGGGCACGTCTGTGAAGGCAGCAGCAGCACTTGGTGACCGAGCCAGCTGACAGGAGGGGCCCTTGGAGTGGACGGCCTCAGAGGGTTTGCCTTCCCCTTCTTTCAGAAGGACCGTATCCAGCAGGGAGTTACAGTCTGAACAAAAGGCCCGAGCTGCTCTTCTAAGGCTCTGAAGAGCAAGTGTTTAAAACGGCCATAGTTCTAGCAGTGTTATGTGCTGTGTCGGTGCCACACAATAGTCCAATTATGAGCTGTTGGCCGACAAGCCATCTGAAAGCGAGCATCTGCTTTACGGTGGAGCAGGAGCGGCGGCCTCCCTCGTACTTTTAAGTACCAGTGTCACAGAGCACGAGTGGCTGCCACGGTTGCAATTGATTACGTACGGAGAAAGGAGCTTTAGAAATTTTGCAGCAAACGACCACCCCAAACCGCTTGATTTACAGGTAACATCACAAAAGCAGTCCAGTGTCAGGATTTACTTCAGTTTAAATATTTAAAATGTGTTCTTTCATATTTCTTTTTTCTCCAGCCCTGAAAAATTGAGTGTGTAGGAGAATTTGAAATTTCCCAAAATAAGGTAGTGTCAAAAGCCGATTAATTTAAACATGATTTCGTTCCGAACAAGCAGGACTGGAATCATACCTGCTTTGTGCGGTAAGATGCGTTCTTTCCCTCTCTAATTAGCACGTGTTCTAATGTTTAACTTGGCTTGATCTTATTTATAATAATTTTTTACCCTTATGCTAAGAATAATGTGCTTTCTCTCTAAAGAAAAACACAAGCAAACCTCAGGGGCCTGCCATTTGGGTGAAGTCGCTTGGAGGAATTCCTAGCAGGACACCCACACGCTCAGCCCGTCCGTGGGGGCCAACCTCAAGCCCACCTTCTGGGTCAGACATTTATAAGGAACCCACGCACTCTGAGTAAAACGGGGAATGCTGAGACCATTTCAAAGTGGAATGCAGGAAAACAGACATTCGGAGTCAGGACGGAGGTGCGCAGTCCCTGGCAGGCCTTGGGAGCGCAATAAAGATGCCGAAAGCTCCCAACGCAGCTGATTTACGGAGGCGAGTGTCTCAGCACAGCTGCTATTTTAAAATCGGACGACATTGTCGGTATTTATTTTAAATCTCAATGCTTAAATTGATTTAAGAAGGTCAAAGAATGTGCTTTTTTTTTTCCCCTTCACACAGAGAGAATTAGGATGACCCTAAAATATAAAGAGAAGAAGAACTGTCATTGGTTGACTTTTAAGGGGAAGAAAGTCACCTGTGCCATCCACAAAGCAACTGATGAAGCCGATTCAAACATCAAGAACACAGAAAAGAGCAAGGGAAATACAGGCGGGTGGCCTCCCTTTCTTGCTTGTCATGCGGTGCCCGCTCCTCCTGGAACCAGCCCCGAACGTCCCGGGGGTCTCGCAGGCTCCGCTTGGTGTGGCTGCTTAAATCCACACCCCAACTGTACGTAAACTGAGGCATGCAGGCTTCCCGCTTGTCAAAGCCAGGCTGAAATCCCATTTTCCCCTTAATAAAGTAGAGGTTTGTCCCCCAGATGCACGCGCGAATAAGATGTCATACTCTGTTTTGGTTCCAGGCTGCACCCTGCTGATGATCGGAGGCAGCAGGAAAATTGCCTCATTGAAACATATCGCTGGCGGTGACGATGGCCACACTTTGCATCGGCATTACACACATGACACATTCAGGGACCTCTGAGTAAGACTGTGAATATCAAGTGATTGAGAAGATTATACGGGCACAGGCTTTTCTGGGGCTATAAAAGGCTGTCTCTCAGATCAATATGATTATATCACAAAAACATGTCACAAAATAGTTCACTCCACAGCCTTTTCCACTTGCCTGCGTCCCCACCCTGTGGACCTGCCATGTGGACCTGCCTGGTGTGGCTGACAAGGGTTGTGTGGCCCCTGGGTATTTCCTGATTTCCCTCCCATTCGTGGGCGTTCGTGGTTCTGGGTGTCCGAGGGAACACCACTTGTGTGTGCCATAAAAAATGGGTGAATTATACTTCCAGCATCCAACACAGCTTGGGCACAGAAATGGGCACATGCACACACACACACACGCACACACAGGAAATGTGTACATGTGTGTGAATTCGGACATTGCTGAAACCTCGCAGAGGCTGATACTGACCGTGGGAGGGGCTGTGTCTTCCCCCCATGGACTGAGCTCTGCATGGCCCAGGTGCGGCGGCATGACCCCACTGCACCCCACAAACCTCACAGATCAGGCCCGTGTCCCCACCCGAGAGAGTCACTCCTACAGGTGCTGGAGCCCAGCGAGTGTCTTCTGGAGGAAGGGGGAGCGTCAGCCATGTTCACACCACTTTGCCCTCTGGTGACGACACATTTTCTTCAGGAAATTTTCATGTTCAGAGGCAATCATTTCAAGTCAAAAATCTCTCGGTTTTTCACTCCACTTCTCAGCGGATGTAGATCACGTTAGTGTAAAAACATTACTTCTGACTAAATATCTATTTTTCCCCCAAAGAGGACAGGACAGTGACTTACCCTCACCTCAAAACACAACTTATTTTTTCTTTTAAAAAGACACACGTACAGACTGTCCAACAAATGCCCCTATTGTTGAGTCCATCAGCCTAAGGTCACTCAAAGCAATTATTTAAAGGAGAAAATGCAAACATTTGGAACAAAAATTGTGACTGAATGCAGAGAGCGCGTTTCGGCTGTGCTGACGTCCTCACGCAGAACCTCATACACATTTCTGCATGGCCCTGCCCCCAGATGCAGGCACAAGACAGAGCATCTTCCAGGACTGGAACCCCAGCTGCTTGGAAGAGCTGGTTGAAACCAAAGGTGACAGTCTTGGATTTGCAGTTCTCTAAAGGAGATTTTTACTCTCCAGCTCTCTTTTTCTATTACATCTCTGTCTTTTGTTCACCTACTTCTAGCTCATTTCTTTCATTTTTTTTCATTATTTTTGGTTACCAGGACTTGAGCTGCCTCCTGTCCTTCAGTCACCATTGCTGGCCTGGCCATGGTGCTGACAGAGGCCAGAGACATAGCGGGCGTCCCCAGCACAGCACAGACTCACCACGGACCCGTGGTGCTTACGATGAGCAGGGAAGTTTCCTTCTAGGAAAAGAACCAGATCAACAATTTTATTTAACTGTTACATTTCTGTCCTGTGCGTCTTTGATCCATTACGCTAACTACCTACGAAAGGAAGCGATCAGTGAAACAGAAGAGTTTCACAGGCTCTGTCACCACCAAGCAGTATGTCCTCCAAGGAACCTTCTCAGACGGGTTCTTACCATTCCCTGTACGTCCATGAAAACACCGTATGACAATGATCCTCCCGGAACGCTGATATATTGATCTGCTTTGTCCTCTTTGAGTGGCTGTGAACACCAGCGTGTAAGGCCAAACAGCACAGCTGGGTGACACACCAGTGCCCTGGGAATGGGGATGTCCTGTGAACATGGGGTTCAGCCATCAGCATAACCATCCTGAAAGCAGACCCCCTTTCTCAGCACAAGTCCCTCCAGCCCCTGATGAGGTCGAGGGCAGAGAGCTGGCGGATGAGCGCAGAGGTCACTCATTGCAAAACCGAGGCCCCACATCACCAGCAAGTGCCAGCACGTCCCCTTAGGAAAGGGAGCCCTTCTCTGTGAGCTCGCTTGTAAACGTGACCTCACTGGGCATGGTCTGCTCCCTGTGTGTGTATTATTCCATCCTGTTCACGTTGCAGATTCGCAGCAAGGCCCCCTCCCCTGCTTCCGTTTCTGAGTCACGATGCCTTGCATGGAGACGTTACTAGTCAGTGCTTACAAGGTGAATCGTTCTGGCATGTCCTCCCCCTTAGGATGTGTCCATGGATCACTGCATTGTCTTAAGTCCCACATAAACAGGCATGGCATAGTCTGCTCACTTTTCCTTTGGCAAATGTGGGGCGCACCCAGTGCCCACATGCACCACACGAGCAGGAGGGCAGTGCTCCAGGCGCTTTGCCCTCCCCTGCGATCTGCCCATCTCTGCGCTCTGCCCGCCCTGCGTTCTGCATGCCATGTGCCCAGCGTCGTTCCCCCTGTTAGTGCACAGCCTGTGGTCCCAATCTCTGGGGTAATTCAGCATTGGAGTACACTGTGCACCCCTCCCATGCCCAGCACCCCCTTCACATACACACGGGTCAGGACATGGGTGTTTCCACAGATGCACCCCACGTCTCTGCCTCTAGGTACCAGTTTACTCTCCTGCGATAAATCAGGGTTGTGCACCGGCCCTCTGTTGTCCTGGGGGTCACGAAGACACGCCAAGCTGGTCCTGCCCCACTGTCATTTCCCCAGGAAGGCGGCTTGGGGACCAGTGCAAGCCCGCACCCGGACTCCCGCCGCTCGCTGTGCCAGGCCCTACAAAACTGAGTTGTTTGCGAAGCTTCCGGCGCTGGTTGTTTGTCCCATAGGTGCTGTTTGTCCCTGAAGGCATGTGCTGCTCAGGACGACGTGGGTCTGGTGCGCGCTGTGCGGAGGGGGTGGGAGGATGGGCGCCCCCTCCCTGTGGGGCTAGAGGAGCCTACATGCGTGGGCTGTGGGGCCTGAGATCAGGACAGCCCTGTGTGAGGACACAGCCCACCCCCTAGGGCGGTGACTACAACGTAAAGACAGAGCCAGCCAGGCGGGCGTGTGGGAAGCCAGGGTCCCCCCGCAGGACTCCCCGCCCCCGCCACCTGCAGACCAGCCTTGTCACCGTGGGGGGAGTTCAGGCACCTGGTCTTCGCAGTGGGAGCCCTGTCACGTGGGCCACGCGTGAAATCTTACTGCAAAATATCGTGTTTTTCCTTATTCGAAAAGACAAATTATTAGCATTTTTAAACAATTTCAATATGTTTAATGGCTGAAAGTTAAGCTCAAACTGTTCCGCTTGCTGAGTAAAGTGTGAGGTCTGTAAACAGGAACCTTAAGCTACCCCAAGAGTACACTCATCGTGAATTTTACTCGAAAGCGGGATGTATGTTTATTACAATTTCAAACAAAATGCTAATGCCATTAAACAAATGAGGTTTAGGCAAATTAACTGCATTTTAATATTCTGAGAGCCTATGATATAGGACATTGCGTTACGAGACATTGGCTAGAAGTGTCAGTTGCAGCGGGGTTTTCGTTGCTGAGAATCTCAGGAGAATATTTCTAATTAGTATCATTTGCCTAATACTTCAGGTTAATTAGAATATTTAATTGAATAGCTGTAATCTTCAGAGATGACTATATTATGATCAAATTAGCACGGTCGCAGGCCTGCTGATCGCAGGGCGGCAGCCCGACTCGCTTCTGCTTGCTATCCGGCCCTCTGGAGCGTTCAGCAACATAAGAAAAAATCTGTTTCTTACACTTTTGAATTTTAATGATCCATTTGAACTCTGCCATCAACATTTAATTATTCTAGGAAAAAAAAAGTCCCAGCCATGACTCCCATATGGCATGTTGGCAGAGCCCATCACCCACAGAGACGCCCGCACCTCTCCCCAGCAGCTCTGCGAAGAGATTTAACACAGACTTTTTCCCCTGAATACAGGCCTTTTTTTTAATAGTGTTTGCAAATACAGACCAGATGAAGCGTCACAGAAGAGGTTACCAGGATGCTGTGGGCACACTGCTAGGAACAGATGAATCTCGTTTCAGAATGTTCCAATGGGCTTGGTTCTGTGACGTCTCCGCTGGACTGTCTGTCTGCATTCTGTGCCGAGGGCCAGGGATTGGGGGTCCTTTCCGCTAAAGCTTGTCAGCCAGAAAGGTCTTTTTTGGAAGACGTGGGCGGCAGGGCTAGGAGTGTTTGTACAAAAATCTTCATATTGAATTGAGATAGGGTCCCCGACACTCATAGTTGGGGGTTTAAGACACGGATATCTGTACGTGTCCGCAGAGTGTGCACGCTGCTTGTGCTTCAGACATGTTAAGCATTAAATGAGGGTCTAGGAGTGAAATCACCATTGCAGAGTGTTTCCGGCGGTATGAAGAAACTGTATTGAGGGAGACAACTGCAGTTTGTCAGCATATGGTCCCAAACTGTGATGCTTTCTGTGGCCTGGGCATATACCAGGGGCATTTTATGAAATCCTGAGGAGGGAGGCACGACTGGACAGGACACTGGTGATCCACAGGTTTCAGAATCCCAGGAAGAAAATGTGTTCTCCCCAGTGGCTGGAGCCCGTAGGTCAGCGCCACCTGATAAGCCAAAAACGTCAGGAGGGAAAAGGATTTACATGTCGAAACAGCTTCTCCTACATAGATCATCATTAGGGTTTCGCTCCTTGCAAACTGCTTATATCGTAAACACCAAACCTATTGATTGGGGGAGAGGTCTGGAGCTTGGGTACAAGCTGCGATGGAATAAACTGCCATTGAACAAAATAATGAATTAGTTTGCATAACCAATATTAGCTTTTTTACTACATAATCTTTGCTATCTTTTTTGCAAGGACTGTACATCTTTTGAGAATTCCAGAGGAACATAAATAAATTAGTAAATAAACACATGAAGGTGAGCTTTCGAAATAGATATTATATTTTGCTTTGAAGCTAATAAATGAGCTGAAAACAGGGAACTGATTTTAGCTGTGCCTGAAAGTAGCCACAAGGAGGAGAGTTAATTAGGGGCAGACGTCCTAACAGAGATTTTTATTTTGCTTTGTTCATGAGAGTTAAAACAACATGCTCGTAAATTCATAGAACTGGCAAAAGAAAGCGTTGTGGGCACGTGAACCATTAGCAATCCTATGCATATTAGCAATCGCGTTCACAGATACTGGACGGCAGGTTTAGCAAGATCCCTGCAGATATGCGTGGCTGATAACTGATGCTGTGAAAAAAGTAATAGTTATAAAACCTGGGACGACTTCGATGAAAAGGGAAGAACAGTACAATGGCAATGTCAGAGGACGCCATCCTGGAACGTAAACAGTCAACGTGGATCCAGTTGCCCTCAGCTTTCAGGCGGTGAGATGCAGTGTGGGGGGCGGGGGGGGGGCACATGCGGATGAGGCCGCCTGGGCTGGCTCCGCCTGCCTGTGGACACAGTCGGGGACACTGGTCATGCTGCCCCTCACCGCCCAGAATGAAAGAAGTGGCACGTCCTCTAAGACACTCAGTTATCACCAATTTTATTTTTAAATCTCTTCCAAGTAATCGTTTGAATCCATGTTTAAGCAGCAGTTTACAAGCACCTTGAGAATTCATTTTAATGGCCAGAATGCTGCATAATTGAAGCTTTCTTGTATGAAATCTTGAAAAACTGCTGATTACAGAAATAGTCAGCACACAGAGCCTTACGTTATTGTTCTCTATAAATTTGGGATTAAAATTGTTGTGTGCCAAAGCCGTTCTACCGTTTGTGAACTACTGTTTCATATTTATGTAGATACATGAAAGCATCCCTCCGTACCCTGTCACAGACCGCCCCACCTCCTGTAGCCCGGCATCTGCTGCCGCCCGTCACAGCAGGGCCCCCTGAGCAGCGGTGCCGTGAGGCACCGTCTTCTGGTGGAGGTGCTCCCCACACATGCAGAATCCTTCCAGAATCACAAAATCTGCTCCACTAATTGTGGAACAAATTTCCAACAACCCTCTTTGAGAATCCAGCTCTAAGTATCCTCCCATCTATTAAACAGATGGCAGATAAGATTGTAAACATATTTGCTTCATATTGAATAGATAGTTTCTGGCATAATACTAATTAACAAATTAAATGACTGACTTTGTGCATCACATTAGAGTTAAAACCACTTTGTAAGTTTGTCTTGGGTAGTTATTTACTTTGACAATAGCATGCAGTGAAAAACTGTTCAATGTTCCCCTAGCAACATTATGCATTGAGTAGTTTTCTTTTTTAAAACTCCATATTTTATTATAATTCATTTGACTTTCATTACAGTCACTCATTACAAAATGTATGTGCATTGACTCCATTTCCGAGGCTGCACATTTTCACATCCATCTCGCTGCCATCCCGAGTGTCTCTGTGGTCTGCGGAGCGCACACAGAGCCAGACACTGCCGCGTCCGTCCTCACATTCTCGGGGGCTGTTCAGGAAAGGGGACTCCGAGGGCACTGTCTGCCATGGCAGAGAATCTCTCGGGGACCGTCCCTGCGTCACTCGCCTGCAGGAACGCAGCGTCTGCCTGCTCGGCTTTTCTGGGTTCTCGTGAAGTCTGTGCAAACCGGCTGCCACACGTTCGGTTTGGCGGAGGAACCTGGCACAGGGGCACTGCCCTTGGTCCCCGGCCCAGTGAGTGCGACAGAGTGGGAGCCAAAGCACCCTCGTCCTACCACAGGGCTGTGGACGCTGCCAAATGAAAATACCAGGCGAGTAATGTGACACTGGGGTCTTACCTGCATGTGGTCACTCCACAGCGGAGGGGAAGCGTTTTGTTTCGGTGAAGAAAGGAGTAAGTTTCCTAGCATGACGGGTGGCCTCAGAGAGCACGCATTTTGTGGGAAATGGCTTTTAGCCTGAATTACCTGGCATTTCAGTTCTTCACCTCGGTTCATATGCTTAGGCATAAAGATTATTTCTCCTCCTCCCCCTGGGTGCGTTTGTGTAACAAAAAGACAAACCGGTCCTTTACAAACAAGACTTTGAAAAGGCCACATCCAAAGATACCTGCCAACTACGGGGTAGTGTTGGGCGGTAACATTTAGGCAAGGTCTACCTCAGCGAAGGGGCCACACCAAAGCCTCCCCAAATCGTATCGTTTGCAGGAAGTGTAGCAAAGATTGGGAACTAGTGACATCACTAGGTCATTGATGAGCAGCATACTAGCTCAAGAAATAAACTGTCTACATCTCTTAGGGAAAATAATTTGTTACACGAAGGTGAAATGTGGCTACAGGTTATATTCAAAGAGCAACTGTAACTGCAGCATTTGTAAAGCAGGGTCGCAGAGCTCTGTGGAGGTCAGCAGTCGTCCAGGAACAGCTGTCCGCGGGCTGCGCCGAGGGGCATCCTTCCTGAGTGGATACATGGCTCGTAGAAAAGCAAGCTCCGGCGTGTCCCGAGCCGGCTGCCCTCCAAGGCCTCACATCAGGCACTGAGGGTCCCCCTCGGGCACCGTGAGTCACTGCTCACCATCACGTGTGGGGACAGCTCCAGCTTCACGGCTTTGCATTTGTGCTTTAGGCTCCAGGCGTAATTTCACAAATGGATAGTTTTAGACGCGGGAATCTTCTCAAAGGGTATTTTTTCGGCCTGTTCTGCATGTCCCTGACTTGTGCTATGATACAGTTGCTGACTAAGGGCTCGCTCTGGTTGGAACTTCATAGACCGGGGAGAAACAAGGCAGTGACCAGCCCAGACGCATCGTGTGTGCTCCAAGACCTTGTATGTGAAGCAACATAAAAGCACCACCAGTGGAAATTATAAAGAGCCATTTACACATCATTATTTTGTTCCCTTTGTCAATGCCAAACGTTTTCAGGAAACCTTTCATGTATGTGATTGTTACCTTAAACAACACGTCTTTGCACATGTAGACACGAAGATGGCCTCTCCCTCCTTCCAGTTTCAGGGAAATCTCTAGAAATCAGGACACACTGCACTGATTAGACCATAGCGGAAGGCAGAGGCAAGCTGTGTGGCAGAAAAGGAACAACAGAGAATGCACCTGACCTTACAGGGTGGAAGCGGAGTGGTCGTACACTGGACAGTTAGTTTCTTGCCCCTCCACTGCCTCGCGTGACTCTTCCTGCAGCGTGGTGTGTAGGTTTGCTTCTCCACTTTACAAGGTAAGCTTTGGTCATTCACCCAAGAAACCTGGTCCCGATATTCATAAACAAGATGGAAAAGATATTGAATTCTCTAGGTGGTGAGCTACGGTCTTGAAGGAATTATAGTTGGAAAGTTCCCTGTGTTTTTCCATGTATGTCAATGTAGAGAGTTTTTCTAATAAAATGTAGCTTGAGATTTGTTTCTAAAGGATGCACTTGCTAAAGGACATGCATGTGTAAAAGCAGGTCGAGTTCAGAGGGGTTCCTTTCATTCTCCGTTGATGACAGTATCTTGAGATGCTCTCGGAGTTTGTCAAAACAGCTTAAGTCCCTGCGTGGCGGCCTTGGTTCTGAATTTCAAGTTTGTGCATATGGTCACTATCTGAATCAATTCACTGTTAGTGCTTGTTTTTAATTAACTGTGACCATGTGATGTGTGATGGTTACACAGGGAGGACAGAACTGGTGTTGGAAGAAGTGAGTTTCAGCCCTCGCTCTGCCCGGATTAGGTCTCAGGAGAGTCATTCAGGGTCCCTGAAAGACTCACCTTATAGTACAGAAGTGACCTGAGCCTGCTGATATCTAGGCCCGTCCAGCACAGTCAGCTCATTTCAGAAATCAGGAAGGGTCATTTTCACCAGGAGGAAGGAAGAGTGTTGAACAGTGCGTCCAAGCATCTCCCAACAGACGCCGTGGGCACATTTCCTGTCTTCTCTGGACAGGCCAGGTAGGTTTGTCCTCACAGGCACTGAGCGCCCTAAGGGTGAGAAGCTCATTTTCGTTGGAATGTGATACGAGAGAAGTTATTTCCACAAGTGAGTATAGCTTCTTTCACTTCACTCATTCACTCTTCCCCCTGTTGACATAATCCACAGGACAGAGCTCCATCTCCACTTAGATACAATCAGAAAAAAAATGGCGAAACATTAAATTCTCCACATAAAAACTTAATGTACATAAAAACAGAAATTATGGATACAAATTGTGTTGTCAAATGAACCCCACCAAGTAAGTCAAATATCTACCTGTCACCTACCCATCTACCCACCCCCCATCCACGGATGGTATAATCCAAACAATCATGATCTTATTTATGTTATTTCTAATAATTGCTTTAGTTTTACTTTAAGCATAGCACAGACCACTACAAAACGTCTGACAATTTGGAAAATTAAAAGAAAAAGAAAGTTACAAAGATTAGTTTTGAATTCAGGGAAGTGTCTTTAAATGTGGACAATCAGAAGTGTCCAGTATGTTTGTTCATGAAGAACTCCTGAAAGCTACGAAGGTATTCAGTAATAGGACTCCCAATAGTCACAATATTTTCAAACAATTTGCTAATGATTTTCAAATAAAACGATAAAATAAAGATTCATTAATTAGTCCAGAATTTAGAATTGTCCTTCAGATAATATCACTACTTTCAAGGACAAGGTTTTCTTTTCCTGTTTTCTTTTTTCATAAAACAATTTCCCAAAGATATGGTAGTGTGCTTATAACAAATAGGCACGTAACATATTATTTTGAGGGAAATAATTGACAGATAATCGAAACTTCTAGAGAAACTTCAAGTAGAATATGTGTATCAGCACAAGAGGGCAACCGTCCCTTCGTCAGACACACTACCCTCCCAGTGGCATCGGTGCAAAAATACCAAATGGCAGGTTTGAGCGGATTCTTGAAGGTGACGCTTACGAATCCTGGAGATACAAAACTCATATGTGATGCTTTTGAACTGAAGATATCTGTCCAAGCAATTGGGGAACACCTGGGCTCTAAGTACAAATAGCATACAAGTGGTAAGTTATTCCTTATTTGTAGGGACGAGAGAGGAGAGACAGCATAACTACAGATACTCACCATTTCAAAGATGTAGTGACTGACTCTGGACGTAAAGGGTAGCAATACGAATTCTTTTATTGCTTCCACCATAAAATTTTAAGTTAAACTAAGCTAAAATAAATTGAATGATAAAAACTTAATTTAATTTAAAAAACCTTTCATAACGTAGAGATCAATAAAAATTATTTGATTACTTTGGCTGGTTGGAGGATGTTTGTTTTTTATTTAGACTTGAAATAACTATTTTCCTGAGTAGATCTATATAGTAAACAGATTGATTTCCCTTTACCCAAAACTGACTTAGCCAAGGTACTTTCAACCTGGATTAAATTTCCTTTGTCCTTAAATTATCTCCTACACTTCACTGTAATTTCACAATCTTTGCATTAAACATTGTCAATAAATATTTTTTAAATGAAAAGATATGATTTTCTTTTCAGTAAACCAAATCAGGTTCGCCCTTCAATGCTCAGATTCAGGGTGCCATGTATGACCACGCATCTGTCTGTGCACCCCACACTCGAGGCCAGGGGACACGGCACAAAGGGTAGTCATGGGAGGGCACGCAGGGCTGTGGAGAGGGCACCACTGACAGGGAGGTGCCGGAGGACGGGCTCTGAACTGGGAAGGAAAGGCACAGGTGAGAAGTGAGGTGCTTGGGGAAAGCATTCCAACATTTCCCGGACCCCGGGCCTGGCCTGGGCAGACGGACGCTTTCCCTTCAACCTGGAGCAGATAAGTGTTTCCTCCTTGTTCCAGGTTCTCTTAACAGGTTGACCTCGGAGTGGACTCCTCTCTTGGAGGCAAGCGAATTTTCCACCACAAATTTTCAATAAACTCTACTTCTATTAAGTGGAGAACTTTGTTTGCTTCTCATTTTCCAGAGTGAAGATGTCAGAGATCAGAAAGGTCAGAATTTGGTCCAGATCACCATAAACTTATATATGGTCATCTCTGGAGAATGAATCTTTGAAATTTTCAGAGGAAAAATGCCAAAAGACGATAATAAGAGTGGTAGAGCTTGCAAAGTGAGTGGTAATGCTACTATACACGTGTGAGTGGGGATATTCTCTGAAAGATAAAAAATGATGGTATCATTGTGGGAATGAAACTTGTTTGGAAACAATTGGTAGCTGGAAACTTCAAGTTTTATAGAGACTCCGAATTATTACGTCACCCCAGATGACCTTGATTTTAAATGATCAGTTATTACTTTCAGGAGGGGCAGCCTCCCTTCAGCACATCCCATTCTCATGACAAAGCCAGGCGGTCATCTGAACCTGCTTTCCACAGAATCACCGTGTTAATTCTGAAAGAGACCCAAGTATACCTAGTTCATACTTCTCAGGATGAAAACTTGGGAGAATGGTTAGACAATTTATTTCCGAGTTCAACTAACATACATAAAAGGAAGAATGTTTATTTAATGATGACATATGTTCCAGTGTGTGGCTGTGCCTTTTAGTTGTTTTAAAGGAATTGAACTAGAACTAATCTTGTGATGACAATTTTTCTGTCTGTCTGTCTATATAGCTACCTACTCGTCTGGCTGGCTAGATATAAATTCACACACTTACTTATGTGTGTATGCCTGAGTATTTCTTTAAACTAGGTCACCAACGCTGGCAGTAATATGGAAACGTGTCAGAATGCTGTGAAGCCGGGCCGAGTTTGGTGCAGAGCCACTTGTTACCGCAGATCCTGCTGGAGTCTTACCCAGTGTTAACGCATGGACAATGAACAGAATTTTTACTTCGATAAGTGTTCACACACAAATTACTCCCACCTCTTGTTCCAGACCTTTCCACACTCCACGTAATGAACCCCTCTTCACAACCCAGCGTTCAGGATGCTCCACAGTAAATGGAGGTACTGTGCTGGGCCCCACTGCCCCTCCTGTTTCATTGTCCTTGCCGTCATGATGTACCCTGTGAAATCCAAAAACTGCTCAGCCACCAGGAGCAGCGACAGAGAGGAGTGTGACAAGTCCTCGGGCAGGGCGGCTTCCCACCGCGCAGCACAGAGCGCGTAGACAAAACTTTCTAGCTACATTTAGTGCACGTTCTAAATCTGCAACTCTTTCGTTATAGTGTAAGTTGTTAATGTTATAGTGTAAGTTGTTAATTTCAGAGCTTCTATTATATTTTGTTATATTTATTAGAGGATTTTTGCTCCTGAATAAAAGAGAAAATATAGCAATTGAGAAAATAAAGAGGTTGAAATATGTAAGTATCTCAATATGTTTGCTTTATTGAGCAATAAATCTTTTGGGAAGCCAGGGTTTTCAAAAGCACATATTTAATTTAAAAATTAAACACCGACTTTCTGTTTTTCAAGAAAGTTAGTAACACATGTAATTTGTATAAAATATTTAATATCATTTTACCATCTCCCACAGAGGCCACACTGATATTATTAACTTCATACAAAACTGAAGGTACAAATCTACCGAAAGAGACTTAATCATCTTTCCAAGCTGTTAAGAGTGTCAGCATCGTGAGAATATTGGGCCCAAAGATAATGATGGATTAGATGCAGCTACATTAGGGATTTTTATATATCATTCTATGAAGTCTAAGTTTTCATTTAGATAAAATGAGTGTTTTTCTAAGTTAATACTGAATATTTTTAATTTCAAGTTTTTTCATATACATAAAAGTGAGGCAAAGTTGTTGGCTTATTAACAAAATATATTTGCAAAGTTAAATAATGCCTGTTTTACATCAGTGTCATTAGATGTTTTAAATGTAAGAAATCGTTATTTTCAATAATGGACTAATATTTTTATTCACTCCTTCCTTATATCAAAATTCTCTTAAGTTAATTCCATAGAAAGTGAAATCTGTGAGGTTGTTGTGGATGCTATAAATTTAGATCAATGTTAACATTTAATATAGAATAACTTGTTTTGGTGGTGATAATAAAAATGGAGATTTTGGTGGAATAGCATTATGGTAAAAGGAATATTTTTCTTAAATTATGAAGCCTTTGAGACATCAATGTGTCTGAAATTGGTTGTTGTGTGTGTTTGATTCATAATTGTACCCAGGGAAATTGTGGTCTTCTACCAATGGAAATACAGTGCTTCAAAAAATTTAATAATAATTTATCTTAGACAGAATAACTAAACTATAAAATGTTGGTGAATAAAACTAATGTTGGATGTAAAAGAATATTTCAGCGTAATAGTAGGCACTTTCTGTCCCCATCATCAATCAGACATGACAGTTGTTTGAGGATTAAAGTTTTCTTTTGAATATCAACCTAAGTGTCCTATAATAAAATAAAATATTTTCTAAATAACTCTTCTACATTTTATTGTATTTTGTAAAAAATTATTTAGAGATGTTTAATGGAAGCTTTTAATCAAACCTTTGCCAAAAACCTTCAGCTTTTGAAGCTCGAGTGAATTATATTATTCACCAGTTCCCATCAACTCACCTCTTTCAAATTAAAAACCAAACAAACACTTGCAAAGTGGAAGACATAGAAAATATCCCCATAAAGCAAGGCACCAACTGAACAAATTAAATGCAAAGAACTCAGAGTGTCTGAGATTTAATTATGAAATTAAATAATTATGTTTGGAATATCTAAATTTAAAATTAATACCTTCCACTGGGCCTTCTATTACGAATTGGAATCACCTATATTCTGAATGCAGAAGGAATGAAAGTGAGATGGCCTATAATGTTATATCATCTGAATTCGGAAAAGCTTACTAAAGAATCATTAATAGAGTACCTTAATTTCAGAGCTTCTATTATATTTTGTTATATTTATTAGAGGATTTTTGCTCCTGAATAAAAGAGAAAATATAGTAATTGAGAAAATAAACAGGTTGAAATATGTAAGTATCTCAATATAAAACAGTGGAATTGAGAATATCTTCCACTTAGCAGAATTTTTTGAGCTTACCAACTATCTCGGTATTTATAGAGGCTCTTTCAAAAGCAATTATATGAAAAATTCAAAATAATAAGAGATTTTTAAAAATCTTGAGAGTAATATTTAGAGACAGATGTGTGTGCCTTAAAAATTAAATACATCATAACATGTCCAAAGAATATGTAATTATAATGCTTATGCTTATTTCATGTATAAATAATTAATATAAAGAATAATTTCTAACAGATTGCTTTAGTGTGTACACATTATGCTATTTATATGTTTCAGAAATAATTTTAGTTTTACAATAGTTTTGAGTAGAACTATTTTAATAGATTTATCAATAAAATCAAACCAAATAGCCAGTCAATAAATAAACACTTTAGTTATATAATTTTAGTTGTTTTTATCATTTCCTTTTACTCTGAAAAATCTTCCTGTTTGGATGATAAATTTCATGGTGATGTACCTTTATACTAGACCCTGTTCCAACAATATATTGAAAAGAAAGCACCTGGACCTCTGTTTTTAATTAGGATCTAGAAAGAAACAAAAGGCTGTAGCTTCCACTCTACTATGAGGGTAATTTGCATAAGCTACAAAACCATCTTATGTTGCATAAGCTTCAACATCCATCAGACAGCAAAAGATGCATAGAAAACTACAAACTACATAGACTTACATCTACAAATTAATTAGTCCTTTCTAAGCAAGAGAATAGCTATATCTCTGTTCACTTTTTGTGGAGCAATGAAAGGAGAGAAAAATCCACCATATTTAGAGAGTAAGGATAAACTAGGGAAACTTTTATTGGCCATGTGGAGCCAGTATGAAAGTTTAAAATCCTGAATTGATTGCTTTCCAAAGACGAGGGGAGTGTGGCAGAGAGAGATCACCTAAGGTGCAGAAGGACCTCCCAGCAACCCCACACCTGACACCCACTCTGTATAACAGGAGCTCGTGTGATGCAGAAAGTTGGCAGTTGGACTATGATGAACAAATAAATCTTTAGAGCTTTGCAGTGCCTACATTTCAAGACCTGAGGAAGGTAAATTCTTGATCCTTCCTCCAAAACTTCTGCAGCCAGTGTTGATCAAAATCTAACTAAAGCTTCAACAACAAAAATTCCTGAGTTCAACTTCAGATTAGATGGACAAAATTGGATGGCCCCATACCTCCAGCCTGTCAGAAAAGGTGTGCCATTTTCTGGGTAGGTATTTATTTTAGGCTCTACTGTTGTTTTATATGCAATGCATGTCATGCATTAAAAAATTAAAAGAGAAGTGAAGAAACAAGACAATGCTACCCGTGGTCAGGAGAATAAACAGTCAATAGAAGAAGACAGAAAAGTCCAGATAGAGCATTATAAGACATGGGCTTTAAAATTACTATCATGTAATGGAAAAGTTGAACAATATGTGTGAAAAGATGAGGCAGTTTACCAGCAGATTAAAGCTGATAAAACAAAAATAATTATTAGGCAGAGCAGTACAAATTATCCAGACCAAAACACAGAGAAGAGACATCATCCTCAATATAATAATGGCAAAAATAATGGTAGTAATAACAGGACTGAGAGTTTGAGATTTGTGAGACAATATCACTTTAACAAAGACATAACTGGGGAACCAGAAGGAGAACAGAGTGAATAGGGCAAAAGAAATTATTGAAAAAGTAATGGTGATAATTTTTTAATATTGATGAAAGAAATTAACCCATTGGTCCAGAAAAGTCAGTGAAACCCAATCAAATTAAAAAATTAAAAAATGCAAATTAAAATAAAAGTCTACATCCAGGCATATAATATTCAAACTGCTGAAACACAAACAAAAATTAATCATTTGAAAGCCAACCTGAAAGATAATACAAAAAGAAACTGGTTTCCCATTAGAAAATAAATGAAGATAAGAAGATAATAGCTTAACCAATTTAAATGCTAAAAGACTAAAAAAAAATGAGAATTACAAACCAGAATTCTGCATCCAGCAAAAGTATCCTTTAACAAATTGTGGGGCTTTTTTCCAGGTTAAAAAAAAAATTAAAAGAGCTGCCTTATTAGAAATAATAGCATAAATTCTTCAGCTCAAAGGGAAATCACACAGGATCCATAAGAGGAACACAGAATGGTAAATAAACTATTTGTCCCTATTATTTCAATTTCTTTACAAGTTACAAACCTTTTCAAAACAAAATTTTACAGTTTTTGGAAGTGGTACAATTGTAAGTCAAGATAAATCATGAGAAGTAAAAGATGCATACCACGTTTCCCCGAAAATAAGACCTAGGTCTTATTTTCGGGGAAACGTGGTATTACAATCACTAGAGAAAGCTTTTGTCAAGTTTCCCCCCCAAAGGTTAGGAAAGCAAAGGTGCCTGTTCTTGCCTCTTGTGTTTGAAAAGAAAAAGACATATGGATTGGAAAGAAAAAACAGAATCCTTTTTATTTGCAGATGACATGAAATCTCAAGACAAACAAATAAACAAAAAAAACCCTGCACCTGAATTAACATGTGTATTTAGGTAGGGCTCAGCATACAAGGTCAATATGTAATGTGATATTACAATTCCTACATATTGCAGTGAACAAAAGGAAATTTAATTTTTTAAATTATAGTTCACAGGAGAATTTTAAAAATCAACTGTCTAGAAGTAAATCCACAGAAACTTTGCTGAAAAAAGTTAAAGACCATATTTGTGGACTGGAAGACACAGTATTACTCAGATGTTGGTTCCCCCCAGACCAATTTGTAGATTCATCAAACCTATCAAAATCACAGCAGACTTTTTCAATATATTGATTAACCAATTCTAAAATTTACATGGAAATATAAATTATCTAAAATAACCCAAACAGAGGTGGCCGGTTAGTTCAGTTGGTTAGAGTGTGATGCTAATGACACCAAGGTTGTAGTTTCAATCCCTGCATGGGCCACTGTGAGCTGCACCCTCCTTAAAAATAAAAAATAAAAATAAAAAATCCAAAATAACCCAAACAAATGAAGAACAAAGGTAAAGGACTCACTCTAGCTGATTTCAAGACTTAGTAGAAAGCAGGATCATGTAATTATGGCTGTAATCGTAGATAAAAGATCAGCAGAATAGATGGCTGCAAACTAGAACCACACGTGTACAGTCAAGTGCATTTCAATCAATGTGCCGAGCTGAATCGAGGGGGAAGGAAAACCTTTTAGGATAAGTAAGCAGACACTTGTTAAAAAAAAAGAAAAAAGAAAAAAAACACAAGCTTAAGCCATGTGGGGAGCCATGATTTCTTGTTTATTCTGTAACCTTGCAGACTGGCTCAGTTTTAGCTCTTAAGGCGTTGTCTCTGCTTACACCTGGAGGGTGCTTGCAAGCTGCTGAGGAATGAGGTGGGAACGGCCAGTTCCCGGACACAGATCACTGATGATTATCAGGGTAATTGGTGGGCTTTGTCATTGAGATAATGACTTTGGGAGAGTTTCAGTGAGTCTGTAGTTCATATGTAAAAGTTGCAAATTTTACTTTCAATGAGAAAATGCTCACTCGTGATTGTTAAGCTGCACGTACACAGGTGGTATATATTGGTAAAGAAAAGTAAACTCCGTGCTTCAGTATCACTGGAGACCGGCCGCATCATCATCATTGTGAGTGTCTTTTCATTCCCACTCCCCCTTTCAGGATCCGCGTTGATTCGTGGCTGCTGGTCGGCCGCAATTGGCGCCCAACGTGGGGCCTGAACACGGGGGATTCAGTGAGGAACACCGTACGGATTGGTACCGGCTCGGTTCACGAGCTAAACGGAGCTACGGTGAGTAGGGCACTGTCACCTCGGTCGAATGAATGTGTGAGTGAGTGATAGCTCCACGACCTCGTGTTACGGAGCTTGAGTGGGCTCGTAACTGCGTTTCCGGCACTGTCTTACGGCTAAACGGCGATCAAAACTTCGGTTTTGCCAGGGCGGGGATTTATACCGCCACGCTTAATTGCCACGATAGTCTTGGTCCCGCGAGGGGCACGGCCAGCCGAGCATCTGTGTGTTTTACTTGTGTGAAAGAAGGGCCGAGGAAAAAGGGAAATGGGTCACGCTAATAGCAAGGACCTTTACATTAGAGGATTGAAAAAATCGCTCGCCGCTAGGGGCAGCAAAGTCAGCAGAGACCAAATGGAAAAATTCTTAGATTTTGTGAGAGAAGTGTGCCCTTGGTTCCCAGATGAAGGTACCGTCAGCTGGGAAACTTGGGAAAAGGTAGGAGAAAGGCTGAAGGATTACTATGCAGCGCATGGACCCCAGCAGGTCCCCGTGGAAACTTTTGGATTGTGGACTCTAGTCAGAGATTGCCTGGATCTTAGACATGAGGGATGTAAGTTGGAAAAATTAAGACAGACAGGATCGGAGGAGATGCCTCCTTTTGCGCCCGAGACCAAAGGAGAAATAGAGGCGCCCAATCCGCCCGAAGAGCTTATTAATTTACAGTCTTCGGATGAACAATCGGAGGATTTAGACCCTAAAGATGAGGAAGATTTAGAAGAGGCTGCGGCACGATATGATAGGGAAAAATACCCCCCGATGATTGCCGTAGCTCAAGAGGAAAAGTCCTTTTTAGATACGCAGGAAGGGAAATCTCTCCTTGATACAGTCCGTAGCTTGACTCAACAGGTAGAAACTCTTCAAGGCCAACTGGCTGCGATGAAACTTAAGCAGGATAAAGGGTCGACTCAAATTAGAAGCATTACTGGACCCTCTGTGACATTTTCCTCTGAACGGTGGAATTCAGGGGGCAAAGATCCCCCTGATAATATAGCCTTGCCACCTTCTGCGGTGCCTCCTACGGCACCACCCTTACTACCTACGGAGGCCCCCCTGTGGGACCCTCCTTTATCTAAACCACCTCCACCCGTTTGGGACATGCCAACTAAACCTCCGCCAGGATATGCTAGGCCAGGGTCAGATTCGGTTATGTATTCTTCCCGAAATTGTGAAGGCTCTTACAGACAAGGGGGAGATACGAAACATCGTGAAACATTTCCTATTATCGAGAGAGTAGATCAGGAAGGTAAACCCCTACAAGACTGGAAGCCTTTACGGCTTCATGACACGTTTCCCGTTTTTGAAAGAGCAGATCAAGATGGTCAGCCTCAGAGAGATTGGAGGCCCTTTCAGTGGAAACTGGTAAAAGATTTGAAGGAAGCATGCACCCAATATGGTCCCATTGCCCCTTTTACCATGGCAATTGTGGACTCAGTAGCTAGAGAAACCTGTACTCCAGAAGACTGGAAGCACATAACACATGCTTGCCTGTCCGGAGGTGACTTTCTTATATGGAAATCAGAATTCTATGAGAATTGTAAGATTAGAGCCAATGAAAATGAGATGAGAAATATTCCAATCACTTTTGAAATGCTTGCAGGAGAGGGACCCGAGTATGCGGATGCTAGAAATCAATGGAATTTTGCACCTCGTGTTTATGATCAAATTGCCTCAGCAGCCAAAAATGCTTGGCGAATGTTGCCTGACAAGAATAGCAAAGAAGAACAGGTTACTCAGATAAGACAGGGAGCTGATGAATCTTTTCAAGATTTTGTGTCTCGCCTTACTGTTGCTGCGGGACGGACCTTTGGAGCGTCCGTGGCTACGGAGACTTTCATTAAACAGCTTGCTTATGAAAATGCAAATTCTGCCTGCCAAGCGATTATTAGGCCCATTAAGAAAAAAGGCACTATCTCTGATTTTATCCGTTCCTGTGCCGATGTCGGCCCCTCCTTTTCACAGGGAGTGGCCCTGGCTGCCGCTTTGCAAGGAAAAAGCATTCATGAAGTAATGCAGCAACAGGCCAAGCTTCATGCTAGTGGCCGCGCAGGAGCTTGTTTTAACTGTGGAAAAATGGGACATCGAGCTTCTCAATGCCCACATAAAATGGAGGCTAACAATCCGTCGGCTACTGCTGTGGTTAAAAAACCTCCAGGGCCTTGTCCCAGGTGCAAGAAAGGCGTTCATTGGGCTAATGAATGTAAATCCAAAACTGACAAAGACGGCAAACCCTTACAGGGAAACTGGGTGAGGGGCCAGCCCCAGGCCCCGACTCAGCAATGTTATGGGGCACTGCAGGTTCAGGAACAGACCCAGGAGCCGAAAAAGAACGAACCCCTGCTAGGAAGCATGTCACAGACTTATTCAGGGCCACCACAGGCAGCGCAGGATTGGACTTGTGTTCCACCTCCGACATCATATTAACTCCTGAAATGGGAATACAAGTTTTGCCCACTGGAGTTTTTGGGCCCCTGCCACCTAAATCGGTGGGTTTACTGTTAGGAAGAAGCAGCTCCGTTATAAAGGGAATTCATGTTTCTCCAGGGATTATTGATGAGGATTTTACAGGAGAAATAAAAATTATGGCTCATTCTCCTCTTAATATTTCTGCCATTCCTGCTGGAACCCGTATTGCACAACTGTTTATTTTGCCTCGTCTTAATATTGGAAAAAACAGGCAAAATCAAGAGCGGGGGAACCAAGGATTTGGCTCTTCTGATGTATATTGGATTCAAGAAATAAAAAAGGATCGACCCGTATTGTTACTCAAAATAAATGGAAAAGATTTTCAAGGACTTCTGGACACTGGAGCCGATGTCTCGTGCATATCTGCTGAACATTGGCCCTCCAGTTGGCCGACGCGCTTTACTAATACCAATTTACAAGGCATAGGCCAATCGCAATCCCCCCTCCAAAGTAGTGATCTTTTGTCTTGGCAAGATCCGGAGGGTCATCAGGGGACGTTTCAGCCATATATTATCCCTGGTCTCCCAGTTAATTTATGGGGAAGAGATGTTATGAGTAAAATGGGAGTTTATCTTTACAGTCTTAGCTCTCAAGTGACTCAACAGATGTTTGATCAAGGTCTTCTCCCTGGTCAAGGCTTAGGCTCAGAAGGACAAGGACGCCGAGAGCCTATTTCAACTAATCCTAACTTACAGAGAACAGGTCTGGGGTATTTTCCCCAGGGGTCATAGATTTACCTGTACTCCACCAAAAAACTGCAAAGGCAATAATTTGGAAAACAGATACACCTGTGTGGATAGATCAGTGGCCCCTTACACAGGAAAAGATATCGGCCGCCCAGGCGCTTGTACAGGAGCAGCTTGAAAAAGGCCATGTGGTTGAGTCTACCTCCCCCTGGAATTCACCTATTTTTGTAATCAAAAAGAAGTCTGGAAAATGGAGGTTGTTACAAGATTTGAGAAAGGTTAATGAAACTATGGAGATTATGGGCGCCCTGCAGCCAGGGTTGCCTCATCCTTCTGCCATTCCTAAGGATACTTATAAGATAGTGCTAGATTTAAAAGATTGTTTCTATAACATATTGCTTCATCCCCAAGATTGCAAAAGATTCGCTTTCAGTGTCCCAAGTCCGAACTTTCAAGAGCCCATGAAACGGTATCAGTGGCAGGTTCTTCCTCAGGGCATGGCAAATAGCCCCACCCTGTGTCAAAAGTTTGTTGGTGAAGCAATAGTGGAGACTAGAAGACAGTTCCCTTCTGTTTACATCATTCATTATATGGATGACATTCTGTTAGCCTGCAAACAGGAAGGAATGTTGTTGGCTTGCTTTGCAAACATAAAAAGGAACCTTTTGTCTGCTGGCCTTGTGATTGCTCCTGAAAAAATTCAAAGGAGTGAGCCTTATGCCTATTTAGGTTTTCAATTATTCACTCAGTACTTTACTCCACAAAAAATAGAGCTTAGAAAAGATCACCTGAAATCTCTTAATGATTTTCAAAAATTGTTGGGGGACATTAATTGGCTGCGTCCTTCTTTAGGCTTAACTACTGGAGACCTGAAACCATTATTTGAGATTCTAAGAGGGGATTCTGACCCAACCTCCCCTAGGTCTCTTACTGAGCCTGCAAGAGAAGCTCTCTTTAAAGTTGAGAAAGCTATTCAACAACAGCACGTTTCTTTCTTGGATTATTCCAAGCCCTTGCATGCCTATATTTTAGAAACCAAGCACACGCCTACGGCAGTGTTATGGCAAGAAGGGCCACTTAGATGGATACATCTTCATGTGGCTGCTCAAAAGAATCTCACTCCTTATCATGAATTTGTAGCTAGTCTAATCCAAGAGAGTCGTCTGGAAGCTAGAAAATATTACGGAAAGGAGCCCGATTCCATCGTTGTCCCCTTTACTAAGACTCAGATTCAAGGTTTGATGCAGTTTACTGATAGCTTCCCTATTGCTTTAGCTCATTTTACGGGAACCTTGGATAATCATTATCCTAAGCATAAATTGCTTCAGTTTTTTCAACATCATGATCCAATTTTTCCCTCTATCGTTGCTCATGACCCTCTTCCAGCTGTTCCTAATATTTTTACTGATGGGTCCAACAATGGTATAGCTGTTTATACACTTAATAAAGAAGTTGTTAAAAGACTACAGACACCTCCAGCCTCCGCTCAAGTTGTTGAGCTTCGAGCCGTTCATATGGTGTTACTTGATTTTGCTTCTCAATCTTTTAATTTATTTTCTGACAGTCATTATGTAGTACGTGCAGTCAGAAATTTAGAAACAGTACCCTTCATTGGTGCCAGTAATCCTGTTATTCAGGATCTGTTCCTTCAGATACAACAAGCGATTCAGCTGCGGTGTAAAAAATTCTACATTGGGCATATTAGAGCTCACTCTAATCTGCCAGGTCCTTTGGCAGCAGGTAATCAAGCTGCAGATGCTGCCACACAGTTTGTTGCCTTAACCCAAATAGAGAAGGCACAAAAGGCTCATACCCTTCATCATTTAAACAGCCAGAGCCTCAGATTGCAATATAAAATTCCAAGAGAAGCTGCTCGTCAAATAGTAAAACAATGTCCTAATTGTTCACATTTATTGCCTGTGCCTCATTATGGAGTTAACCCTCGAGGTCTACGCCCTAATGATTTGTGGCAAATGGATGTAACCCATATACCTGAATTTGGAAAACTAAAATATGTCCATGTATCCATAGACACGTTTTCTGGCTTTACAATGGCTTCTGCCCTCTCAGGAGAAGCTACGACACATGTCATTAGACATTGTCTTGCTACTTTTGCTATGATTGGCGTGCCCAAAAGAATTAAAACTGATAATGGCTCTGGATATACTAGTAAAAAATTTGCTCTGTTTTGTCAACAGTTTTCCATCATCCATGTCACTGGTATTCCGTATAATCCTCAAGGACAGGGCATTGTTGAGCGCTCTCATGGCACATTAAAAGTCAATTTACAAAAGATAAAAAAGGGGGAGTTATATCCCCTGACGCCCCATAATTACTTGTCTCATTCTCTTTTTATTCAAAATTTTTTGACTTTGGATGCCCATGGTAAAAGTGCAGCTGAACGTTTTTGGCATCCTTCAACTAGCCCTCAGGCCTTGGTCAAATGGAAGGACCCACTTACGGGTGTCTGGCAAGGCCCAGATCCAGTCCTCATATGGGGGCGAGGGCATGTTTGTGTTTTTCCACAGGATGCAGAAGGCCCTCGGTGGCTGCCAGAACGATTGGTGCGACATGTGGACCCTCTACCTGCTGATGACATTGATGACCCTCAGCAATGCAGAAGAAGACCAGACGTATTGGGCCTACGTACCTGATCCACCTATTCTCCACCCTGCTGTATGGGATGGTCCTGAGATTCCAGATTATGTCAGTGACACTCACGCCCTAGGATTGCCTTCTGATGGACACATGAAACAACATTTGGAAAGTTTTGTAAATCAGGCACTCCCTGCAGTCAGGTGACTGACTTACAAGACGGGACTAGAGACTGGTCTAAGAAATCTGTTAATGTATCTGCTTGTGTTCCTTCCCCTTATACACTTTTGATTGGAAATATTAATGTACATTTTGTAGGAGTTCAGTTTATGGAAGATGTGATTCAGAGTATAAAAGTTAAATCTTATTTAGAATGTCATTCAGAATATCATTGGATATGTGTTACTTCTAAAAGGTATAATAATAGTCAATATGATTGGAATCGGGTTCGTTTACATCTTCAAGGAATTTGGCATGATGCTAATGTGTCTTTAGATATGTTTCGGCTTCATGATGAAATTCAAAATAAGAAAAAAGCTGAACCCTTGAAATTTGATGCAGCCCAGGCTGCTTCTGAGTTTGTTGATGTTCTTAGAAATGCTATGCCATCTATGCCTCATATTACCCATTCTGTTATGATTTTTCTTACATTGGGCATCTGTGTCTGTTTGGTTCTGTGCCTTCTCCCCATTTTCATCAAATGTTTCATCAGCAGGATGTTAGACTTGCGAGCTGACATCCATCAGCTTAAACTTAAGACAAAGCCCTGAGCCTTCCTCCCCAAGCATTCAGAGGGACAGGATAGTCAAAGACGGGTTGTACTTAGGCACCGCTTCAACACCTAAGACAGGGCTTGTATTATAAAATATAAGTTCCAAGGACGGGTAAGTTGAAGTCGGCGTCCCGAGACACCTAAGTCAGGCGCTGTCACCTCGCCATCCTAGCCGGATGGGTTTTGCTCCTATAAAATAAAAAAGGGGGAGATGTGGGGAGCCATGATTTCTTGTTTATTCTGTAACCTTGCAGACTGGCTCAGTTTTAGCTCTTAAGGCGTTGTCTCTGCTTACACCTGGAGGGTGCTTGCAAGCTGCTGAGGAATGAGGTGGGAACGGCCAGTTCCCGGACACAGATCACTGATGATTATCAGGGTAATTGGTGGGCTTTGTCATTGAGATAATGACTTTGGGAGAGTTTCAGTGAGTCTGTAGTTCATATGTAAAAGTTGCAAATTTTACTTTCAATGAGAAAATGCTCACTCGTGATTGTTAAGCTGCACGTACACAGGTGGTATATATTGGTAAAGAAAAGTAAACTCCGTGCTTCAGTATCACTGGAGACCGGCCGCATCATCATCATTGTGAGTGTCTTTTCATTCCCACTCCCCCTTTCAGGATCCGCGTTGATTCGTGGCTGCTGGTCGGCCGCAAAGCCATCACCTCACTTCGTACACAAGAATTAGCTTGTCATGGGCCTAAACATGAAAGGCAGACCCATAAAGCTTCACAAACTTGGGTAAGCAAATATTGCTCAGGAGAAAACAAGCACCAACTATAAAAGGAGAATTGATTTTATCAAGAGACACCGTTAAGAAAATGAATAAGCAAACCGCAGACTGAGGAAAATATTTGCAAAACATGTATTTTATTGAATATACTTTTATTAAGGATAAATAAAGCTATTCAATCAAAAATAGGAAGAAAACTTAATATTTAAAAGTGGGCAATAAAAAATGTTATAAAAGGAGACATGAGAATGTCCATTAAGCACATGAAATATGCCAAATATAATTAGTCATCAGGAAGATGCATATATGAAAACGAGATGCCATTCCACACCCACAGGATGGTGAAAACACTGACATAACTAATTTAGGTAAGGATGTGTGTTACGGGCTGAACTGTGTCCCATAAAATTCATATGTGAAGTCCTCACCCCAAAACCTCAGAATGTGACTGTGTTTGGAGGTAAGTCCTTGGGAGAGGTAACTGAGTTCAACCGAGGCTGTTTGGGTGGGTCCTGATCCAAAGAGACTGCATCGGAAAGAGGGGCATCTGCTCATTCAGAGAGACGGGGCGGACGTGCACACACAGCGGACCCAGTGGGGCACAGCAAGCGGGCGGGCGTCTGCATGCCAAGGACAGAGGCCACAGGAGAAGCCAACCCTGCCAGCACTTTGACTTTGGACGTCCAGCCTCCAGAACTGGGACAAAAATTGCTTCCTGTTGTGGAAGCCACCAACCTGCAGTACTTTGTCCCCGCGGTCCCAGCAGACCATGCAAGGTGGGACACCGGGAACTATTGTCACGTGAGCAGAGTGGCAGAGCCAGGTGGGAGGCTGCGTGGCAGGTGTTTTAAAGCTGAGCGTCCAGCCTAGGTCCAGCACTCACCCTTGCAAAAAGCTTTTATCTTAGGTAGGTGCACACACAGCGATGGGCAGCAGAGGTCCAGGCCACGTGGTGGCCCTGAAGTGCTGTAGGAAAGGTGTGCTGTGACCGCTGATAGTCAGGGCAGAGAGGGGACAACTGAGAACGAGACCTGAGCTGAGAATTGCTCTGGGGACAGGGAACATAGAAATAAAGGCGCACATAAGCTCATATTTTCTGACTGAGTGGATGGAGGACCTTCAAAGCCCTCGAAACCACTCTGTAATTACATGCATGCTTGTCAGGAACACAGATGGCTAGAAATGCTGGGGCTGCTGAGAATTGGGAGAAACCACTGCACGTTTTTCCAGGGACAGTGTTGACATTTGGCAGTGGACAGAATCTCGCTTTCGGCACCGTCGAACCCCTGGACCTGTACTTCACATAAACGGTCACCGTAGAGGTTTATGTGAAAGTGTGTCCCCAATGTGCTACCAGGAGGCCCAGACGCCTCAAAATTTGCATTTTACCTCTTTCCATAGCACCTCACAGAAGCCATGTGGCCCTTATCTATTTGCTTGTGAATCTCAAATCTCGGATCTTTGAAGAGCAGCGTGAAGAGAGTAGGGCAGGCGCCTCCTTCAATAAATGGTAGCCTCCTCTCTGCCCCACCCACCGCTGCTTAGAGGCTCCGCTGTCCTGAAGTTCCCATAGACAAAGCCACGTGTCCCAATGGGATTTGAGCAGCTGCCTCGTGTTTGCCTTTACTGGGAGCTAAGGTTGCAAACCGGCCTCCCCCACTGCCCCTGCCACCACATTGATCCCTCAGCTAGAGTCCCTGGACACCAGGTGGCCCCAGATGCTTCTCGGGCCAGCGCAGCGGGAGCCCAGGGGCACGTGAGTTAGAGCGGGAGCAGTCTGGGCACCTCAGGCCCCAGACCGTGGTGAAGATCAATGAAGCAGCAGGAACCTTCACTTCCTCTGTGATGTTTCTGCAGGTCGCTGCCAGTGAGGGCGGGAGAAACACATCCTGGAGCTGCCAGAGAGGAGACAGCCGCCCAGAAGCTGAGGGCTGGCTGCTGGCCTGGCCTCCTCCCCTCTGCCCTCACCCCCGGCTCCTTGGCACCCTGCCCCATCGTTCCCGGTGAAGGACAAGCTCCCAGAGCCCAGCCAGCAGTGTTCGAATCGCAGACGCGACAGACCAGGGCTGTCGGTGGCTTTGCCGTGTCCGCAGGGGATGATAAGTGCTTGCTGGGGACCCTTTCTGCCATGCCGGTCTGCCAAGTGACACAGCATGCTTGGAAACCAAGGCGGAGCTGCCTCCGTGTACAGAGCACACCCGCCGTGGAGGCCGTGTGTGCGCGTGCGTGCGCGCGTGTGTGTGTGCAATCAGTTTCCGCACATCTGTCTTCACACAGTTGGACTTCTTCACAGAAGTCACCCTAACTACCTTAACATATGTGGAGCCAAATTAAAATTACTTTATCAATCTTGCATTTTCAGCTTTCCCATCTTTGGGGTTATTTTCCATCCATGTGTTTCATTATTTCAGCGAAGCCGTCTCATCTCCCTAACTGAGAGAAACAGCGCGTTCGAGTGGGGGAGCACAGGAAAGAGATCCATCAGCATTTCAGCCTTTTGCCCGTATTCTAATCTTGAGGCTTTGTGACGATTTTAACAGTCAACCATTTCTCTCTCTTTTGTCAAACAGTAGATTTTTCCCTGACTTATTTTCTTTCAACAATTTTTTTTTATAAATTAAAGTGGGATTTTGGGATATAGTGTAAAAAACAATGTTCTCTTTTACATATAAGAATCATCCTTTCAAAGCAGTAATGAGGCAATTGACTAGTGCAATTCCTAAAAGTATAAAATACAAATAACACAAAAATTGAAACAAATGCCCAGAAATAACAAGGAGACAAACTTGCCTTGAAGTTTTATACCATTCATTTTACTAATTCTTAGGCAGCTTGCAATTTGGGCTAAATAATCACATCATCTTTTTTTATCATTTTTTTTCCAAATTTTACATGCAAGCATGATGTCTCTTTTATTCCTATTGCCCTTTTCATCATATTAAAAAAAAACTATTTGGATGATAATTAAGACGTAAATAAACCAAATACAAAGGTTCGTCAGTATTCGGACCTGTGACAATCATGACCAATCATGACCAATCATGACACGTGGGTTTTCTTCATTTGACATTTGAGTTTCCTCATCTTTCAGTGTCTGTTAAGATGCTCAAAAAATGTGCTAGCTAGCCAGTCAGGATTAACTCCTTCCAGAGGCTAAATAATTACTTTTACAATATCAAATTTTAAAAAAAATCAACAGGAAATGAAAAATAAGATGGGATTATGTTTTTCTTTTACAGAAATGTATTTTAATATGGCAGTAAATGACTTCCCAAATGTATTCTGCAAAGTTGACTCAACAGTGTCAGCAAAAGGTGTCCTTACTTTATGCTTCTTTCACAAGGTGGTCACTCGTCTCCAGTCAGGGACATATGTCGGTACATGACATGGATGTCCATTGTCACTGCTGATTATGTCCCATGTATGAAAATGCCCCAGTTTCTTTAGCTTTTTCCTGTGGGCCAACGTTTAAGGTTTTCCGGGTTTATTACAGCTCTAGCAATGCTACTGTGTGGTCCCTGTTGGCTGGTGACCTGTGGGAATATTTGGGGTGTATGACCAGATGTGGAGCTGCAGGATTGTCAAACTGGCCACATGATATCAGATTGGTCTCCAAAGGGGCCATTCCAGCTGACAGTCTTACTAGGACAGCCAAAGCGTTCCCAGGGATCTGTCCTCACCAACAAGTAGTACTGTCAGACTTTTTAACTTTTGCCAATCTGGCGGGTGCAAATGGTATGTCATTATTGTTTTAATTTGCATTTCTCAGATTACTAATGAGGTTAAGCATCTGTTCATGTGTTTATTTGCCATATTTTTCCCTCTGCTGTGAACCTATTAGGTTGTTTGCCTTTTTATTACTGATTGGAGAAGTTCTTTTATCTATGCATTTTGAGTATTAATCCTTTGTTAGTTAAATGTGTTGCTAACCTGTACTCCTCGTTTACGGTTTGTCTTCTCATTGTTTTCCTTGTGTATTCAGAAACACAGAAGTTCATAATTTAATGTAGTTGATTTTCTTGTTTTGTTTTCCGATTGTTTTGTTTTCCTTTGAAGTTTGCATTGTCTGTCCCTAGTTTAATAAAATTTCCCCCACCTCAAACTTTAAAGTTATTATACTGATTTTTTTCTCACGAGAGCTTAAAGGTTTGTGATTCACATTGGTGTTTTCAATACACTAGAGTTAGTGTGAATTTGCCGGTGGGGCGGGCGGGGGTAAAAATTCCATGCCTCCCGTGGACCTACCTTGCAACTCCAGTTATGAAATACTCCATTTCTACTAGCTCGTTTGTGATGCAACCTCTCTCCTGGGTGAAAGGGCACTTTTCAAAAAATTAAAAACAATTTTTATAGAAGTGTGACACAGTGAGCATGTGTCAAAGATGTGTAAATTTCTAATGAGGGAGGGAACCAGAAAGGTGCCAAACTCACTCAAAGGACGGTACAGACCTGATGCACGGTTACTCACTTACCTGTGACATGCTGCTCGTGTTGGATGGCTCAGTTAGGCACAAAGCTGGTGGCCGCCTCACAGGGCAACACAACCTTCATCTTGGGGTGACTTTCTCCAAGGGCAGAAACCATCGCGTCTCTTCTGAGCCTCCAGCAATCCGTCAACCCCAGTTTACATTTTCCTGCCGCGGTGCTGGTTCACACAGTGGTTTCCACAGTGAGTCTCTGCTCCAGTCAGCATGACACCTTTTTACAAAAACTTTAGAATCAGTGTGTTGATATCTACAGAACAGGTGCTGAGATTTTAATGTGGATTTTATTAAATCTATAGATCAAGTCGGAAGTAACTGTCATCTTTACAATATTGAGTCTTCAAATCCCAAACTAACTATCTCCTCATTTATTTAGATCTTTGATTTGTTCTCATCAGTTTTTTAACTTTTCCACCTATAGATACGGTACATATTTTGTTAGATTTATACCCCAATGTTTTATTTTTTGATGCTATTTTAAATGATATTTTACTTGACATTCCAATTATTCACTGTTGATATAAGAGAAAGCAATTTACTTTTGTATATTGACCTTTACTCTGCATTTCAGACGTCGTTCACTTGAGTTGTCTCTCCGCCTCTCCCCAAACTTTCATGGGGCTCCATACAGTTATCAATTTTGTTGCTCTTCGTAAAAACTGTATTTTGTTTTCACTCATTTTTCTTTGTTATTGTCCTTTTCCAATGTCATTGATTTCTCCTTTAATTTTGATTTCTTTATTTTTCCTTGCGTTTAGGTTTAAATTATACTTTCTGTAATTTTCCAAGGCATAGATTATGATTTTCAAGTCTTTCTTATTTTCTAATCTATGGATGTAATATGATACGTTCTTCTTTAAGCTCTGCCTTTGCTGCATCTTATAAATTATAA
Organism: Rhinolophus ferrumequinum; assembly: GCF_004115265.2. NCBI lineage: Eukaryota > Metazoa > Chordata > Mammalia > Chiroptera > Rhinolophidae > Rhinolophus > Rhinolophus ferrumequinum. The sequence goes on from NC_046302.1 coordinate 59,407,315, forward strand.
GTCATATTTTCATCTTAATTTGTTTACATTTTTTAAATTTCCTTTTAAATCTCTTTTGTTGACATGTTTATAGATGTGTTTTGTTTTCTTCCAAATATTTGCGCATTTTCCAGGTATCTTTCTGGTAGTGATTTGTAGCTTCTGCTGTAGTCTATGAACATATTTTGAATGATTTTTATTTTTATTTTTATTTTTATTTATTTTTAATATTCAGGTGTGTTTTGTAGCCCAGAATGTTAATGTTCCGTGTTAACTTGAAAAGAAAGTGTATTCTGCTGTTGTTGGGTGGAGTATTCTCTAATTCCAACTAGATCAAATTGATTGATAGTGCTGTTCAAAAAAACTATATGCTGATTGATTTTCTGCCTGCTTAATATATCAGTTACTAAACGAGGGGTGTGGAAGTCTCCACCTGTAGTCATTGTGGACTTTTCTATTGCTCCCTCCAGTTCCATCAGATTGAGCCTCATGTATGTTTATGCTCTGTTGCTAGGTGCATACACATTTAAGAATGTTATACCTTTTAGAGAATGGAGCCCTTCATTATGAAGTAATGTCCCTTTTTACCCCTGATAGTTTTCCTTGCTCCAAACAGCTTTTCCTGAAATTACGATGAATTCGCCAGTTTCCTTGGATAAGGTTTCAAAGTCCCCGGGTTCCTTGTTTCTGCCTTTCCTGCTGACTTTGTGGCTACCTGAGTTCACCTGGGAGAGTCTGTATCCTGCGGCTCTTCCACTTGGCCCACTGTTGGCACCCTGGGGTCCTGCTACTGTGAGGTAAGGTGTTAGGGGAGGGCCATGGTCTTAGGATCCTCAGAGCTTTTCCACACCCCAACCCCAGCCAGTCAGGCGAGACGGAAGGCTGGGGGAGGGGTGCGGGGAGTTTGTCTTCCTGCAGGTGGGATAGCCATCTGGCAAGCCTTCCACTTGTGGCATGAGCATTGTTGAGAATGCCGGGGGCCTGCCCCATAATGGTGACTCTGCCCTGTTCCTGCCAGACGTAATGGGGCACCTTCCTCAGGGGGCTCCTGCAGGCAAAGCCCATAAGAGTGTGGGGTCTCCCTAAGACTAGTCCCAGGGGCTCCTCACGCCCATGCTGGCCCACACTCAGCCTCCAGCAGTGGGTAATCATGCAAATGTCCTGTGGTTCATGCCCAGGGTGGCTCTGTTCCCTGTCAGCAGATCTCCGTTGTCCCTGTCTAGGCTCCACACACTCCCAAGAGTCCAGGGTGACCATTTACCCTGTGACCTCAGTTCTCTCACGTGCTTATAAAAATTGTTGAATATCTGGGGTTTTTTTTTCAGCTTTTTCTTACTATAGAATAGCAGTAATGCTTTCTATGATTTTTAAATGTCAGAGCTGAAATTGGAAGTCCCATATACTTTTACACAAAGCCTAAAACAAGGAAGTGTTCATTGTAGAAACTGAAAAAATTACAAAGGACATAGATAAAATATAGTGGAGTAAGGTCTTAGAAATGGCTAGAAAGACAGTCTAGGTAATGGGTTGAGGGATTAATCCTGAAAAAAGAGGACGATACTTCCTCATCAAAAAGGAATGATAAAGATGAATCTACTAGAAGACTTGAGAGTTTTCCGTTGGAATGGACTTGATATTTTCAAAAGAGTAGAAAATTAAGTGGTTTGAATGACAATGAATTTAGTGACTTCAGCAGAGTAGAAAGTATTTATAACAGAAGCCTATTGCATAGAATCAATTCAAAGTACTGGTTTTAAAATTTGTCAATTAGCAGGGAGAGGCTACCTGAGGTCAGAGGACTTGACTTAACGCTGAAGCTCAGTCGTCCATTTCCTGACGTTCTCCATCCACGTCACTCACAACTCAAGACGCGGAGAGGAGAGGGGGAGAGGGACGTCACCAGGCCGTGGCTGGATGCAGTGTGGTGGGACTGACACAACAAAGCACAGCAGGCTGGGCGGCTTAAACACCAGAAATGCATTTTCTCGCAGTTCTGGAGTTCTGAAGTCCCAGATCCGGGTGCTGGCAGGTTTGGCTTCTGCTGAGAGCCCTCTGCCCGGCTTGCGGACGGCACCTTGCCCCGTGTCCACATGCCTTCCTGGGTCTCCTCCTCATCTCGGAACGACACCAGTCAAGTAGAGTCAGGCCCCGCTCTTACGGCCTCATGTAACCGTAATCACCTCGTTAAGGGTCCAGTCTCCCACACCATCACTTTGTGGTGAGGGTTTCTCCACATGAACCAGCAGGGGAGATAATTCAGCCCATGACACTGGGCAAGGCTGGCGGTATAAGGTCAATGGTAGGAGAACCTGAGGGACAGTGGTGTCCACAGTGGATGGAGAAACAAACATGGGGAGCAGACAGGGACCGAGGCTGTCTGGAAGCCCGGGGAGTGATGTTTCTAAGGCACCTGTGAATGGGTGTCAACACTGATTCCCAAGCTGCCTCAGTATTCAGGCGCCTTGGTGGCATCGGGCTCTTTATTTAGTGAGCATACAAATGCCTTTACCTGGCTCACCTGTTGGGCCACTGACAGTGTCTCACAGAATAAAAAATGTTACTGGTAGAACGGCTGCTTCTGTTGAAGGTTTCGCCTTTTCTAGAAATGAATTTAGAAAAGCTCCCAGATTATGCATCTGGTTCTGTAATTTATAACTGCAGAGATCAGAATGTGGGTAAACTTGTGTCCACCTTCAGGTGTTCTGAAACCCCGCTGGGGATCCCAGCGCTGCCGGGCTGCTGGCGGACGCTCTGACGGGCCTTTCTTGGGTTCATTCCATTAGTATGATCCATGGTGAAATGCCTTCAATTCTAAAAGTTCTAACTCACGGTGCAGAGGAATTTATTATTCTACATGTTTCTGGGGGGGAAAAATCATTCTTGGAAATAATAATTACTTATCCACATTCTTCAAACATTATTTCTCTGGATGCAACTTCTTAGGAAAATGTGGCTAGAATTCTTAAAAACAACCTCCAAGTTGAGGGGGGAGACCCCCAAGTTCCCCCAGGACCTCAGGACACCTGTCCTCACATTATCTACGTGATCTGAAAAAAGCCTGTGGGTTAATAGCCGGAAGTCGTCGCTATATGGCACATTTGACCTTTGAGAGTCCAGTAGGGGTCATTCTTACCATCATGTTACCATCACCTCTGGAACTTTAAATAGCAGATGTCTTGGTTTCACGGCAGAGCCATTGAATTAAAAGCCTTGGGAGTGAGGCCGGGGCGGCTGTTTCATCCAAGGGCTCTTGAGGGATCGAGCGAAAGCAGCAAACGCAGACCAGAGTGGGAGCGAGCAGCAGCTCAGCCCAGCTTCCCGGGGACTAGGGGTCCCACGGAAATGTGTCCCCTGCTGGCATCCAGGACGCAGACCTTCCCATGCAGACCACTAGGGCGATTTCAAAGCGGAGATTTCACCTATTGAAGACTCCAAGCTATTTTTAGCCACGTAGTGGTAACACTTCCCTGCAAACAATTCATATGCTAATTAAACTTTTACCTCTTCATTAGGACAGGGTTTCTAACAGATAATGAAGCCCTCACCTCTTTTTGGGTTACCATGTAACTTACAAACGCTAAAACATCACTTTCTAAAATATTTAGACTCTGTACTAATGACAATTGAGACAATATTGCTCATACAAGTCACCTTGTTTGCATATATAAATTCCTTATCTAATCATAAATTCCTTTGCTGACTTTACTCTTCAATGTTCGCATTTTTAATTTAATTTACACACTGCATCACCACTGCCTCTGCTCTATTTAATTTAGCTGAACAACTTCTCACCAGTACTTTACAGCAATGCCCATAGCACTTTGAAAGTTCCCCCAGGTGACTAAGTTGGAAGAGACAGTGGCAGAACAGCTAGACTAACTCCCTCATTCAGCACTCAGAAGAAAAATCTTAGAGGTCAAAGTGTCCTCTTAATGCCCAGACGTCTCGTTTCCCCATAGTAAGCACACAGTTAGACTCCACGACCTACATTGTAATCCTCCAGCTATAATTCGTATGACTGTCCACAAGTCACTTGGTCTATTTTAGCTCTCGTTGAAGTGCCCCACAGAGAAAGGCAATGCCTGGTGGCTCTGAGTCTGTGTGTAAGTAAATATTTAGGAGGAAACATGCCATTTGTGGGGACAGAGTCCCGCAGAGCAGTTTCCAGGCTCTCGGCCTCATGTGAAAAGGTGCTGGCTCAGGTAGTAGATGGCAATCCGCTGTGACTGGTTGGCCGTCAGCTGTAACCGGTTAGCCATTGGCCACTGATATAACTGCCGTGGCTGAGCTAGGACAGGGTGGTGTATCGGTGTAGGGGTGTGGCGTGGGGGTGAGGCGACCTGGCGTGGCGTAGCGTGGTGGAGTGTGGATTGCCCAGAGGTGGATTGCAGCTAGCAAGTGAGGTGGGTTGGCAGAGAAGTGACGGTGGGTTCCAGATCGTGTGGCTCCTGCCTCCTGTGTCTCCAACCAGCCTCCAGCGAGACTATAGTGCTGTGACTCCCCTATCTATGGCTCCGTCGTGGGTGTTCCTTTTTGGCCTCACCATATGCTGCGTTCTTATGTGGGGAGCGGGAGCTGAGACCCTGCATGACACCATGCGTGACACCATTGGTCCCTGAAGTTGGCCATACTTTTGCCCAGCATGAGGAAGGTCCATGGTGGCCCCAATTCAGTGCCCCTAAATCCCTGCAAGCTTTGTAGACATGCATCTGTTGCTCTGAGTTGGGACCTCCCATGTTTGTGAGGACTGTTCTCCCATTCACTAAGGTTCATACTTCATCACTAATACCTATGGTTGTGACATAGTTTTCAGTAATTCACTGGCAAGCATTGCTAAAGATCAATATGCTAAGAAATATGAGGAATACAAAGAAAAAAAAGAGAATGATTTCTCCTTTTACTGTTCCTTTTAGGGCAATGAGAAGGCAAAGTTTCCGCCGGAATATGAGCTCCGAGTGAAGGTGCCATCAGCTAGCACCGGAAATCAGACACGGAGTGTTCCTGATGGGAGAGGAAGCTTAGGGAAGACCTCAAGAAAAACAGGTGTTCTGGAGGTCTGCCTGTGCAGTGACACCCCCCGGGCTTTGAGTCTTCAGTAAGACACATGAACCCCCCATTCGGTAAGCTCAGTGGGTGTAGTTAGGGGATTCGAGGCATTGCAGGCTCACAGAGCTGGGTCTCCATTCACCCAAATGCTTGACTGAGTCAATGGTGTGCCGTGGCTCGTCTGCGGCTGGCAGTCTGGGCTGGCCCTGGGCTGGGGGCACACTCGTGGGACGTCCACACAGCACCCATACTGCCCTTTCTGTGAGAGCCCCTGGGCCAGGAAGCAGGAAGTGGAATCCGGCCAGACCCAGAAACTTCCATATTCGATTGTCAGAAGCCATGCCTGAGCCTGTCAAACACCAGGTTTGGGGGTGCACACACTCACTGCCCAATGGGCCGAGTGTGAGGGAAGGTGAGGCCCTCTTTAACTGGCCGCTGTGCACCTGGTTCTGGAAGGTAAAATCTAGGAGTGAGGACGGAGGAAATGGAGAGGAAGCCACTCGTGCAGGAGGTACAAGGAGAGGCATGGAGGTGGACAGTGTTAACTCCCTTTGGGGCAGGATGGTGGCTCGGCTGCAAATTCATTTTTTTGAAACTGAACTCTGTGAAAAGGAGGTGAGTGAAGTGATTCTCAAGCTATCTGTGGGGAAGGACCATTTTCCCCAGCCCATCACCGATCAGTATCTTTGTGAAATAGAATAAAATGAACTACCAAGGAAATAAAATTAAAAATATGCGAAATATAAGCCTGATATATTTTTTCTCATTAGATTCAGTGGACACGAGGTTATTCTGTTACCCCAGGCCAGGGTGCACATTTCCTACTTGCTGTCTGAGTCTCCATGACACCCCTCTGCTTTGATCCAGAATAACATCTGGGACATAGGGGCCCTTGATAAATGTTTGTTGAATGAATGCATGAGTGAATTTACACGTCTCAGTTCAGTGGTGAGGCTCTTTGTGAGCCAATGGCTCCTCGGAACTCTGTCCCTTTGCTTATATGGCTGCTTTTCCAACTGCCATGGAACTTTTGAAGGGCCAGGCTGAGCTTTCTGTTTCGTGAGAGATTCGTAGAGTGTCTAACCCATTGCAGGAGACCAAGGAAAGTTAGTGAAGTGAATACGGTCCTCAAAAACCTGTAAGGTGACAAGCACTGTTTTCCTCCCTCTGTACTTAAACAAGGAAAGTCTAGCTTCCTCTGGGCTGGTGTTTTCAGCTTTAGTGACACCAACACAGGTAGTCTGAGAGTATGAGCTATATTTATCTAGCACTTGGGAAGGTTACATATATACAAAGATTCATGCGTATTGTACCATGTAGCGGTTCCTTCCCTTTTAAGGCTGAGTTATATTGCATTGTATGCATAACCCACATTTGATTTATCCATTCATCAGTTGGTGGGCACTTGGGTTGCTTCTATGTTTGAGCTACTGTGAATAATGCTGCTGTGAACATAGGCGTACAAATATCTGTTCTAGTCTCTGCTTTTAATTCTGTTGGGTCCATACTCAGAAGTAGAGTTACTGGATCATATGGTACTATTATGTTTAATTTTGGAGGAACCATCAGACTGTCTTCCATAGCAGCTGTACCATTTTCTGCTCACACGGGCAGTGTGTGAGGGTTCCAATTTCTCCACATCCTCTCCAACATTTGTTATTTGTTTTGTTTGAATAGCACTCATCCCAGTTGGTGTGAAGGTACCTTGTTGTTTTGATTTGCATTTCTCTAATGATTAGTAATGTTAAGCCTTATTTCCTGGGTTGATTGTCCATTTACATGTCTTGTGTAGAGAGATGTCTGTTCATGTCTTTTGCCCATCTTGATTTGGAGTGTTTTTTGTTGAGTTGTAGGAGTACTTCATATGTTCTAGATATTAATCCTTTATCAGATATATAATTTGCAAGTACTTCCCCCACTCCTTGAGCTGCCTGGTCACTCTCTTGGTGCCCTTTGGTGCATAAAGATTTTTAATTTTGATGAATTTCACTTGTCTAGTCTTTCATTGCCTGTGCTTTGGATGTCATATGCAGCATCATGAAGCTTTTGCCTCATTTTCTTCGAAGAGTTTTACAATTTTAGCTCTTGTGTTTGGGTGTTTGATGTGGGTCCTTCTTGGCAGTGCAGCTGTACTGATTCTCAGGGTCTCATCACTGATTCCGTATTTTATAAAATCTGCCCAAATGTTAGGTAAGTAGCTCATAATCTCAGGCTATTTGTGTCGGTGTCACTAAAGCTGAAAACACCAGCCCGGGGTAAGGTAGACCTTCCTCATTTATGTACAGAGTGAGGAAAACAATGCTTGTGACTTTGCACATCTTTTTTTTCTTTTCTTTTTTTTTTTTTTTCCAGGCTAATCTTGAAACGCAAAACTATTTAGTCTTCTGAAGCCTTCAAAGAGCTGACGAGGTCAGCACACAGCGTTCAACTCCCAACCCAGGTGCACGGTGCCTCACTGCTGTGTCCCCATTCGGATGCTCGCGGAAACACACGGGCACTTTGTGTTTTTGGTGTATCAGGAAGAAACCCTATGGGGACCGAGGGGTTATTTGCTAGTGACGGGATTTCACCACGAGTGTGCCCTGCTGACGCTGTTTGTCTAACATTGCCTTGTTCAAGCCCCATGCACAGAGGGCGTGAGCTGACTTCTTCTCAAGGAAAAAACAAACAAACAAACAAAAAAACATTACATTGCGATAATGCTTAATTGGGGAGAAACTGCATTATGAATCAAGCATTTAGCAGTATGCAGGCTGTTTGATTTCGAGTTGTAAACTTTCCTTCACAATCCAACATGGTGCTGATATTAGCAAGAACGTACCAATATGGCTAACGTTAAAATTTCACTGTTTACAGCAGAAAATGCTCTGTTTGTGCTATTAATTCCAGTTCTCTCAAACATGGATCAAAATTGAGCTTTTAAAAGATATGACCAGACCACGTAATTTAATGGGATCCTTCTGTGTTATGAAGAGTTTCAGTCTCGATTCGAGAATGGGAAAAATGTTCGGATTTCTGCGGTGTCACTGTAGCCAGCACGCGTGCTCCTTCGTGATTATAATTATTATTACTCTAATAGTAGTGCTGTTACACTCTGATTGCATGCCTAATATTTTAACCATATTGTAGTCTCTACCTAATTTCAAAGAGCAGAGTGCTCCGTCAGCTAAGCTTCGTTTAGAGGAAAAAGCAGAACCTATAACAATTAGCTTCAGAGTGGAAGAGAAAAGATCCCGGTCTCCTGTCACATAGCTGCTTGTCAAACTAAATAACGTGTAGAATTAAGGCCACTCTCCAGATAATAGGAGTTGTGAATATCTTTGTTAAAAAGTATGAAGATCATTAATGAAAAATGAATTGAGATGAGGAAAGGCGGCCGCATGTTTTCATAACCACCTCCTGTTTTCTGCTTCCTTTTGTCCAGAACTGGCCAAAGTGGCTCTCTTGAGTCCTCCGAGCCAGCCCTCCTCCCAGCACGTCGGCCCCACCCGGGCTGCACCGGGACCTACGGAATCGCGATTTCCACCTGAACACACCCCAGACAGCCCCTGTGCCCAGCACAGTCTGAAACATGCTCCCTACGTTACTGGTGAGATTGGGACCACTTGTCTACAAAACTGACAGATGTCCATCATTTCTTCTAGAGAAGCCAAAACTCATGCCCCTGTGCCTTTTTCCTGCTCAGGAATATCAGCCGTCTCATGAAACGCCATAAAAGAAGAAGTTGGGGGGAGGCACGGCAGAAGGTGCAGGCTCTGGATGGGCAGGGAGCCTGACCTCGCTCTCATTCTCAGAGTCCTGACCAGCGGGCAGGATGCTTCTTCCTCCCACAGCGCCAGGACGAATTTCAAAGCAGGGCGCACACACGGACCTTTTAATGACTCTCGCGGTTGGCTGCTGGGTTTAGAGCAGTTGTTTTCTGCGACTTCCCTGATTAGCATGCATCAGACAAGTTAAGGGACCTGAGTGAAAACCTGGCTTTCCAAAGCTGTCAACTTCCTGCCCTTGGATAAATGGTCCAGGGCTGCTCGACGTGGGATGGCAACGCACAGGCACTAAAACCACTGCTTGCGTGACATCACTCCATATCGGATACACTGTAATGTCAGGAACGTAATCATTAGCATTTAAACATGCATAAAATTTAATTAACCTACTTACCAGTTTGCTTAGAACTTTTGAAGGGCTACCTAGAGTCCTCTCTAAGCATTTTATTGCAGAGTTTTGGAAAGCTCACAAAAGAGAGAAGTTCACTGGGATTTTTCTCCCTAAAGCTGATGGGCCGTGACAGATGAGCAGATGACCCGAGTTAATTATTATTGAATTCGTTATTACTGCTTTGTTGTCACCCAGCTCAGCCGGGGTAAAATGATGACAGTAGGTACCTCATTAAAACAGCTGTTTCAATTATGTAGCGGCAAATATTTAAAAAGCGAGCCTTCCAAGTTTAAAGCCGTTAACAAAGTTTGTTTGTGCTGGTTGTGCCAAGATGATCTGACCGAAAAAGGGGGGTGTAGCAGGAAGGGGAGACACTAAGCTTCGCAGTTATTCAAGAGGAGACTGGCCCCTGGAAGCCCGCCCTGGTCTTCCTGGGAGGGTGCAGTTCAGCGGGCAGGGGTGCGAGAGGCGCAGAGGTGTTCTCACCACCTCGCTCTCCCCCAAGCCCAGGTTAAACCACTGGCATTCAGACCAGAAAGGGAAGGAGCTATCTGCATTGAATTCCTTCCAGCTGCAAAACGGGACCTCAGCCAGTGCACCCTGCAGTTGGGAACAGATCTGGGTGAGACCCTTGTTCACGGCTTTATAGGAACCAAGAACCCCACACACATTCCCGTTTGGGAACCCCCGTTCCCCACTCGAGACTGGATGTCACCGGCTTTCTTTCACACGTATCTACCATGAGCACCTCCACTGGCAGCCTACGGCCTGGTCATTTATGTCTATGCTAGTCTGACCTTTTTTTCTAGTGGCCTCATGTGGCTGACCTAGAATCATATTCGGCACAGTGTCCAAGTGGGTACTTCCTGTCCCCTAACAGGAATTCACGTCCGCTTTACAGTAAGTTGCATATTCTTCACTCGGTGTTGAGGTTTTGCAGACAGAGAATTCAGCTCCAGTGTGCTTGCACCCTGCTCCCCTCGTCCCAAGCAGTCCTTCTGGATGTGCCTGTCCCTTGACGGTCACTTACCACTAGGCTGGGGTGGTAAATCACGTCTCATGGTATGACCTACTGAGGTCGTGGGTCACGGACCCCAGGCCAGCCAGTTAGTTTGAGACCGGGAAAATTTTGGTCCATAAATCATCAGATAGTGTGCTTCAGTCCACACTGGTCCCTACGTGATGGCACATCGGTGTTCCAGAGCGAATGGGAGCTGGACGTGTAGGCCACTCAGCATAAACCATCACAAGCAGCGTCACGTCCTCTGCAGAGGACAGCTCGTTTCAGAGGAAGCAATCTGGGTCACTGACAGTGGGTGGCTGAGGAGAACGGAGAACTGTTAGACACAAAGTCCCTAGGGGAGATTATAATGTGATTTGCATTTGGAATTTGCCCGAGAAGAAACAGTGCAGTCGATGTCCATCCATGAAAACATTACAACCTTTGCTGCAGGTTGCTTGTGGGCCCTCTGGTTCTGTGTGTCTGTGCAGTTCTGAAGGACATTGCTCAGTAACATTGCTGGCAGACTGAGATGAGTGACTGTCTTAAAATGTGAAAAATAGACAGATCAACTCATATGTCAACATGTCAATCAAACAGTATGGCCGCCTTTAAGATAAAATCTGGCCCCGTCATGAAGACACCTCAGCTGCAGAAATGGGGGGGGAGTCCGTGTTTACCAAAGGAAGAAATGCTTACTTTCTGAACCACCTAATCAAAAGTGGTGAAAAGAGAAAGTCACTGTGTCATTCCCAAAATTAAAATTTCAAAATTTTCAACTCAAATAGTGAACATTTTGGAACGCAGTGTTTTGTTGTATTGGTAGATAACAATATACGTTTATAATATTTGAACTACTTTAAGAAAAAGGCCTTTCCTGTCTTCTCCCTCTCTCCTCCACTGTGGCTAAAGATATTTATATATCTTATCATCATCATTATAAAATTTCAACATGAAGTGAAAATACCAAGAGAAGAAAACTGCATAGGACTTAAGAAGCAAGCAGAAGTGTCATAGACTTGAATTGTTTTGAGAAACTAAGGCTTTTGATCTAAGGTTAACATAGTGTAGGAAACGTTGAGGCTTTCTGGGTAGGAACCATTCCCAGGTCTTTACTCATCTGATTTCTGTGACCACAGGGCCACCAGGAGAATCCCTGGCACAGAGTTTCATGTGCTGTCTCCACCTTCCTCCACCAGCCCATGGCAAACAATTGCATGTGGTAATTGCAAATTTGCAATTTGGAGAAGGGAGTCAAGTGTGTGGAATAGAAGCCGCCTGTGTGACTTTTAGAATCTAATCTTTCCTGAATATATTTTAAAATAATATCCCCTTACATTTACCATTTGAAGAATCAAAATGGCACGGAAAGCAAGATGAAACATCCAGGTTTTCGTCTAACTGGTTGTTTTTAACGGGATTTATATTAGAAACATATATTGGAAATTTCGATGCCTGTTCCTGGGATGAAAGGCCATAAACTCTGTTTGAGGGCACTGGTGCGTTAGGGTATTAATTCCGATCGTTCTGAGTCAGCAGGTGTCTACAATAGTCATGTTAGTGTTGTTATCACCGCACCTGGTCTTTCAATGCTTCAGAAAGTACTGATTCCACCCATTACCGCGTCGGAGACCCACCATGTGCCTGTCTCACCTCCACTCCACGTATCAGCCATGCCAAAGGGGCATCAGTGTCCTCAACAGAGGGGTGAGACCAGGGGACAAGTGGTTCCTGGCTTCAACTCTAAAGTGCCCCAAGGACACTCTTACCACTCGAGGGGACAATCTGAGGTACCAGCAGGGGACGCCGGTGCTCCCGAACTCCAGGAGCACGCTTCACCTCCATCCCTCCCCTGACACAGTCTGTGATTCTCCTGACACTCTTGTTTTCTTTATTTTGCTTTGGCTAAAGAGAGATCAAATCAGGACAGGAGATAACTTTCAGGAAGAGAGAAACCACCACGTCTGTTTTGTTTGAGGACCTCACTCACGATATCTTCAGTCACAGCCATATTTTGTCACATGTCAAATCCATCCCATCCAACAGGGAGCTGGAGACAAAGATCGGGACATTGCACATGTCAGTGCAGAAGTTCTGTTACTTTGCTTTTCAGTTTGTACGATGAAGTATAGAGATCAGAAGGGAACCCAAATCTTAAGAGATTGTACTCAGAATGGTATAGAAGCAAAAAAAAATGATTCCCTCTCAGGATGCATAGTGAATATGATAAAACGGATATTAAAATATTTATCATGCCACAACTCTTAGATTGTTTTAATGGGAAATCCTTGGGGTAGCAAAATCAGTGTTTTCATTTCACAGAAAATAGCTTTAATTGTGCAGATACAACGTTAATTATGTTTATAGTAGTCTGTGGAAACAAAATTACCTTTCTAATAGGTAGATATGACTCCTTAGTAAGTGGTTGGACAAATGAGGAACTGGTCGCCATTCACCAAAAACATGCATCTCCTTGGGGACTCCTACTCCAGTGTTCCCTGAAGGAGGAAGAGTACTTGTTCAGTGAAGATGCCGCATCATGAGTGCAGGCGTGTTTTAGCTATTTGTGTTGAATAGAACTTCCATGGGTATGCCCGTGTGTTACTATTTATGTTGACTCTTTGAATGGGGAAGGCTTACCAGCCACAGACTCCAAAATGTGTGCTTTGTGGGGCCCACTTCTCCCCAGTGTCTCCTGCGGGGGGATTATTACAGATGGCAGGAAAAAGCTCCAACCAGCAGCCTCTCGTTCTGGGGACTGACTCTTCTGGAAGCTGAAAGATAGCGCCCCAAAACAGCACAGACATTAACCGAAGGGAATGCAAGTCCTGAAAAGGTTATCTGTGGGCTACACAGAGATCACTAAAATTTAACCTATTAATTTCAACTACAAGGAAGTCAACTAACACCTGCTGTAATCCATCATCTCAAATCAGGTTTCTGAGAATGTCACAGTTGTGACTGGGTCTGCATTAATGTAGCTATAGGATTGTGAAAGTTTATATAATTATACGATATATTTGCACAAGAATAAAAGATGTGGAGATTTTAGAAATGCAATAGTTCTCACTCTTATCCATTTATTGCGTGTTTGCTGAATCTTTAAAGTCTATTGTCTGTGCTATAATTATTTGTAGTGAATTTTGAGGGGACTTTTGTGTTGGCTGTATTTGTTCCGTCTATCTCAGAGTATGTCAAGCTGAGGTGCAGACAGAGCTCAGAGCTACCCAGCAGCTCGGTGGTTCCTACTCAGGGTCTCTCTTCTCCATGGCTGGTTGTCACTGGCGGGAACTTCCTGTTATCATTTTCTGTTACGTAGTCCATGTTCTTCACATGTCCCTTCCACAAGAGGCCGGCCCTCAGGAAAGTGTGTTATCCAGTGGTTGGAAGGACACATGTCCCAAAAGCTTTGGTAAGTCCCAGCTTACCTATAGAAATCACCTCTAATCAGTTAACTCTTGGACTTCCATCTCTGCTAATTCAGATCCATTTCAAAAGAATTTAGAACCTGGCTTTTTGGTAAGAAATGGTTTACCATTTCCCTGGCCACCTGAAAAATCTAGGCGGGACTTCAAAATAATTTGATATTTGTAAACCCAGTAAAAAAAAAAAAAGGCATCATATTCTCATGTGGCTACGTTATAATCAAATTCATAATCTTTTTGTGAGGATTGTATGCAAAAAGGCATCATTTGTTGGGTTATTTTGGTTCCAATATTCAATTGGTTTCTGTTGTTTTTCCCGTCATCAAACATTACTTGATAAGGAGGTACTCATTAAAGAGTGTGTGTGGCTTTTTTTCCCCCAGTAGAAGTAGAGGGGGAAAAGCAGCATCAGGAAAAATATATTGAATCAAAGTACTGGTGGCAACAGCCATTAACACATGAGAACATACAGACCGTACCCCCTGTGACTGGGGAGCCTCCGCCCTCCTGGTAAGCACACCGGGAAGACCCCAGCGTAGGGCCCGCGGCCCCCTTCAGGCTTCCTGGACCCCAGCCTGCCGGCTGCCTGCACTGCTCTCTCCACTCTCTTCTCTGCCCTCCCCACCTCCTGCTTAGTCGGTTCCTTAATAATTATGTTAATACTGTTCCATTTTTCAAAGGGATACTGCTACTCACTTTTCAAAAATTGCATACAGCACTCCCACAGGAGGAAAGAAAAGAAAAGGGACAACACGTCTGACCTTTCAAGGCTAGAAGTCAAAGCAAGAGTTTGAACACCAGGCATGAACTTGAGTCGTTAACGACCGGACGGCAGATGGTGTTCAAATGCAGCACGTCAGAGCTGTGCCTTCGCATCTCGACTTCCCGTGTCCCATGTCACTGGTCCCCTAGATCCTTAGAAAAGCTCCCTCTTTGATCTCCTGTTTCCTAAATGGAAAAATGACTAGTAATTTAAGGAGTAGCATATACAAGAGACCTAGTAATATAAAGACATCATGTTAAGATCGTTAGAACCTCAATATTACTAAAGTTTTGAGCTGTCATTTGCCAAGAGTTGCTGTACTTTCTGTGCCATTTTACATTTAAAAACATCTATGGACCATATTTAATTTAGTCAGCAGATTATCAAATGACCTGATCAGCAGGCTGCATTGGGGTCCTCCATGGCCAAGCAAGCATGACCTCCGCCCCTTGCTGCCACTGCCCTCTGCTTTGGGGACGCTGGCACTGATTCTCAGAGCGGCGGTGCTCCCAGTGTCCTCTTGGTGGGGCTGGCGGGGTCCCCCCTGAGCCTCACCTGAGCCTGGGCCGACCCTGCAGTCCCATGGGTGCTCTCGGCCTAAGGACACCAGAATCGTCGCCGATAGCCCGTGAGGAACTGCTAGGCTCCGGCTTTCCCAACACGCAGTGTCCCCAGGAGCCTGATGAGTTCTGGCCGCCACCCTGCGCTTCACTAAACGCCCAGCCTCCACCGAGGCCTCGTTTCCTCCGCGCTGACTCTATGGTCCTAACGCGCACCGTTTATATTCACAGTGTAACTAACACACCCCATCTCAAAGTGCCCGTTTTCGTTGAGCGTCTACTATGTACGCTAACCTCATAGGTGAGACACTCCTGGCTTTGGAGAGGGAAGAAGGAAGCAGACCAGCGAGCTGGCGACACGCCAGCGAGTGCTGGGACGCGTGTGGACGCAGAGGGCAGCTTGCGCAGTTTCTTGCAGACCGTTAGGTCAGTGCAGAGCGCGCTAACCCCGCGGCATTTGCTGGATGAACCCAGGCTCAGGGACCAGCCCTGGACCGCTCTCAGGAGCTCGTTTCCGGGAAGAAAACGAACACTTGTCTTCCCAAAAATACGCACCAAGGGCTGTCATGCGAATGGACAGAGGAGCCGCTGCTGTGATGGGCCCAAGACTGGAAGCCCCTGCCGCCTGCCGCCCGGCACTGCTGCGGGCACCCCCAGCCGGTGGGCTGGCCTTGGCAGCGCACGTGCTCTGCTGTCCCCACCCTATTCTGGGTGATGAGCTAGGCTGCTGCTTAAGCCTCCTGGTGACCAATGGTGAACACCGCGAGACTCCGGCTGCGATTAGAGAGGCAATCTATGAAACTAACTGGCCCTTACAGGGACCAAACCAGGGCTCGCTTTATCACCACGGGCTCCAGCTGCGCTAACAAGCCTGGGAAACCCGCTGACTGCTGGATTCCACAGGCCACACTCAACGGGCTTTTTGTCCTTCTCTGGCTTTACTTGTGTTTCAGCGCAAGCGCCCCTCCCCTGTGGCTTCTTACTGGTGACCTAGCCATGAATTTAGGCACCTGGCAGTTTCACTGAACTCTTCTTCTGTGACTCCAAGCGTAAGGTCCACGTACCTGCATCCGAAATACATGTGCACCTATACACACATGTCCTGGTCCCAAAGAGCAGACACAGCAGAGGCCTCCCGGATTCGTGGCTGCCCGGCAAAGTGAGTGACACTTGATAAAATCATAGACCAGCACAAATGTTGAAGGAAGAAGACAATCCATGCAGATTTGTCATGCATTTTGTAATTACCTCTGCATCCATCCAGGAGTCCCAGTAGCATAAGGGAGGAAGGAGGTGGTGGTGCTTCGCCCCCAGAGTTTAAAACTCCAGTGCAGTGCATTACAGGATCCTATTAATAATTAAACTGTCTGTCACTTACCAACAACATACCTTCCAAATTAAATTTAAGCAAAAGGGGAAAAGAGATCATTTGGGACTGAATTAGTGGGCTTCGGAGAGAAATAAATAATAATCAAACATCTGTGTTCTAAATAGTACGGGCTTTATCAGACAAACAACTGTTACCGTCTCATTGTATAGAATTGCTCGGGGAAAACACGGTCACTGGGAAGCTAAGTCTCAGGTAGGAGAGTGGGGGAGGTGAGGACAAGTTCATCAGGCGTCAGAAGGTGATGAGAAGTTGCCCCATTGTGTCATTTGCTTCTTTGTTGACAAAAGACGAGGTGAAGTTACTCACCCTCAGGGCTCAGTGGACAGTACAGTATCCCAGAGGCTGCACTGACCCCGTCCTGATCAAAACACCCACCAGACACATCACCCTGAGTTGCCTGGAAGCCTGTCGGTTGTGAAGGTTGCAGAAGAGGATTTATTTTTTGCAGGGAAGGAAGAGAGAAAAGGCGTAATGTTAATAAGCAAATGGGTACAGAGGGAGAAATTAATGTTGCCCCAAGCTGCAGAGATTCAGGGGAGGACGTGACTTTAGCACAGCCTCCGACGGAGAAATGCCCGAAATAAAATGGCAACACGTAGCACTCCCTTTGCTAATTAACCTGGTGCAATACTTCATAAAAAGAGAGCCCTTCTGTGTGTCTCATCCCAGTGACATTTAGCGCTCGGTTGCTCATAAATCTAGCTGGCTGCCACGAGACCGTCGAGTACGCAAAGCGATTAGCTGCTTGGATCACACATCCCCCGCCATCCTCACGGCTCCCCCGACAGCCAGGTGCATTTTGTCTGTGTGGTCGGACCCCATGGAAGGAAGGACCATGGTGACTAACTGGAAACTCGCGGCAACTCAGGCCAGGGACCTCTGGGAAGCGGGGATGACTCCTTGTACTTAATCCCCAGCCCTCTCGCAGCTGCCTTCCACCAGGCCCGGGGGGGAACACCCCCCACCGCGGGCCGGGCAGCTGGGGGTTCAGGTACCTTTGAAGCAGGTGACTGTGTGTGTGTCTTCTCCTTAGGTAGCCGTGTTAAAATATCCTCTTCCAGCTGTAGCACTTGTTTCACAAGAGCCCTGGCTTTGTCTGACACAATATGGAACAACATTTGTCATCCGTTATCAGGGGTGATATATTTGTTAGCCCTGCAGAGAAACATCTGGCGTGTCTTAGTCTCCAGCGTGCAGGCCAATCTTCACAGGCTGCAGCTGCATGCACACGCCGTCACCGGGGCTGTCCAGTCTGACGGGGAGGCACGTGGGCAGCCGGGCGGTGGCCGGCGTACATTCTCTCCCCCTCACACACTTATTTATGTCAAATACGTCTGAGAATCCATACATTATCTCTCCTTTTACGCAGTGTTGTTCTGTGGTGACACACCACCGACATCCAAAGGGGAATTTATGCTACATATTAAATATGGACATCTGAATGATTATCAAATCCATAGAAGCCAAGCCTGGCCAGTCACCCCTAAATAATGGATGGGAAGTAGATGGGACTCAATGCGTCCCCGGCAAAGCCCTGGCGACTTGGCCGCCCACTTCATCACGGCAGCACCGTCATTATTTGCTTCTGTTCCTCTCAGCGGCAGCGCTCAATAAAATCTGCACATGATAAAGAGAATAACCTTGGTCGAGACTGAGAATAAAGGAAGAGATCCTTTCCGCCTTTCACAGGTAGGGACCTACTGGTGCCCGTTTGCCTCGTGCGCCCATCAATACGTCACGATGACTGAAGCTTCCACGCTGGAGTGAAAGCCCTGGGCAGTGTGCTGCTGGGGGCCTGCGGCCACCGCCCGTCTGTGGGAAGGGGCTGCACTCAGTTCCGCCACATTAGGGCGGGTCGTTAGCTGCATATGAAGACATATGTAGTTAGTGCGATGCCCTCTGTGTGTATGTGCATCGTGCAACGAGCAGACGTGCATGTGATGTGGTCAAGTTCAACAGAGAAATAAAACCTTTGGTTGCAATAACTTCAGTTATGCTTTTAGGACTGTGGCCACCGAACGACGCCGACACATTCAGTGAAAGTTGTAATTCTTGTCTCACTGGCCTCAGTCACTCCTGATATCAATGCCCTTTGGGCTCAGACCCTTGAACATGGATTTCTTCCCACTACATCCCACCCTCCAAACTGCTGCCATAGTTGTGCCACTGCCTGTGTATCTGACCTTCTCAGCACGTGGCCGCTGCTGGGCTTCCGTTTCAGGCACAGTGTGTCCTGACTCACAAGTGCACATATGTGTGTGGACTGATGACGAGACCAGCTCCTTGGGTCACAGAAGTTATGGACGCTTCATGGAAGAGGAAGGGGTGTAAGTGGAAAGGGGACAGGCAATTCAGTTATCACGGAGCATGAGTGGCTGGGCTGTCCATTGAGGGTGAGGTATGCAGACGCACTTTTCTATGGAGCAGTGGGGGTTCGTGCTGAGTAAAATTAGGTAGGGCCACCCTTACATAGATAGCAACGTGACAGGTTTTTGTTGCACAGGAGAGTCCAAGGGAGGTCACTGAAGAGCCTCGTGCTCATGTTACTGCAATATTTCACAGTGTTCATTTAAATATCTACAGCATGGACTCAAGAGGATTGAAGCTGACATTAGAGCAGTAGACAGCACTTGCAGTCATTCAGAAATCAGTTTATATAGAGGCTGTGCATTCCAATCCTAAAGCTGCTGTAAAAAAAATACCGCAAACGTAGCAGTTTACAAAAACACACCTCTGTTACCTTGGAGTTCCGGAGCTCAGCAGCCCAGCAGGGCCCTCACGGGCTAAGCGCAGGTGTGTGCAGAGTGGGCTCCTTCGGAGGCTCCAGGCGAGGACCCCCGCCTTATTTTCCAGCTTCTGGAGGCCCCACATTCCTGGGTGCGTAGCTCCCTCCTCCATCTTCAAAGCCAGCGGTGTCAGGCCGTTTTCTTACTGCCCCCTCTCTGACAGTGACGCCCTTCCTTTTTCTCCCAAGTTGAAGGGGCCTTACCATTTTTCAGATAGCCCAGGATAATCTCTTTCCTTTAAGGTCAGTTAATTAACAACCTTCATTTAATCTTCAGCCTTAACCCCTGGCCCCCCCGCCCCTCATGGAACATAACCTACCACAGGTTCCAGGGTTCAGGATTCAGGAGCCAACAGCCTGCCTCCCACGGGCAGAGACAATAGAAACATATAAGATGATTCAAAATAGAACACAGTAGAGCAATGGTATTTTGCCTGAAAGGAATAATTCATAGGTCAGTGAAGGAAAACTCAAGAGATTTCGATGTGTATGACAGGATGATCTGTGTAACAATTGAGAGAAACAGAACTTAAGAGTTGAGAGCTGTGAATAATTCAATGTCACCGTAGCAGGAATACGATACAGCACTCGCCAGGGCTTCCCATGTGCCAGCCACTACCTGTCTAAATGAAATATGTAGTCCTACTTAATTTCACTTAATTCCTACAACCCCATTGTACAGGTTAAAAAAAAAGAAACTAAGGCTTACAATATGACATCAAGGTTTATGTACTTAAAAATAATTCGGTAAATTATTTTCCGTACTGTGCTATTTTTTTACTCCTAGATATTTCTTGATCCTACATTTACTTGGTGTAGCAAATAAGTTGGACCTTGTGACAGGACGCCACCCAGGCTGACCTCTTTGGGGCCTGCCTGAGAGCATTGTCCTTACTTCCTACGGGAAGGGCTCAGAACACACTGTTATAAGTGTAAGGCCTTTGTAAGGCTTGGGATACGTTAAAATTCCGCGACAATGCAGTTGTCTTAAACCTGTTTGTTTCCTTCCCTGTGCTCAGCAGGGCTCTCCCGCCCTCTGTCTTTCCACCTTCATCTTCACACAGAGGCTCCCGGGGTCCTTCTATAAAAAAATAGGAGCTTTTATGTCAGCAAGAGAGGTTCAAATGAGTGTAAAGATCAGAGTGACTTATGCTCACTGAATTATTGACTTTTCTATATTTCTAAGAAAATACCATTCTTTGAAACCGGAGGCGGGGAGAAGGGTTGATATTTAACGTATCACTCCGAACATGTGCGTTACATCTGAAAGCACAGGTGTTTCCAAAAGTCAGAGCAGGTAGACTAACCATCTGCCCAAGAAGTGCCCACAAGATCCTGTTTTTCTCCTGCTTGCCAGAACAACTAGAGTTTGGGAAACACACAGGATTCTGAGTCTTCCCGGATGGAAACCCTCCCAGGGTGACACAGTAAAGCAGACGGAGGCCTGACAGTCTGGGACTTCCACACGTTGCTCTGTAAGCCCACATTTGGTGACCCTGGACCCCTGGCCCACATCTGCTCTGTGCAGACGCATGGGGTTGTGTGCAGGGAGGTCTGTGGGGAGAACCAAGAGCTGACAGGAAGGCATACCGCGTGCAGTGACTGAGGATATTGGTACAGGAAGACCTTGTGGGGATACCCCAGTCTGTTCAGGACTTCTGCTGGGACACCCCACTGTGTGTCACCCCCCCAAGGCACAGGCCTTTGGACCGTTGCTTCTGTTTTGTGGGGTCAGTTGAACTGGTGCGTGTGCTTCAGCAGTACCCACCGGGGTCTGGCACGCCTGGTGGTGCACCAGGGAACTGGGTGCCACATCTGGGCGGGAATGACGGTCCCGAGCACCAGGATGGGTCTGGATCACCAGCCAGTAACCCAGTCTAACTCCCAATACCCACAGAATTAAATTTCTCTGTTCAGGGCACAGTCGATGCTTTAGGAGTATTTGCAAGTTTGGAGAAATCTCAGTACATATAAAACAGAAATACCAATTTATCATTTTACTAACAAATTATAGTGACTTTTGATGGAATCTGGCTGAAATACACCAGTATCTATTGTGGGCCTACTTTGATCACTTCCCCTGGACTGAGGTTTTTCAGTTAAAAATGTTTTCACCCTTGAAAATAGAATAGCCTGTGAATTGGTGAGTGTACGATGCTTTCTTCTCTTTAGGGACTAAATCCACCAGACGTGAGGCAGCTCTGGGAGACAGTTCACGCTGAAGGGGAAACATGGGCTCTCTCACTTCTCTTTCCCTTTGTTCTCTTGGTTCTTTTTTTGTCTGGAAATATCCACACAAGAAAAGGCCGTGAGAGAAGCCAAAGCACAGCCTCTAAGGTAACTGTGGGGATTTGTGAGTACATTCAGGTAAAGCAGTAATACTTTTCAGGAATAGCTTGGAAACACCAACATTTCTGAAGAAGAAGAAATAAATTAGGAGAAGCACTGGGAGAGATGAGGGAAGGGTGGGTGGTCACGTTCAAGTTGCTGGCGTGGACGACACTCAGCTTTGTAAACCGGGACAACAGAAGCGCAAGACAGGCTCGTGTCCCAGACACGTTGCTCAGGCCTGAAAGGTGATCAGCGAATGGCCTCCAAGAACGGGCGGGGGCCCCGGCCGCGTAGACACTGAAACGCCATCCACGCCGAGCCTCTCGTGTGGCAGTGATACAAACATGCGATGTGTCCTGGGTGCCTGTACGCCTTTCACATCCTTTCCTTTCAGGGCTCGCCTGCGTGTGGTGGTGAGGGCCGATGGGGCAACTCGGGGACAGGGCACGGGGTCTGTCCCTTACTCACATGGACGGCTGTCAGCGCTTTCCCACTGGAACAGGGGTGCCGTCTAGTACAAACACAACCTGCTCCCTTTGTGTGGCTGTCCCAGGACGCACACACACTGGTGACGTCTTCACTTGGTTTGGATGTTAAGAACGTGTTGAGCTGCGGCAGCCACGTGGCGTTTGCTCAGAACACTGGGCTCTGTCCGGGCTTCCCTCACACACCCTGGCGGCCGGCAATGATGGTGGCGGTGTCCGCCGAGCTGTGACTTGTGCTGGAGACACTAATGTCAGCAATAAAGACCCCAGGCCTGTCTGTGAATAAGGGGAAGATGGCAGCTGTGCCACATGAGGAACGTGAGACAAAGGGGCAGAGCAGAGCCCAGGAAGAAAACCCCTGCCTTGTCGCAGGTGAAAAATCAATTTTGCTGATTCAAACCTTTCCAATGAAGAATTTAATGTCCCCCACATCACTAGTGCACAACACAACGTTTCAGTCAGGGGTATTGACACATCTTGGATTCATTGACCATCATTGAAAACCCTTTTCTTACGGGACTTTTCCACCAAGACAGGGGAACCCACACAGTGTGCGCCTCGGTGAGAAGCATCCTTTAATAAGGTCCACGTTTGTTTTTGGTTCCTCCCAGGAAAAAGGACCCAGTGAGGGCTTTCTTTTGGACGTTATTTATCGACCTCACAGATGCGGTACACTGCTTGTTGTTGTTTTTTTTTCCTGCCATTATCTGACAAGACAGAGGAGACACGTGTGCAGCCCAGCACAGCCGAGCTCCTGACATGGAGAAAGCATCCCAGTTTCAGGGCAGAGAATCAAACTCAGCAGACCTTTGCAGTTCCAGTTATTGTTTTGAAGGAAACAACGTGTTAAAAGGACTTGTAGGATATTTCCTACTAATAGAAATTTGCCTGACAAGAGCTTCGCGGGGAGGCGGCCTGCTGTGCAGAAGCAGCATTTGGACCCCCGGTCTTAGGCTGTTAAGGATCCAATTTTTTTAATGAACATTTAATTAATATTAATGCTATGCTAACAAAATACATTGATTAAATAACTCCTGTAATTCATTAAACGTCTTGCTAGAAAGTGGCTGAGCATACAGACTATGAAAATCCCCTTGGAAGTTTCAAAATGATATAATAATTACAAATTCAGAAAACACATTACACTGAAAAGATCCACGTGGTTAGTTTTTGTCACTATGGTACAATTGTTCTTAAAAAATGCACATGACACTTACTCATTCGGAAAGATCAACTTTAGAGTTAAGTTAAAATTCGAGCGCTGTCATGTCTTTCTTTCAGTCGATGCCGTACACTACGTAACATGCATCAGGCCGTGACAGGAACTAATGTGGGTCAGGTGATACCAGCAGCCCACCTGTTCTTTCAAACCTCTATGATAATAGAGTAAATGCGCGTTAAAAAGCCTCAGACATCGAAGCAGAGTTCTCGGGCTTGTCTCACCTAAGTGGCTCTTCTCACGTCTTTGGAGAGACTTTACGCAGCAACTGGAGTTGAATACATGGGCAATTATTTTCAAACAGTGGGAAACGTTGGGAGGTGGAGTCTCGGCTGCGTGAGGTGTTTCTGATGTCCCTCCTTGTGTGACGGACGGTGGCGGCCACCTCAGGACCACCCACATGCGCTGCCGCCTTCTGCTCAGAGTTAATGCTGACCAGGTCCAGAACTTCAGCCACGCAGCTATCAGGGGCCTCACAGGAGCTTCAGTATTTGGGAAATTATCTGCCTTTGCTGCATTCATTTTTTTGTTTATAAAATACTAATTACCTCTTTTATTGTTTGAAGAGATTAAAAGTTAATAGGAGAAACTAAATAAACAGAACGCCATTCTGCACAAACTATATAAGCTGGTAATTAATTTCTGGCCTCCTCTGAGCTAATTAACTCATATAAAGAAATGAAGTTAATGAACCATAATTCTAGTCATACAAGTGTAGATACAAGCAGTTTGACTTAATGAATTAATAAGATATTTCCTTTCTTAGAGGTTTTTCAATTGTGTTCCTAATCTGAAGGTCCCTTTAATGTCCCTTTCTGGTTAAAATGTTTAAAAAATGGCAGGGCAACCTGCGATGGGTGTGCGCACGTGGCATTTTCACACGAGAGCCTCTGTGTTCCTGTCACTCACTGTGGCCTGTGGGGGACCAGGCGTGCCCCTTGGAGGGCTTGAGATGCACATGAGGCAGCTGGTTCCCAGGTGCAGTGAGGGAGAGTCCCCGTGTGCTGCCCAAGTCCCCGTGTGCTACTCATCATAGTATGGACGCTGCCTCCCTCTCTTAGTATTTCTTACTTCCTACGTTTGCGCCTCCTGACAAAACTCTAATGTGAAGCCTGGATTAATAAAACTCAGATCACTTGAGAACGTTTTTCTGTTTGTTCATTTTTGTTTTTTGCCTTTTTACAGTAGGAGCCTTCTCAAGTAGCAGTGAACGTGGCATGAGGCATATTTCATTGACATTTCAGGCATGAAAACAGAACCGAGCGGTGCTGTCAAAGGGTTGTTTTCTAAGAAAATTATCGGCCTTAAGCTCCATACTTATATTTACTTGCTTCCTGCAGCTTGAGGTATTTTCAGGATGAGTATTTGGGTGTCAGCATTGACACATATGTCAGGCCACTCACACTGCATGTAATTTGAGGGATGCACTCAGGACAGCACCGTGTGTGATCTGATGTCCCGTAGGCAAGAGTGCGGATGGATCCACACAACAGCAAACACGGGCTCTGGTATTGCCCTGAGGTCTACGCTGTCGCAGTCGCCTCCTAGGGAAGGTGGCCGGGCCCATCCTTCTCCTACAGGTGCAGGTCACGAGCCTGTGTTCACGACAGAAGGGGAAAAGGTCGTTGAGGAGTGAAGAGAAGAGCAACAGATGAACGCAGGCAAGGACACCCAGCATCCGGCACCCGCCCTCCCGTGGGCGACCTGAGCCCGGGTCCCTGCTCCAAAGACTGTGGCACGAGCAGGGCCCGGCTGATGGTTATGTAAGGGACCATGTCCTGTGCTGATGACACAGCCCCTGGCACACGGGAAGCACCATCTGATTCAGGACCTCCCCCGACATTCCGCCGTCGGCTGCACCCACAGTGTGGTTCTGGTGAGATGTCAGTCCATCCGCAGACAACCATGGGGCCCACGGTGAGACTGAGAGAGGGGCCATGTCACACTGGCCCCTCACGCCCTCCGGTCACGTGACCATGTGGGCTGCGACTTGTCCCCTTCGGTCCATCCCCCACGTCCACCTTGGTATCAGGGGCGATAAGTAATTGCCGATGACCCCATCCGTGTGTGACTGTCCCATTGCTCACGAAGTCTGTTTGCTTGCAGCCATCCTGCCCCTATTATTATAAATGCTGCCGAGGTGCAGACCCACCAGGAGTTTCGGGAGCGGGGCTGGCATCCAGGCTCCGGTTGGCAGAAATATTCTTGCTCTGCAGCCCGTGGACGTGTCCCCTCTGCCTTTTGTTCTCAGCTTCTGAAGCAGGAGGAATTGGATATTTATTTTTCCTGGATTGATCAGGAAGACAAGCGATTTTGAGTCAAATGCCAGATCGACACTGTGTCACCCACGACTCAGAAGCAAGGTTTGCATTCAGTGGCAGTGACCCGGCCCAGAGTGGTGAGGGGCGCTGGAGACGCGGCGTCAGGGGCTGTCCCAGGGCCTCCCTTGGCCTCGGGGCTTGGCCGTGTGGACCATCCCGTGGGGCTGCCTGTGCACAGGGGTCCTGCGTCCCCACACGCCTCTGAGCTGCCTTCTGTCACAGCCCAAGTCCCATCACAGCAGGGTGCCTGCGCACGGTCCACGGACTGGGCCTTTGTCTCCTGTCTTTGCAAAGTGTCAGCCCGGAGCCGGATTTGACCTGTGTGAGCCGAACACAGTGGCCTATACCTCCTGTTCACGGTTCCTGGCCTCGCTCACTGAAAACCTGATGCACACGTATTCACACGTGAAAATAGGGGCGCAAAATGGAAGCATCGCGTCAGGAGAAGACTTTTTATTTTAAGCCCATCGAAAATTGTTTTTGAGATTTCTTAGAGAACTTTAAGAAAATCTTGAAGTTCAGTGCACACTGACTTTTAGCATATTGTCAGAAAAGAGACAGAGAGATAGAGAGAGAGAGAGAACAACCAACAAGCAGAACTCACTTGAGTGACACACGGGGGAGAACGCCACTGCTGTCTTGTCATTCTAGAACACGCATTAAGTAAAGTGTGAGCAGCCTCCGATGGAGACCTCTGCTCCCTGACTGCAGCCAGCTGATCAATTTTATCCCTGTCCTCCAATGAGGGCAAGGCTGACACAGGCTCAGAAATACATTTCATCTTGATTTAGTAAATTTCGTTTATCCGTCTCCATTATTTACTTGGATGCTAAGGATCCGTCTTTTCTTGGCCATTTTCTCCTAATTGACGGGGTGGCCACGCGTGTGGATCCAGGGCCTCTGAGATGGGCTGTCTCCGGCTTTTGATCGACTGTCTATGAAGTAGGCTTTAAAAACTTATAACAACCTCTCCTATGACCAGAACGGCACTTGTTATTAATGAAAAGCAGGACTGTCAGGTCCTGGAGAGCAATCTAATTAAATAGTAAGATTTCCATAAAATGAGCTTGAAATCAATCGGTCAATACGGAAACCACTTAAGAAGATGTAAGTATGATAAAGTGTGATTTAGCTGCAGACACCACTCACTGTTCTGCTCGACTCTGCAGTCTGTGTACGTCTGGAGCTCCCCTAACAACTGTTATCAAAAGTTCCTCCTTTCTCTCTCAGACTCAGACAAATATCTCACAGCGGAGGCTTCTCTACCCCGAGGACCCTCTCTGACCGTGGTGCCTTGGAGCCCGTGGCCCCGGGTGCAGGTCCAGGACCCCACCTGCGGCCCAGGTGGCCCTGCCAGGGTCCTGTCCACAGAAGAAATCTCAGCTTTGGACCTGCTGAAATTCAGACTGGCTGACCTAGAGAACTAAGTCATTTGAATTTCCTATCTATGCTTAACTCGTTGTCAGTGCTTATCTGTATTTTCTATAGCTACCTTGTCCACAGAAAAACAGACACTTGTCAGATATTTCCATAACTGTTACTTCTGCCTCCTAAAATCAGAAACTATCCATATTACAGGGGAAATCTGTTAAAAACATTGATGGTGCAGGAACGGAGTGAATAAGTACCATTCAAGACGTGTAGTCGGAGGTGCCGATATGATATTCAGCTGGAGTGACACAGAGCCAGAAGCCCCGGCCTTCAGGTACTGTATTTAGCAAGTGCTGAAATTAATTGGGTATTGATTCATAGAGTTAATATGATGGAACACTCCGATCAGTCCCAGAACAGTGAGAGCTGCTACTGCTCCCATCTCAGCCAGTGCCAGGGGGCACATACCAGTAACAGCTCAAAATCCAGGGCATCCTATGTGCAGGCAGCAGCACAGGACACAAAATGACCATTTAGATAAGGAAGGACTGGGGGAGGACCCCTACATCTGTCCAGAAGCCAACTAAGCGTCTGCGCTGAACCCCCACAGATGAGCCCTGTCACCCACACAGGTGCACTCAGGAGGGTCCACGGGTGGATGGGGGCCGTGGCCCACGGGAGCAGCTGGAGGTCAGGGCTGACCGGGGATGGGCGGGAGGCAGGCTGGCCAGGCAGGTGGGCAGGGCCAGCTCTGTGGCAGCTTACATTTCATAGTGGAGCCCTGAGCATTTCCAAGTTTACAGCTCTGGCCTCAGAACCTTTTGATCAAACATCTGCCCCATGAAACAGATCAGACGTCCATGTGTGGGAGCGAGTGGCGCTGGTGGACGGAGGGCCCTGAAGCATCCCCCGCAGGCTGGGGGAGGCCGGCGCCCGTCAGAGGTGCAGACAGCGCTGCTTCCTTCCCAGAGCCCACCTGGGACACTTTCGTCACCCTCCTTAGGAATGCCACAGTCCCCAAAGTCCCATTCCTGACCGATTTCTCTTTCTTCCCATATGGTCTCCCCAGGTGACCCTCCGGTTTCGCAGCCGCTGGCCGGCCGTGGGCTCCTGACTCTGTCACTCCAGCTGAATGTCCCACCAGATCTCAGGCTGCACATCTTAAATGGTACTCATTCACTCCTTTCCCCTGCAAGCCGCCTGCTCTGGGTGTTTCCAGAGCTCAGTGGGATCGTGTCATCACCCTTCAATCCCCCGCCAGAAACCAGGGGGCTTCGAGGTCACCGCTTCTCACCTACATCCCACACGGGGCACATGGCAGACATTCTGCCCCCACCCACCCCCCAGCTCCGCAAAGCTGGCACTGCCTGTGTCCAGAAAACCTGCAGTGAGGACTTGTAGCTTCTTAGACTATTAGGCTGAACCACAGGAAAAAGCTGCTTTGACAGGTCAGACCCGGTCTGCAATGTCACATCAGAATATTACCAATGACATGCATGTCACCTGATAGAAGTGACGCCTTTATCATCGTGTGAACTACCGATCATTGCCTCCAGTTTGCAAACTGAAACACTTGAGATATTGTCATTTGTGTGTGATCACTGTTTGTCACCAGCCTTTATACTTTGGACTAAAACAGGCTTTGGCTTCTTTACTGGAACCTGCACAGTTTTGTTGGAAAGACAAGGTCATCCCTGGCACTGAGCTGCTGTGTCTTGAGGTGATATGGCACCCATGCTGTTCTGTGACTGTCACCATCTGTCGTCAGAGTGTGCACTCATGGAAGCGGTCCTGCTAATACTCAAAACATCAGAGATATGATGGAATAGCCTGTGACATTGTTTCATTTGAGTTCTTATCACTCACTTCAATCTATTCTAAAAATAAGGAACTTGTCAGGACTAACGATAATGGCAGAGTTTTAGGGAAATAAAGAGAAGTGCATGCATTGACACAAACATAAACACATCACGATATAAGTCAGCCTCCTTCGGCTACTCCCGTCATCTTCCTCTCAGGATTACTGTGCTAGAGACGAGATGCTGTGGCATTCTGCCACCTCCCCATGTCGACAGTGTCAAAAATGGACAATCTCTCTGTCCTTAAAGCCCACCAGACGTTCTGTGTTCTAGATTGGGGCACTTGGAAAAATTGTGTCTGTTCTATTAATAGTAGCACACACACACATTTGTCTTTTCTCTTAAGAAAGACAAACTATGAGTGAAACTGGAGTTAACAATGAGTCACTTAGAGGAACAAATAAATTCCTAAGCAGATAAAAAGGAGCTTAGGTACCTCGTGATTAAACCATTTGTCTGGTCCCATCATCTCCTAGGTCTCTACGTCTGCATAGACCCACAGACTGTGGGTTCCAAAGCACCAGTCGTCCCCTTCTGTGGGGACAGCTGTGTTTTTCCCAGTCTTTCAAAATGGAAAAGGTTTCATTTTATGTTATCAAAATTCCCTTAACAAAGGAACTTACAATTTCATCGTAAGAAACATTCTCCATCTTCTCTTAACTCAGTACCTTCACTTAACGTTTAAGATGGTCATTTATTCATTTGTTAAGTGATTCATTTCACTAACATTTTTCTGAACATTCTCCCTGTCCAGCATTGTGCTAATATTAATAGAAGAGACAAAGAAATCAGAACAGTTTCTATTTTCTATTTAGAAAAGAGCAGGCCTAACAGGACCAAGAATGTTTAATTGTTTTACTTCTAAACTGGCCTGAAAGCTAGAGAATGTCTCTCCCCTCCTCCATATTTGACCCTAAAATTAAAACTGCATCTACGCTAGCCACAGACTGAGCACCTGCCGAAGGAAACCTAATAAAACCTGAGGAATGCTTTTTAGGAATCATCAGTTGTTCCCTAGCTGAATCTTTCAGGATATATTTAAACCTAATTACATGTATCAAAAATTACTCCAACAAGTCCAAAATGTATGCTAGTCTATGTGGCATTAAAAAATAATAATGAATATTTGGCAGAATGTTTTTACTGCCAGTAAGAAAGTTTTAGCATTGTAGTAGGTTTAAATTTTGAAGGACAAAAAGAATCTTAGGAGAAATGTAGAGATTGTGTGAGCACTCGTGTGTGTATTTACTGACTCCCTTGCATAAGCCAGGGTGGTTGTTTATTGTAGGTAATTACAGCTTGACCGTGTGTGCTGTAGTCGGAACTGCTGTATTAAAACAACCCACCTTCTCGTGCACTACATGTAGCTGTCTCTGTGTTTAGCATACATTTTTCTTGGCTTACACACACGCGTGCACGCACGTGCACGTGCACACGCATTACACAAGGGAGCTGAGGACGCACGCACCTGATGTTGTTCCATCATCTATGAAACATCCACTGCAGTGCCCTCCATACTCTAGGAACACAGATATTGTCGGGTTGAATCAAATTGATGGTGTTCTGTGCTTACTCTGGCATTGTGAAACTAAGTCACTTAGTATGCGTCTCACTCTTCTGTTATTGGGCTGGCACCAATTTGTTGTTTACTGATTTACGCTAATTCAAACAGTTTATAATATGTCAGAATTTTTCCAGGGGTTATAGGAGAGATGCGTTTGGGAGGCTTGCACAGACACTGATAATTAGTACATTAGCCCTCAGGTTGTTTGCTATTTTTGTTTCTACAAAAGGAAAAAGAAAAAAAAAACACCTGGGTATGTTTTTTAAAAACTGGGTATTTACACAAAAAAACAAACACAACTTAAACACCCACACTAACACACACTTGCACACTCACACACGTACTCACACCCCTTTGTACAAACCAGTGAGCTTGACCATTTAATTTCAACACAGGAATTGAAATAATTTATGCAGCTCTACACTGATAAAGGAAACCAATGATTTTATGTTGCACCAATTTCCAATTAAAATGTCTGTCTCACACACTTATTAATAAATAACTGAGTGCTTTGCTTACATTTTTCCTTTATTAGAGCTCACTCATTCTGTTTCAGAGTAACGGTTTCTGACATTGGTTTTAGTTAGGAAGCATGATATTTTGTATTATTTCTTGGCTCAACCACACCTATTGATTTATGAAATTAATATTCACATGGGGTCTTATAACAAGCCTCTGCAACTTGATCTGCACTGCAGCAATGTAACCCCTGGCTACGTCTCAGACTTAGGAAAGAAACAGTGTGACAACGCACTGGGAAAAACATGTTGCAAACAATCAACAAGACAATGTGACACTAAAAATAACGTCCTGTTTGTTAATGTTTGGGCTGTGAGTTAACTTTATTAAGGAGGAAAAATAACTTTAATTTTGTGGAGAGCACTTTTTTGAGCCCTCCTTTGTTTGTACTTGCTAAGTAGCATCTCCTTGTTCTGGGAATATATTTATCAGTTTGATAGAGAAACGTAGTAAACTCATCATTGGTTACTTCAGCCCCAGAGTGCAGCTCCTGTGCATACACCATTACTATCTGTACCTTTCAAAGCCTGGATTGCTAACTTTATCAGAAGCTGTTACTCTCAGGTACAGAAGTTATGGGACTAAAAATGAAAAGAGTTTCATAAAGACAATACCAACACTTTTATCTTAGCTTAAGAAGGAATTCAACAGTGAAAAAATGAAAACCAATCCATTCACAAAAGCAAAGTTTATTTCCTGTGCTTTCAAAATCCTTTTAAAATATCGGTTTTTTTCTTGATAAATCGAATGGAGATTTCAAAAAAGAAAGGACACAGGCTGAATTTTTCTACTGAGTCAGGTCGATGTGGTACCGTCTTGAGAACAAGAAGATGACTCCTCGATTATGTGTCCTAGTGCTTTATCACCTGTTGTTCCTTTGCCAAGAAAATTTAAGAGGGTTGGGAACTCTTCTATAAATTATTATTAAATTTAAAATTCATAAATGAATGTGAATTGTAATGCTAACACATATATAATTTCTTGTTTATAGCTAAGAATTCTTAAAATGAGCTCCCTGTCTGCTAGCTGACACACAACCTCTCCCCGTCCCACTGTCTTAGAAGCTAGAGGTGTGAAGCTCTGCTTCTTGGTGAAACTTTTCAGGACCCTCTTGGTGCATCACAAGGAGAAGGAGAAGGAGGAGGAGGAATAGTAAGACATCTTACATTCATTACAAAGTGGAAGTCATGCTGTAAATGTGTTTTCTTAACTCACACGCCATTTCTGAGTGTCAGTAGGCGCCAAGCACAGACAGCTCGCAGCGTTTGCCCAGATCACACAGCACGGCCGTGGCAGTTTGCTGAGAACAGAACTCCAGGTGAATTTTTGAAATAGAGAGAACATCAGCCACTCCTCTAATGTGGAACTAAGCGGGGTAGAAAGCAAAGGAGGGAGGAGAGAGGGGTGGGGGGCAGAAGAAGAAAGGGGGGTGGAAGATGCCTGCTGCTGTCTTAGCCTCCATCACCCTCCCTGACAAGCCCTCAGCTCCATGTCAGAGCCGACAGCGAGAATCACAGTATAAAACTGCCCGACTTTGATTTCTGCCTTTCCAAGCTATTGGCTCCTTCACTAATAACCAGGATTTATTACTGGGCCATCTGCTGCCTCTCTAAGGTCAAAAGGTAAACCACAGGCTTGGCCGATGTCACCATCAAGGTAGCTGGTAGCAAATGGACCCTGACAAGTGTACTTTTAAAAGAATATTGTAGCAAGAGCACTCTGGACATGAAAGTCAAGCTGATAAAGAAAATAAAACCGAAAATACTAAAAAGATGTCAAGTTTTAACCCATTAATCCAAGTGATGGAGTCCAGCTGCCAGTCTTGGATCTGGGCAGCAGTCAGAAAGCGGGGTGGGTCCCTGTTCTCCAGGCCCATGTCTGAGCTTCTGCGCATCCCCACCTACTGCAGTCCCAGAAACACGCTCAGGGTGTAGCCTGCAAAGCACGGACACGGATGAGGGAGACAGACGAGCTCTGACTGCTCAAAGCTGTATCAGACTTGGAAAGACGTGCCCTCCATTTCACTCTCTAACTGTGAGAACTTGCTCCCTGGAGGAGGTTTGGATGTTAACCAGATTTTCTGGTTTTGGTAAATACTGTGAAGACCAGGGAATTTTTGACTGTGAAGTTTTTCCATATATTCAAAAACGTCAAAAGGATGCAGTTAAGGTTGAAATTTCCCGATGATTCTGTCTGTGTGCTCTTTATCAGGTACAGCCAGGAAACTCCTTTTCCCTTTTCGTTTCCAGATGAGAATGACAAATAAGGCAGAGAGGTTGACATGAGATCCAGCTCCCTCTTTTCCAGTGAAGAGGGAGAATTTACCTTACAGTTTGAGAACAAATTAGAAATCAGCAAAGAATGGCTTGCTTTGTTTCAGTGAATGCTTCAAAGAGATCATTTGCTTCCGCACAGCTTCCCCTGAAACAAGTTGCTGGTGGCAAGTACCTGAGGTGAATGCTTATCATCCCTGGACTCTCTGGGTCATTCATTGCCAGCATCATTTTATTTTGGTTTTCCATTGTCCATACCAAGAACTCAGTAGACAGACACTCACAGCACAGATATGAAGACTGAGCCCCACCCACCCGCACGCAGTAGATCCCGTGCCCCACTCCCCAGGCTCACAAAGCCCTGCCTCCTTAGGTTTTTGGGTGCTGCGTCCATCTAGAGGCGTCCTCTACCTGAGTGGTATTCTTAGGACTGGACTCACCTGTTTGCCTCTTGAGTATAGCTAGTTATGTGTCCACCTAGTAGGGTGGCAGCAGTGAGTAAACTTCTATCCTTAGGATGAGGAAACGTGGGAGAAGGAGTGGGTGACCACATGGCTTCCACTACACGGTATTGTTCTGAGGTGTGAATGAGATTGCGCACAGAACACGCTCAGTCCAGCGTCTGGTCCATTGCAAGTGGCCCATTGCCACTCCAATAAGTGGCAGAGTTCTATAACAGGACAATTGTACTCTTCACGATCTCCTGGATTCCTCATTCTCATTAATGTTTACACTCCACCCAGTTCTTGACACATTTCCTGTTTCTCAGGATCAATAAACGTTGGCTTTGTCTTCTACTTTCCCATTTGAAATTCCACTTCTCTCTCTTATCTTGCTTCCACATGGACTTGTATCAAGAAAGATTGATAAGGTGATTGATTTGAATTATTACTGCAGAGATGAAAGGAAACTGATGTTATAGCCACCTGGGTCAGGAGCCTCAGTCCGACCTCCTCCCACATTGTCCCTCCCCTGGCCCCCACCTGCCCACACCTGGGCTCGGTTCAGGGGCTTGTCACACTGCTCAGGCCCAGGAAGCGATGGTGCTAGGCAGAGATGCAAGTGTGCCCCTCATCAACTGTTTCCTCAACCAGAGGTCAAGGAGCGCGGGGCTCTGGCCCCTTCAACGGATGGGCTGGGAGGTGCTATTAAAGACTAATTATCTTAGGGATTAAAAAGTGTTTATGAATACTGAAACCTTAAGGTTTTACTTCTTACCAACGTTCTTCACACGACTTCCTCGTCCTTTACTACCAAATGTGGGCACATGGATACAAGGCATTAAAACACATGGGGTTCCCTAGAATATAGGGCCGTCTTGGACCCTGGCAATAGCCGGGGGGGGGCACGTGTGGCAGGAACTGGTGCTGATTATGAACCCAGCACTTCACGGGCCACAGGCTACAGAAGTGAGAGAACATGCACATACCATGTTTCTCCAAAAATAAGACCCAGCTGGACAATCAGCTCTAATGCATCTTTTGGAGCAAAAATTAATATAAGACCTGGTAATTTATATTATATTATATTATATTATATTATATTATATTATATTATATTATTATGTTAAAGACCTGGTCTTAATATTATAGTAAAATAAGACCAGGTCTTATATAAATTTTTGCTCCAAAACATACATTAGAGCTGATTGTCCAGCTAGGTCTTATTTTCGGGGAAACACAGTAGTTTGCATGGAAATACTATTGGGGTCAGTGAACCACAATCTGACTGAACGGTATTGCTGGGCTCACAACAGCCTGTGTCATTTGCCATCAATTGATTATTCCATGAGTCACTACCGTCCCCCAGGGAGCCTAAAAATGTTCCACGTAAAATCCCAAAGATTAAGAGGTGCCACCCTAAAGAAAACAAATACAGCAGGAAAGAAGAGTCCCTGAGTCCTGCAGAAAATGTCCTTTCTCTAATGCGCTGCGCTGAACACAAGTGGACTCAGGATGACGAGACGAGGACAGAGAATGCAAGTTCTGACACGGGGAGAACATAGGAGTTGATGTCCTGGGGGAAATTATGAAGACGTGGCTTTCGAGAATTCTTAAATAATCAGAGTGCTGCAAAGGGTGGAGAACCCAGGTGACCCCACACCCTGGCTTGGCCGTTAAATTGAAACACACACTTTAATATACATTTGTCTAAATTCAAAATTGCATCCACTACTACAGTGGCTTAGGGACATAAAGCATTAATCACACAAATCGCTGAGCCCTGCCTGGGCAGCCCCGTCTTGGTCTTGAGGCAGATGACACCGTAAGTAGCCCAGTGGTTCTCTGTCACCCCCAGCCCCACACCACCCAGCTGTGGCAGAGCTCAAAAGCAGCAAAATGCATCTTTCCCCAGAAACTGCACAGACAGCAGAGAGAAAGCATGGGGCGGTCAGGACCCATGGACAGGACACAGGGCAGTGGCCAGCAACTCCACAGGGGAAGTCAGGGCCCAGCCCAGACAGCGGACACTCAGCCCAGAGTCCTGCAGGCGTGAGGGACCCGGCGCTCAGCAGCACCCTGTCTTGTCGCTGCTTGTGCACAAACCCCTGTGCACTGCAGTTACCTTCCCACAACCTCGCTGGGACAGGCGGCATACGGATGCGAGCCCAGTGGTTCAGTTTCTAAAATATGGAATTCCGTGTTGTACAGCATTACATTAGCAGACTAGAGTCAGTTGACTATACGCACAGCAGACACCAGTAAATACAGTTACTTTTGCTATATAGTTTGTTTTTCTAAGTAACATGATTTTTTTTAATGACTGTACTGTAAACTAAATGCTTGTGTCCCCCTAAAATTCGTATGTTAAAATCAAAACCCCCAATGGGATGGTAATAGGGGGCGGGGCCTTGGGAGGTGATTAGGTCACGAGGGTGGACCTGCCGTAATGGGGTTAGTGTTCTCATAAGAGGCCCCAGAGAGCTATCTTGTCCCCTCTGCCACGTGAGGACACAGCGAAAGGAGAAGCAGCTGTGACCGAGGAGGTGGGCTCCCAGCAGACACCGAATCTGCCTGCCGGCACCTTCCTTGTGGCCTCCCAGCCTCTGGACTGCCAGAACTTAGTGTCTGTTGTTTATAAACCCCCCCACCTACCCACGTCTGTGGTACTTTGTGGTAGCAGCCCGAGCGGACTGAGACAGCCCGTCAAGCCATCATTCCACCCATTATAGAAGTGACTGCTCCTTGTTTGTGGTCAGTCCACACAGAAAGTGAGTAAATCTAATATTTGTGAAAGAGAACAGATGGCGTGTGTATTTGAACCAACGTAAACGTTTCCTAGATGCTACTTTCTGTGATGTGGAATTCCGTAAGTGAGTCAAAGACCGCCGAGGTTCAGGCAGTCCTTTTTCAGCCCTTCTACATGAAGTATGGCTGAAAAGGTGGTAGCTAACCTTCCCAGAAAAAGAAGCTACCAAGCGATAGACCACTGGGCTTTGTACAGCTTTGGTCAAATCCAGCCAGTCTGCTATTGGACTTTCAAATTTAGAAAAGGAAAATGATTTTTGCTACTTGCAACCAAAGAATGACTAAAGGTGCACATTCAAGGAGGTTTACCATGTGCAAATGCACCTTGTGTGTGAAGCAGTGGAAACCCACACATGTCACTATATTTTCACAGTCACACGTGTGCCCTGCACAGTCAGGGTACACGTGTGACTATTTACGGGACACAACGTCTGTGCTTCAGACGCTGCTGGGTGCTGGCCAGCCTGTGTCTTTGTTTTTCTATTTTATACTGCATCAGAGAATTGGGGAAATGTCCCCAGTCTCACTAGAATTTCTGTGCTCTTTTTGAATTCTAATGGAAGAACCATTTGCGTCGATGTTGCTCTCCTTCCAACGTGGCAAATACCAGTTTAGCTAATGAGGCTCAGGTGTATCTGTAGGCATTCCTTCAAGAATTCTGCAGCTACGAATCTGGCCACAGGTCACCGAACAGCAAGGTGGGAAACACATCCTGTGTTGTCACCCACAGCTACACCCCTTGAGCACTGGAGCGCTGAGTCACCGTCCCCTGGATCTCCAGCCACAGCCAGGCCCTCAGCTCCTGCTTCTACATTCTCCAGTCTCTCCCTGCTGTGTGACGTCACTGCCCTGGCTGAGACACAGCTGTAATTACGATGGTAACCGTGTTGGGGGCCTGCGGTAATGGGTGCAGCCTGGCAGCAGCGCCACTCACGGCAGCTCAGAGATCATAACTAAAAGTGAAAAAAGCAAAGCGTGCTGTTTGTAAAAGGAGCAGTTTACCCCCCGACGTGATTCAATCAAGCAACCTGCACTTACTCCTGTTTTTCTAAGTCAGCTTGTGTTGGGAAGACCTTTTGCTTCCCTTTGTGCTGTATCACGCCTCCCGCCCCCGCCAGCCTCTCCCTTCCCGTCCACACCACGTGAGCTTTGTGTGCACGCTCCCTCCCGACTCTGGTAATAGTTACACCTGTAGAAAAGAATATAACTACTGGTTATGCTATGTATTTGCTTTTAATGTGTCAATAAAAAGGTAATTACATTTAATTTGTGTTTAGGGTTATAATTGGCTTGAAGTAAAAGCTCACTTGCTGGAACCAAAACTCACAGAATAAGCCAAAAAAACAAAACAAAGTCGATATTTCCTTAAAATAAAGTTACCATTGTCATTTATTTTTTAAACGTATTCATAACTTTGCTCTGAAAATTAGTCAATGGGCCATTCCAGAAAATTCTTGCACTCGCAAGATGCATCAAGGCCCTTTTGTTCTCACAGACGTCGTGGGCCTGGGGGCGTCCAGCAGGCCAAGTGACTTTCCATCACAGCCTCCGGTCATCACGGTTACATCACGGCGTGAAGAAGGGTTTCCACCTTCAATGGTTCTTTGCTGAGTCTGAGTCTCCAGTTGGTCATTTTAGTCTCTTTAGAAAAAAAAAACGCCATCATGGATGATGAGATGAGAGAGGCCGTAAATTTGTTCAACCTTTAAATTGTAGATTTTTTAAAAAATCCCCAGTGAAATGCATTTTCAGTTACATATCTTTCTCTCCATCACAAATTATTTACATACAATTAAAGAACAGATTTCCAGAATTGCTTGAATACTGGGTTTTTTTGTTTGAACTACTTTAATTATTTATATATCTGGCCCTATATTTTTGTTACTCTATTTTTTCACTATTTCTCCATATGCATACAACCCAATGGATGTGTCATCTGTTTCTCACAATTTCTTTTGTGTTTTTTTTATGTGGGTTTTTGTGTTCACAGTGATAAGTTGTTTTAAAAACTGAAAACATTTTGCTAATCACTGAAAGAGGGAAATAAATACAGTACCAAGAAAATGTCATTGAAAATATTACATCTGTTTTCTATTTTTAAACCCTCATTACTTCCAATTCAACCCTGTCATCACAACTCACACTGCGTATTAATTGTTGAACCAGATTTATCAGAAACTGTCTTTTATATAAAATGGCCCAAAAGCTGATTCCAGAGAAGGCCTGTACGCGTAAGAATGTAACAAAATTCCTTGGAGCCTCAAACCTGGAAAACTGCATGAACATCCAATTATGCAACATTTTGTGTATAATTTCAGGGAGTTTAGACTCTCTGAAACTTATCTATTGATGCCCTAAACCCCTATTAAGCATACCAGATGTAAAGCTATGTTTATACAAGGATATAAAAATTCTTTACATATTGTATCTAACTGAGAGTTCGTTGCATGTGCTGCAATATTTCCAGTGGAAATCTGAAACAATGTGATTCTGAAAAAAATTAGCCTCTGGGCTTTTTTCTGAACGTTCCCAGTATCTGTTCTCAGCATCTTCACGCCTCCATGTCTTCTCATGAAAGGTATACGCCTAAGGATTCTCCCTGTTCCCACACAGAATGACAGGGACCAGCTTTATCCTCCCACCTTCAAGAACTACATTAAATAGTAGGCAAAATTGAATTAAAATAATGGGCAGAAGTTTTGAATGCTCACACTTTACCAAAGAAGATATGTGAAAATGCAAATTAAAATCACAAAATGCAATTATATTAGAAGCCTAAAATTAAAAACCTTGACCATACCAAATTTTGGCAAGAATAGGAACAACTGGAATTCTCACACACTACTGGTAAGAATATAAAGTGGTATAGCCACTTTAGAAAATACTTTGTAAGTCATTCAACAGTTTGTAAGTCACAAATGAATAAACAATTTGTGTCCATCCAGATAATGAAATATTATTTAGCACTGAAAAGAAATGAGCTCTGAAGCCATGAAAAGACTCATAGGAAACTTAAATGCCTGTTGCTGAGAGAAAGAAGCCCATCTGAAAAGGCTACATACTGCGTAATTCTGACTGTAAGACATTCTACAAAAGGCAAAACTATGGAGACAGTAAAATGTCCATGTTGCTGGGGTTTTTTTGTGGGGCGAGAGATGAATAGACAAAGGGTAGGATGTTTAGGGCAGTGAAACCACTCTGTATGATACTGTCATATGTTTGTCAAAACCCATATAATGTACAGCACCCAGAGTAAACGCTGAGGTAAAGTATGGATTTTAGTTAATAATAACAGATCTTTATTGGCTCATCAACTCTAATAAATACACAACAACCCATGATGTTAATACTATGGCAAACTGTGAGACAGGCTGCGGACTATAGGAATTCTCTTCACTTTCTGCTTCATTTTACATAACCCTAAAACTTATCTAAAACATAAAATCAGCTATATAAAAAAAAGAAGCTTGGCATTTTCGTAACAAGCTTAGCTTTCACTTACCATGTATCAGCCATTCCACTCTTATGGGTTCGCCTAGCGAAAGTAACACCTATGTCCAAAGAGAGAGTTGTGCACTGATGCTCACAGCAGCCCCAAGCTGGAAACATCAGCAGGTGAGTGAATGGGCAAATTATGGTATAGCTGTCTGATGGACTAGAACTCAGGCATGAAAAGGGATGAACTGGTCACAGCTGTACCACTCTAGATGAATGTAAACTGGCCACACCCAGAGGCTGGCTGTCCCTGAGCCACGGTGTACACAGAGGCTGTGCTATCTGTGGGTGTTTTTACTAGTACTGGCAGAGTACCTTAATAGAGAGTAATAAAAATTTACTCATTCAAATGGAATGCTCGTGATATGGGAACTCTGCTTCTATGTTTATTTTAATTTAAATAAACATTCCAAAATATTAACAGCAGATAGCTTTTTAGTGCCTTCTGCTTTGTAAGGTGTTTTTACACACATCACTTAGTTTATTAAATAATTTATTAGCTAATTATTTTAGCATTCCTGGTTGTGATGCCCAGTCTACAGATGAGAAAATGAAGCAGAGGACTGAGTTATAATCACACACCCCGCAGGTCACTAAGCTGGTTTCTGACTCTGCTCCTCTCTGATTCCAGGGCCTAAATGTTTAACAACTCTTTTACCCTAACTGATCAACAAATCATTTCAGATAAACTTCCACCCAATCACTTCTGCTTCATCCCAGACTTAAAGACACAACTATAAATTTACAAAAGTGTGAACAATAGGCTTTGTATTTATTCATGTTCATTTATCATTCTCAATACATTATTATAGTCAGTAAAAATAATTTTAGAAACAAACTGCTGTCTGTGATCTTAGCTACCTCTAGACTGTGCTATTTCAAATTTGATGAGTTCATCTTTGTTGATTTCTAAATAAATTTATGTTTTTAATAAGGCAGGGCTCAGGCTAGAGCTCAAAGGAACAAAATTAGAATCTCTCTTCTAAGGTGACCAAAAAGTCATTATTTAATACACCTTAGACATGATGTTTCAACCAGCAGGATGCATCTTTCCATACAGCCACCCAAAAACACAACAAATATAACCCTAACAAAGGTAAGATCTGTGCCGCCAAAGAGGCAAGTCTTGCTCTCCTTCTCATTTCATCACCCATCTCTCCAAATACAGATTTTGTTGAACAGCAAAAAGGAAAGGGAAATGAAACTTAATTCATTTATTATTGAAAGCAAAACAGAAAAGCAATGGAATTAAAACAAGATAATTAAAACATTTGCTTCACTTAAGACTGAATGGCAGTGTCGTTCAGCTCTGTTTTTATTTATGATGAATGTCATCCCATAGCTTCTTTGAAGCTTAAGAAGTTAGGAAAATATAAATGAAAATGCCTTTTCAAAATAAAATAACACAGAACATACTAGTGTTCATCTTCTTGAGCTTTTAATTAAATTACTCATATGTTGCTCTAGGTTGAATATTTTTATAGTAATTAAAAAAATAGTTATTTCCTCTGTGGGACACTGCCTTGAGCCCCGGCCAGCTGCACACTCTGTGCCTCTCCTTCTTCAAGTCCTATTTTTGTTAGAAGCTTGCCCAGCAAATGGACCAGAAGCAGGATTTCCAGGAGGTTAGGACGTGGGACCTAGAGGAGAGGGCCAGGAGTGGAGAAATTCCCAGCTGTGGGTGCTGTGAGGACCCACCTGAGTCAAGCCCAGGAGAGCATCTGAACAGTGAGAAATTCACAATGATGCTTGAGCACCAGAAGCTTGGGGAAGGAAGGCAGGCATGGACCCCTGACCCTGTGTCATCAAACAACTACCTACTTCGATGTCCTAAAAAGCATACAGTAAAAGTTACAGTCCGAGTGTTCTGTAATAATGCAAAGGCTTCAGTTTTTAAACTCAAGATTGAATGAAGACAACGGAATAATGGAAACTAGCAACAGAATAAAGTAAGGAAATCTCCTTGTCGTGCAGGGCAGCCTGTGGGGTCTCTGGTCCCATTCCCCACACAAGAACACAGGACATGGTGAAGCCAAAAAGGAACACCCACGGAGCCATAGGTAGGGGAGTCATACCACTATAGTCTCGCTGGACGCTGGGTTGGAGAAACAGGAAACAGGAGCCACACTATCTGCAACCTGCTGTCCACTTCTCTCTGCAATCTGCAACCCGCACTCCGCCGTGCTAACTGCAGTCCGCGCTTGCCAGCCACCACCTTCTTGCTAGCCCCCCATTTTCTGCTAGCGTAGCCATGGAAGTTATATTAGTGGCCAATGGCTCACTGGTTACAGCTGACAGCCAACTAGCCACAGCTGATGGCCATCCAATCACAGTTGACGCCCATCTACTACCCGAGCCAGCACCTTTCCACGTGAGGGCGAGAGCCTGGAAACTGCTCTCTGGGGTTCTGTCCCCACACTCCTGTAACCAAGGGGATCATGCAAGCACATGAGCTACCCAGGAAAATGAGTTTTAGACGCAGCACATCAAAGTGTGTCATCACAAAGTGTCTTGACACCAGGGATAAAGAGAGGATCCTGAAAACTTGCAGAGCAGATGAGCTGTGAAAACGGCATCAAGTTTCTCCAAAGGAACACTGGAAGCTAAGAGGATATGGAACAATCCTTCGAAATTCTCAAGGAAAAGGACTTAATATTAGAATTTTATACCCAGCTCAGGTATAAACACAGGATGAAGACATTTTGAAGACATGTAAGGGCTCGAGAATCTTAACTCCTGTGCATCTTTGGAGGAAACCACAAAAGGGACAGAAAAGAGAAGCAAAGAGAATTTTCAACAAAATGATGTAAGAAAGTTCCAGAATGGGGATGGCAGCAGACCAACAAGTTCAGGAGCAGGAGGTCAGAGGTCTTCTAAGAATAAATTTTTTTAAAGTTTCAAGGCACTGATGAAAAACATCAGTTTGACTATATTGAGAAGATACGTGGCCTTGTCAGAATGTTAAGGTCAAATTATTAAGTACGTGGAAAACTGAGCTAACAAAATGACAATTACTAATTCCAGGAATAAAAGACATGTGTACAGAAAAGTAATGGTGGTAGATGACACACAGTGAACAAATTATAACCATGCTACACTGTTTATATTAATATTGATTTCACAAAAATATCACAAACACATTTGGAGGATAAAGAGAAGGAGTGTGTGTTTGTGTTTATGAGGGGATTTAAGGGAACTAGATGTTCTCACTTCAAGAATGGCAATGATAATATCTAGACTAAGAACCATGACTGTGTAAAATATTATTTAAATAGAAGGAGGTAAGTATCAGCTACTATATTTTAAAGTGGCTTCTCCAGATCAGAGGTGGGCAAACTGTTTCCATGAAGAGAAAGATAGTAAATATTTTATGTTTTGTGAAAATAATCATTTCTGACATTACAGAATGAAAGCAGCCATCGCCAACACAAAAGGATGGCCATGGCTTTGTTCCCATACAACTTTATTTACAGAAGTGTGCAGTGATCCATACTTGGCCCACAGGCCCACACACACACTTCATCATTGTACCCAGGTACCCAGGGGAAGCAGGGCTGGGATCTGCTATGGTTTTGTCATCAGTCTTAAAACTGTTTGATTTTTAATAACATGTGCATATATTCCTTGGAGAATAAAGAATATCCAAATTTAATTTTTAAAAATTGACATGACATTTTTTTTTCTATTCCTGAACTGAAGACAAAAAAAGATTTTCAATTAAAAGAAAACACTATGTTTGAAACAAATATGCAATGCTATCTGCAGTCAGTGGCCACAGATTCATTAGGTCACTGGAGGTCCAGGAAAGCCAAGGGTCTGTCCAGGCCTCCAACCAGAGCAGAGCAAATCGTAGGCATGGGGGATGTCGGTTGGGCACAGCAGACCCCAGATCCATTAAGCACCGGGAGATGGAACAGCGTTTCCCGAGTTCTGGACAAGAGGCAACAGGGTTGGTGCCCCAGCCGCAATGACGTTCAAGCAGGAGCCCAAGCACAGGCTGGAGAGGAGGTGGGAATGGGACGGCCAATCAGAAAAGAAGTCAAATTCAACAGTTAAATAGTTAAGACTGGAAACACCTGTTAAAAGAACTGAGTTAACATTAAATCAAGTTACCTAAAGAACTAATACTAACCAACTCAGGAAATGCTGGATTACAGAACAGAATGTGAATATAACCTGTATCATAATATAATTAATATAATATAATATAATATAATATAATATAATATAATATAATATAATATAATATAATATAATATAATACAGTAATGTAATATAACATAATAACATAAAATAACATAATACATAGAATGTAAAATAAATTGTATAATGCAATACAATATAACCACCCAAAGTTAGGAGCCAGGAGAAAGTTGAATGAGAAGTTCTGTGTTTAAATCATTATGTTTCATGGCAAATCAATCAAGTTTCCATTTCATTTTGTTTTTCTATGCTTCATAGTTTGTTTTCTTAACTTTCTGGAATCCTTTCTTGCAATGAAGAAACACTTGTTTGTATTTCTGTTACAGTCTTCTATTGACTTAAATTCACATAAAATTATCTTTTATTAAAATATCTATGGTATTATCTTGTTTTCATATAACTATCACCATCCATCTTTCTACTTAAGTCTACCCATTGAAAGATATTTGGAATAATATTCACTAATGTTTATAAAGGTTATTCTGATTCTAATTTTATACATTTCATTATACTTCTATGCCTTATTGGAATTGTTTATAAGTACATGCATGCATAATTTCTACAAAAGAATGGATGTTTTTTCTTCAGAAAACAAGAGGAAACTGGAAACAATTATATAAATATGTAAACATTAGTTAATTCTGGATGGTAGGGATTGGATGA
This sequence comes from Rhinolophus ferrumequinum, assembly GCF_004115265.2. Taxonomy (NCBI): domain Eukaryota; kingdom Metazoa; phylum Chordata; class Mammalia; order Chiroptera; family Rhinolophidae; genus Rhinolophus; species Rhinolophus ferrumequinum. The sequence goes on from NC_046302.1 coordinate 59,451,972, forward strand.
TTATTATTTTCTTCTTTCTTATTACTTTATGCTTTACTGCATTAATTTTTCACATTTTTAATTTAAAAAGGTACCAGAGGAAATCTACTGAATATTTAGGCTGGTAGAACCTGTGCGGGTCCTTTAATCATATTCTTCTGCAGCTAGTAGAATAGATATTATTTGAACAAATAGCTCAGCAGAAGCCAGAATAGCTGTCAGAGAAGCTGAAGCGTTGTCCTTTCACTCCCAGCCCTACCTGGGTATAGCTGATTCCATTTATAGTCTAGAAACTTCTAGATTCTGAGGCCAATTCTGATCATAAAAACAACTTACAAAGGGAGCTGCATTATGGCAGCTGTTTCATTGTTAAGTCCCACTTTCCTGCCCAGATCTGATTTCAAGCCCAGATGTTTTCATCTTGCTTTGACTCATCACTGCATGTCCCTTTGACAAAACTGGTTCCACAGCAGGCCAAACACCGGATATATAAGACATGAGTCCACACATCTGGGTTCTGGCGACCCCCCCGCCCCAGGTGGACACCAGTCCAACAAACACTGGATGCCATTGGATCAGTCATCCTGCTGGAAGCAGCCCTGCCTCCGGGTTCTGGGGTTAAGCGAGTCAACTTCTGCACTGACGCTCTTGCATTTGCACTTGCCATTTTGCTTGGATCCCGTTTGAGATTCACATGGACCTGCTGCTCCTGCTTCAGAGATGCTTCTCAGGGAGCTTAGTGCTTGAATGGCCCCCAAGTCTGTTAGCGACTCCCAAGGATAAGCTGGAAAGCTGCCCTGCTTCCTCAGCCCTGAGCCGAGGGGTGTGTGTAGACCAGACCCACTAAGACAGAGTCTGAGGATGGGGGAGGAGGATGGCGACTGTGTGGACTGGCTTCCAGGAGTCAGGAAGTGCCCCGTGTAAGTCCAGGAAAGGTCACAATAAAGGGCTAACATAAATGAGAAGAAAGAGTCGTCTTGGGAAGAGCATATGAGTGTCACTCCTGGGCTGGCGGAGGTCTTCTTGCCTCCTTGCTCTCAGGCCACATGTTAGTTCATGGAGCTTGCCACAGTTTAAAGTTTTAAACATTCTTTTTGGTATTTGTTCATAACATAAGCATTCAGTCTATTGTATACATCCTAGGATCTCCAGAATGTTGCACAGGGACAGTGCAGAGTCCCTGTTCATCAGAAATTTGTTGAATTACAGGACGAAATAATGAATTCATGCAGACCGTAATTAGCACCTGTGGAACGTCTGCAGACGACAGTTATGAAATGGACTGTTGCAAGAGGGCTCTGGGAAGGAAGGAGCCAAGAGAGAGGAGGCGCCGCTTCATGAGCTCCAGGCTGTCTTGTTTTTATCTTGTCTGATTTTTAAATCACTGACCATTTGATAAGGCTCACACCTAAGGTACCTAATCAAGTCTCCAACCAGACCACTGGAAACAGAACACATATCTTGGAGTGGCAGTGCCTGAAATCCTGCCACTTTGCACAGGATGCCTCAGCATCACAGGAGGACTGATGAGAAACGCAGAATCTCAGTCTGGACCCGACTCACCGAGTCAGAACCCGCAGTGGGACCACATCTCCAGGTGATCCGGGCATGTGTTGACGTATGAAAAATGTTGCTGTAGCCACTGGGCCAGTGGTGGCCCACAAGCCCCTTGGTTGTAGGGACTTTGTCCTGTTTGCTTGTCACCCGCCATCCAGACTGTACCTGACATTGAGTGGCCCTTCTGTAGACATCTCCGGGGTGGATGATGCAGTTCTGTGCATCTCACACGTTCTGAAATGTCATGATCCCTACACAGAATCGGGCTGCAGCCTCCCATCAGTCTCCACTGCTGCCCTCCGATGCAGCTAAGTGTTACATGCAGAGACACTAAAGAAAGTCTAAGTGGCAAGTGTGTAAACTTGGCCCACCCGCCCAGTTACTTTGTGACTCTCGGCAAGAAGCTGCACTTCCCTCCTTGTGTTATCTTCCTGTGGCTGTCATCACAAAGAAGTCCCACAGATGGGATGTCTTCAAACAACAGAAACCTCATCTCTCACGGTTCTGGAGGCCAGAAGTCCAAAATCAAGGTCTGGGCAGGGCCACGTTCCCTCTGACGGCAGTAGGGCGGGTCCTTCCTGCTTCTTCCGGCTTCCGGTGGCCCCCATCAATCATCAGTGCTCCTGGGCTGTGGATGCCTCACTCCCATCTGCTTGTCCGTCTTCACCTGGTCTTCTTCCCTTCCCTGTGTGTCCCCCTCTTCTCTCCTTGCTATATAAACACAGTAATCATTGAGTTAGAGCCCTCTCTAATTCCATATGACCTCATTTTAACTTAACTCAGTACATCTCCAAAGAGCCTACTTCCAAACAAGGTCAGCTTCGGAAGCTCTGGGCCACGGGCCGCTTCCCCTCACCTCTATGACGTGAGGGTCATCCTGGAGGCGTGCTCAGGGGCTGGGACCCCGTCATGTAATGTCGACAAACGCAAACCCAGAACGAGGGCTCAGCAAATGGACCAATTGCCATTTTTGTTCCTACGCCTACAAGCCTCCACCGTCAGAGTTTGGCTCCCGCCGGGCTAGCTCGGCTCTCCTGTGACTGCTTTCTTAGCCTCTGTACATTGACTGACACACAACTCACACTCAACAACTCTCGTTGGACAAACCATATTTGTTTGATGACGACTTTCCCTGTACGTCTGCGTTACAGATGCCGAGTTTTGTTACCATTGTGTAACCTGGGCAAAGAACACATGGGGACCACGTATCATAACACATTTCCTAGACTCTTTTCATGGGTTGGCTTGTGCGTTGGCCTCACTCCTTGGTGTGGATGAGTTTGTTGTGTGAGGCGTCAGTGAGATGGTACAGGTGAGGCTGATGTACTTCACAGACTTTAAACACCCTGGTGCACAGAAGCAAGCTTCACCCCCATTCCACGTCATGGCCAAGTCTCAGTGGTTCTTCTGCATGTTGCCTTTTATATCTTCCATTCTACATGACTTCTGATGCCAACGGAGGTTGGTTTTTTAATTAAATTCGCGGTGCAGATAGAACACCCCAGCTCTGCAAGCAGCATGGGGGGATGGGGAGAAGGACCGGGCCAGCAGGGAGCTTTGAAGTCTGGGCATCGCAAGCCAATGCGGGAGCAGGCTGCAGCGTGGCAGTTTTTGACAGAGTTCCACCCTATGAATGGAGTCAACCAAGTGGGGAGTGAAAAATTTATTTTCTGACAGGGGTGTCAGCAGAATCATCATGAGCCGATGACAACAAATCCATAGCTGGGTGAAAACCTGACGGGGTGGAAAAGCAGGGCAGTAGAGGCCGGCCCTCCCTCCCAGCTGCCCAGAACATAATTCCACAGCAATTACCGGCCCAGCTGGCTCCACGCACTGTGGGGCTCGCAGGCTTTTCTCGTTATGGGACTCACACAAGAAACCCAACGAACGCAAGAACCTTTAGGGCTTATCAGTGAACCACAGAAATGACCACTGCCTTCTCTGCACAGCAGAGCACCATGGCTAGAGTAGGACCCCAGTTCCTGCATGACGTTGGCTGCCTGGACGCCCCACCTCCCTCTGAAACCTGCCTGTCTGCTGTGGTCCCTGGGCGTCTTGCCCTTTCTGGCAAACACACCCTCCCTGCTGCTCTCAGGAGCTGCACTTCGCTTTCTCAAGACACCAAAGATCAAACAAGCCAAGTTTGCAACAAGCAGTCTAACGGGAATGAAGATGCTTTAATGTTCCAACTTTCTGGGGCTCGTTGTGCACATGCTAACTACACTCTGTGGACCCGAGTGACGAGGGTCCCATTTCCAACACAGCATGGAATGGGTGATCTCCTCAACTGTAAAATGAAGCCGTAAGAGCACAGCATGAAAGTGTATTAGCAACAGTTAGATAAGGGGGACCTCAGCAAGGCGTACACACTTGCAATTGGTAAAATAATGTCTGTACAAATTGTTTTTGGTACATTAAGTACCTTTCACAGCCAAAATTACAAAAAAAAAAAAAAAAAGAAGAAGAAGAAGGAGGAGGAGGAGGAGGCAAAAACAGAAACGACACAGAGACACAGAACAGCACACACAGAAGGCAGACCCAGTCGGTTCTCCGGTGAAGTAATTTCATGCAGAAATTTTTTATTGAAACTGTTTCTCTAGTTGACAGATCTAGTGTACAATGATAAATGACAATGTGCCAGGCAGCTTGTCAGCCTGTGCTGGGGGAAATCTCACGCAAACTCCTCCGTAATATTAATAAGCATGCATTTCTTCCAACAGAAGGTGTCTGAAGCTCGTGAGCAGTGGCCAAGCCAAGTGGCATTAAGTGGCAGTGCAGTGAAGCTGAGAAAGGATTTATGTGTGTGCACAAATCTAACAGCCCCTTACTGCCGATGACACACTGACAAGGAAACAAGGGTTATGAAAAATGATCTGAGTCTACGCGGTGAAATCTTTGAATTCTGAGGGTTTGAGCGCTCTGATGTGCTGGACCCACTTCAGCAAGTGTTACAGAGACTGTGAATAAGACAACAAACCCTAAATTCTCGAGTGTCATAAGGATGCATGCTGGGCAGACCCGATGGGAACGCCGCTCCTGAAAGTTGCCTAGGTCAAAAGAAAGGTTCATCAGAGTGGGAGGTTTGAGGCCGTATTGAAGGCAGCAGCTACCGGATTCTGAAGCCAGAAGGGCTCCCCTCCACCGGATGGGGGCCACCTGGCTCCTGCCATGGGGCTGAGCCATCCTGCTTCACTGCTCACTCCTTTCTGCCCAGGTGACAGTAGGCAAGGGTTTCAGGAGTGTATTTCCATGCATGTGGAACTAAGTGTCACCCATGACACACATGTTTAACAGAAACTGCATCTACACGCACGGTGGCAGAATCTTCCTAAGAAACATGATGTTAGGTCAAAGTGCGGTTTTCCCAAACTACAAAGTATCAAACACAAGACGAGCATCTCTTATGCACAGATGGGGAAACAGCCGAGTGATAAGCTAGGAGAATATGGAGAGAACCCAGCTTCCTGGTACCCACGGTCCCGCAGGCCAGGGGGTGAGAGTCGGCAGTCATCCGTTAGGAAGCCTCGTGTAAGTCAGGACACCGGCACTCTGGCCTTAACTCTGACACTAAATGGCAGAGCAGGGACCATGGCCTGGGGCCTCAGTTTCCCCATCAGAGAAACAAGCTGGATCAATACTGTTCTGGAACAGTCATCTCTGAAGCCAGTGCTGGCCTTAGAATCAGGGATACAAGAAGCGCCTTTCACAGGCAGAATGTTTCTGGAGATACAAACACACACATCCAGACATGTCTTTGCTTTCTAGTCTATCGTCCCTGGGGATATTTACGACATTTGCTCTGTCACATGAAATGGAAGCACGATCCTGAAATCAGCAGTGGGCTCTTTGGTGGCTGGATTTTTAGACAGATGAGCACGATTTCATTTGTTTTGGAAACACCTATGCCCAGCACGTGTGTCCTCCATGGCAGCCCTCAGGCACCTCTGCCCATCCCCCAAGCCAGAAGCCCAGGAGGTGGGGGAAGGGGGCCCCAGGGAGCCGGACAGAGGGGGCCCTCACGGAAAGCTTTGACCACCGGCTGAAGCACCGCTGGCCATGTGACTCGTTGCTGTGACGTGAGGGCACAGGGGACATTGACCGAGCACAGCACTACTGCTGCCCCTCTCTGCAGACCAGGAAGGAAGCCCAAAGCTGGGCACACGAGCAGTGCCCAGCACAGAAAATCACCGCCAGCTGGACCGCGATACTTAGAGCTTCAAGAGTTGTGACTACCCCTCACGTGAAGTCAGTGACCAGTTTCACTAACCTGAGATAGGGCACACAGGCTCAGGCGTACCTGTCCACAAGCAAAGGCCGATTTGCTCAATTCTAGTCTCAGATGTCCAAGCTTGCAAACATATGAGGCAAAGATTACTGGCCCACAATAAGTTAGCAACTCACCATAAACCCTGAATTAACTACGGTCAGTAAAATACAACCTAGTCATCACTTCCCTTCCCAGCTGAGTCATGGCCCCTAACATATGTTAATATGAATTCTAGACAGAACATGCACCAAAATCTTAAGTGAGATATTTGAATCTGTAAAGATGTGTTTTCTGAAACCACAAGAGATGAAAGTCTATTTGGAGAGAAGGTAAGATAAAATGGCAAGAATGGAAGCAAAAACCAACACGTGGCCTGCAGGACCCGTCCAAGCGTCAGCTTTCTCCTAATTCACTCCCCTGACTATATTTATGCTCATTATATTTCTGTTATAAATCTTTATTTGTCCTCAAGACATTCTTTTTGGCAGATAAACACGGGAAAAGTGTTGTGTTGAGTCTCTCCTGCACTGCAGGCACTCCCAGGAGCCTCTCCTATAGAAGCTGACACTTTCCTGTTAGGAGTTCTAACTATAATTACTAATTTTCTGATCTAACCTTGAAAGGAATCCAAAAACAATAGGAAAGGGGCTTGATGTGAACAGAAGTCCTTTTTAGAAAAGAGATTATTTTCTGAAGCTCCACGGCTCTGTGTGTCACTCCTTCAAAGACTACAGTCTTTTTCTAATGCTGCTGCCACAGGCAAGGTTTTCATCCAAGACTGAACTGTCTTAAAAAATTCTTAAGATGCTCCTGAACAATGAACCTCCATGAAGGCAGTCATCGTGAGTGGATCCTAATGCAAACGTTGGAAGCTCCTTGTAGCTTTTCTGTTTGTGCATGAGGATTTCAAAATATATTTCTCCAAAAAAAACCACTAACTTTACTGAACGTCCACAACTGTATCTTCATGTGAAGATAAAATGGGAAACATCTTATTAACAGGTGGAAAATCCATAGGTGGACAAGCAGCATCTTTCAATCCAAATAATAATTAAATCCACATCTGTATCAATAATGTATTCTATGGAAATAAAGTTTATTTTCAGAGACCATATTGACCCACCAACCAGTCAGCACATCGCATTATGGGCCTTGAAAATCTTATTTTCTGTTTATATTTTATTGTTGACGAGTATTCGTGTCTTGAGCACACAGAATCTCAAACGCGTGTTTGGAAGAGGTAGGATATAAAAAGAAATTTTTAGAAAAGGAAAACAGAAGGAACCTAAAAAGTTGTTCGCCCTGGGCACGTACATCCTGGTGGGAGGGGTTTCCCAGCCGCAGGGTCAGGAGCCTGGAACGAGGTCCCACAACGTGCTTTTGTTGCCATTATCACCTGGGTTCACGTTTATGAATTTCTACTCCATTTCCAGAGACAGAGGAACAGAGACGCTGAAAACGGGCTTTGATTCAACAGGCCGTGGCCAGTTAGCTCCTTGGCGGGGCTACGACTCATGTCTGAGCCCCAGTTTCCCCATGTGTAACCCTGGCTGAGGGCGCCTGCCCGCCTGGTGGGACTGCTCCGGGATGGGCTGTGACTTGCGTGGGGCATGCAGCTCGGCGGCTGTGCGCTCGCACAGGGCAGCGGTGTGGCTGTTAGCAAGCGGTGTTGACTTATTTAAAAAGCATCGCTTTAGGAGTAAGCGAACGTCTGCCCTCGGTTCTCCCTGCATTTGCTTGCGAAACAGCCCGGCGGGACTCCCAGGTCGGTGTCTCATGGACGCCACCAGTTCTCAGCCCATCTCAGTAACGACACTCTGGCCCACAACAGCGGAATTTAAGGTGGGCACTTTCGGGCGGGTCCTGCGCTCTCCCGTTGGCTCTGCCTCGCGCTTAACACCTCCACGTGATGTGGTCCCCAGGACTCACCCAGTGCTGCACACCTCTGTCTCCGGGGTCAGGCTCGTCACACAGGGCAGAGGGCTGCTTACTGCACTGTGTCCCCAGCACGCAGGCTCTCCCGCCGACGTTGCGGCTCCGCCCGGCAGTTACCTGACCTCCAGCGTACACCTGGTAAGGTAAGTCTCCCGGGACTTTAAAGTACGAGTGCTCTGCTCACCTACTCATCTGGTGACTCAAGAACATGATATGCTCTTGACTTTGTTGGATTAATTTGGGTGGTCAGTGTACATACACCGCAGAGGCCTGTCCTTCGAGCCCGTGTGACCGCTTCCTTCCAAGACCACATGTGCATTTGGAAAGGTGCAATTCCCTTAAAAGACAGAAAAACAACTGTAGTTCTCACACGGGCTCTCCAAGCTCGGCCTGCACCGAGTGACCCCTGGCTCTGAGTTTCTGCGCTTGAACGTACTGAAGCACCTTTAATGCCACGTTAGAGGACTTGGCTTTTTTTTAAGTTGTTAGTTTAACTCTCTTAGGTAATGAGATCCTGTGTCTTGCGCAAGCGGAGTGCGCAGGCCCGAGGACAAAGGGCGGCGGTTGCGGGGACCTCCGAGGGCCGCACAGCGCTGGAGACACCAGCCGCCCGCGCGGGGACCTTTCCTCCTCTCCGCCCTCTACTTCACTCGCTGAGTTAGTAACTCTTCCCTGAGTTACTAACTCATCCCGGTGTCTCTTCGTGTTCCTGTGACTTCCACAGACACCGCAAGGTCCGCGCTCCCGCCACTCAGGCAGCAGAGCTCGGGGTTCAGGGACCTACCCAATCCCCATGACAACAGCAACACCGCGTGGATGCTTTGACATTGATTTAGAAGAGAAACGCGCAATCTAACGATTTTCAGTATTCATTGTCGAAGCATCTTCACCTAAAAATATCCCATCTTTTTCCTTTTGTGAGAATGCAGAATATGAACTAAAATGAATTTTTAAATACTTAAAATGTACTTTGGAATCAGTGATATTTGTCAGAGAGTATCCTCAACACTTGAGGCTTTGAAACTCCATGCGTCTATGAATCAGCCTGTGGACGCGGCCCCAGCTGGTGGTGACGGCATTCCACTCGTGCTTTCTGCCAAGGAAGTCGGCCCAGGTCAGCCCACGGTGCCCAGGTCACGTTCCCGGGACTTCGTGAAGGAAAGGATGGAGACAAGATGTTAAGTGGTCTGGAGTTAGAAGGGCATTTTCCCTGTGCGTTCCTTTATGTATTCTTCCCTAGTTTCTTTTTTTCTTTTAATGACAACTGGTGATTAGTCCTAAAATGGATGCATCAGGAAGGGAATGAGCAACAGAACAGCAAAATCATCACTGCTAACAGCTACCATACTTATTTTAACTACATTTTTAAAAATTCAGTTTTACCATTTTCTGCTCTTATGGAAATAATGGATGGTATACAATTGACTGTCTTCCCCATTAAAAAAAAAAATGAAAAAGAAAACCAAACAATGCCGCAGCACTCGTTGCAATATAACATTACCGACTTTTGGTCCAGAAAGGGAAGTTTCCAGAACAGGCTTGAGGGCCTGTGTCTGTGGAAGAGCTTCCAGAAGGGGTGTGTATCCTGCCCGATAGAACAGGAAGACCGGCAGCCGGTGGGCTAATAACACGTCACCGTCTACTGGGCAGTCCTCCAAAGGATTAGTTCCTTTCTGATGAAGTTTGTAACAGTCTCTTCCCAATCTTGATCCTTATTTCCCATTTCTTTGCTCTCTCTCTAGTGACTGTTGTCACAGCTTTTAAATGTCCCTCCCATCTGGAGGGAGGACCACAGCTCCCGAAACCTCTCGCCTTAGGTCTAGTTCCAAGCGGGCATCCACTCCCTGGAGACCCAGCCCATTGCTGTCATATCCACATCCAGGGTTGGGGTCGGGTCAGTGACAGCCCCACGGGCAGGGTCTCCTGCATGGCACCACGATGCTGAAATAGCAGCATTGGACACATTTAAAACTTGCTGTTTGTGCAATCACTAAAAACTGCACCATTAGCTGGATTTTCAGATTGCATGAGTGCAGATCATTAAGTGTTATTACAGTATTAATTATTAGAAATGTCCTGTGCTGCCCAAATTAAATTGGGATAGTCAACGACCTGCGAGTTCCCAATACCACGGGTAATTTACCCGGAGATCTGCCTCACCGGGTAAGGTGTCTTCACACGCCGTTCACATTATTTCACATTAAGTACCAACTGAGGATCCAGAAGAAAATGAATAAATCAGATCTTAATATTTTCCAACGGCAACCTTGACACAGAAGCTCGAGGAAAAAAGGGAGGCTGGGAACTGATGTTGACGCGTGACAACTGGTGCCTTTGGACCAGTTATGATCAGAGTCTGACTAGGGGACGGCCTTCTGGTTCCAGCAGTGACTCATGGAATTCCTGTCTGTCATAATCTGTGTGGGGTTAAAAAGGAAGGTGAAATGAGCATCAATATTTAAGGCCAATCCATTCAAAATTGGATGAGTATTTTTAACACAACTTGGACTAAACACTACCCAGTCACTTCCCAAATCATCACAAACACCGGGTCTAAAACACATCCTTTGCAGGAAGCAGGCTCCCTGCTGTTGGAGGGGCCTGTGTCCTTCTCCACAGGGAAGCCGATGACCAGCAGTGGCCTTGCTCTGAGCCCAGCCATGATTTACAAAGCCTTGTAGGTCATCCCTCCTTCCCGGGAGCCCTCAGGAGGTCAAATCCTCCTCCCACCAGTAGAGATCACTGGTGACATCCAGCCATCTACATACGTTCAGCAGGGACCCCATTTCCACTAGAGCTGGTCTTTGGCCATTTGCACATCTTCTGCATTGAAAAGAATGCCCAGGACGAAATATTTTTTAACAATAAGGATGGGTATTTTCATAAGACATATGTTAGCAATGTGTACAAATAATTCAATAGTTTCATGCAATAATCTAACTCTGATTTAAATGTGTGAACGTACAAGTTACTTAACACTTTATGGACCAAGTTTCCACATTGAGAAAAACCATCCGTGTCACGCTTGCCCTGGAGGTAGGGTGGCGTGGGAATGGGACAGAGGGACAGATTTCTACTCCAGCTCCACCCCTCCCTAGCAGGGTGTTGTCAGTTGCCTTTGCTCCACCATTCCTCTCATCTGTAAAATACTCTGAGCATCAAATAAGAAAATATGTACAAAGTTCCCACTTCTACACCACTGTTTGATAAATGCCAGGTTTTTCATTCCCCTCATGCCCTTTCTCTGCTCAAATGTGAAATTCAGTCCAAGGTGAACTCACTTGTCGGTTTAATGGAGGCAGAAATAATTGACTACAACTTCTAACTTCCTTCTACCAACGAAGACGCTGAGATTTCCCCAGGTGAACACTGAGGTATTTAAAATTCTCCCTTAGATTGGATTTTTAAATTTGTTCTTTTTATTCATAAACTTTAACCCAGTTACAAAGTTAGTTTTTCAAGCTTAATGTGGAATATATAAAAGTCATTTAAAACATTAATGTATAATTAACATTATACAAATACATATCTCCAAGTGGTCATCAATTTAAATATCCAAACATTGAACGATGAGAGAACTGTCAAATGGTATTTAATCTTAAAAACAATGGTTATGAAGACTAAGTGATGTGGAAAGCAATTGTGTAACATTATTGAAAAACTAATATCATATTTTTGTGTAAGTATAAAGATTACAGCTATGCACAGAAATTGCATATGAGAAAACTGAAACACCAACAATTATAAACATGATTGAGTAAATATATACACACACACATTGTCTCTCTGTTTTCTGGTTGCAAATTCCCAGGCAACAAGACCGCATCCCGCGTGCTGTGCGAGGGTGGCCTGGCTGGAGGGTCCCGTGGGACAAAGCAGAGCAGCGGACCACGTCCCCTGCTCAGCTACTCAGCTCAGTGAGGTGGTAACGTCACAGTCCACATCGTCTATTTAAATGCAAACACTGGTAAGGGCTGTCTGTTTCTTACTATTTCAAAAAATGGAGAAGAAATTAAACATAACTGGTTAAGGCAAAGTTAAGATTACAAATTTAAGCACAAAAAAGTCAGTAAATGCAAATGCCAATGTCCTAATTGTAACATTAGCTTCAACACATTTCACATCCGGGCTGCATCGACTGGAGGCTTAGAGGTCTAATTAGAAGCTTGCGCGATTGCAGGCAGTATGAATGAACACGTCCTACCGGCATCTATGCATCTGTTTCTCTCAGCTCGGCACCATAGAGGTGGAAGTGCCTTGAAAGGAGGGGGTCTTCCTCTGATCCAGTGTGTGTGTGTGTGTGTGTGTGTGTGTGTGTGTGTGCAGTGTCATGTGCGTGGTGTGAGCCAACGAAACACCACAGCTCTAAGGAAATGCTCCTTTGGCAGTGTCAGTGCAGTGGCGCCCTTTATTACAGGAACCAAGCACCCACGAAATGCGGGGGCGCCCACCTCGCTCCAACACATCCAACTGGCAAGTGTCTACACCTCTGCAGTCACTTCATAGACTCACTGGCATTAATTTAAAAACCTTTTCCAAAACAGTTTTAGTTTCAGTTTGAACACCTTTTTTGGTTTTTGAGTTATTTTTTTTGTTTTAGAGTTTATTGGGGGAAAAATTTACAACACTGTAATGGAATTAGAAAAAGAAATAGAATTCAAGAAAATACGCCTGTGGTCCCACAGCCTAGAAAATCACCCACTTTCTATCCTTACTTTTCCTTCCTGTCCTCTTGAATATATGCATTGTTTTGCATAGTTGAAAAATAATTGTACAGATATATAGACTCTATATCTCTTTTGATGGCTGCATACACAAGCCTTTTTGGTGGGTGGATCATCATTTGCCTAACTACTGCTCCACCGCGGCACATTTTGAAAGTATTTTAAATAATGCTGCAGTGGGCATACTCTGTATTACCACTTTGTGACAGATTTTTCCTTAGGTCTTTTTTGTTTATTTAGTACATTCCTTGAAACTCCTCATGGGCTCAGTATTTCTTCAGAATTAGGTAAATTGAAAGTACATTTCTAGTACAGTAATAATTTATTATAATAAGTTATCCATTTGAACAAAAGTTCCAAAGTCCCATAAAAAGCACAATGTACATCACTTTTTCAAATAGACCTAGAATATTCTTTATTTTTTATGAATTGTAATAACTAATCTACTAAAATTTATGAAACACTTGGTATAAATATGACAAGAGATTAATAAGTAAAATACTTAAATCAGCAACTCCAATGACAAATATGATTAGATGAAGTAAAAAAATAATAGCAAGCAAAATATCTGAAATATGCTCATTCTCACAAATAGTGAAAGAAATGGCAGGTAAAAAATAAGATAGCATTTTTCACCCATCAGATTAGAAAATAATCTAATACTTAATCAATAAGGTTTAAGAAAACAGGCTATTTAAGGATTTGAAAAAGGCTTTTAGATTACCATGCATGAACTGTGATTCACATTCTAGTTCTTTCTATATTGAGAGATAGATGCCAGATAGATAGATAGAAGATAGATCGATAGACTAGATAGATAGATAGATAGATCGATAGATAGATAATAGTAGACAGATGATAGATAGATGATAGATAGATGCAAGGTGTGCTTAACAATGTGGTGAATGATTAAACAAAAAATTATTACAGTGCAAGACACATTGCCATTAATCCCCCTCAAATACTCCCCTCATTTCAAACACACTTATCCCATCATTCTTGCCACTTCTGAAGCAGCTCTTGAAGTCCCCTTTCGTGAGTGTCTTTAGTTGCACGGTCGTGGCTGCTTCGATGTCCTGAATCACTTTGACTTGGGGAAGGAGTCAGAAGTTGCACGGTGCAGATACAGTGAATAAGGTGGATGAGGACACACTGTAATGTTTTCATTCTACAGAAATTGCTGTATCAGAACTGATGTGTGACACGGAGCATTGTCATGATGCAGGATGAAGCAAAGACAGTAATGAAAGAGGACTTCCAGACCTGCTTCAGAAAGTGTCAAGACAACAAGATAAGTGTGTTCGAAGTGAGGGGGAGTATTTGGGGGATTAATGCAATGTGTCTTGCACTGTAATAATTTTTATTAAACATTCACCGTATTTTTAGATGACGCCTCATATTTGTACATAATCCATTTCAAAAGAAGTTCACTCTGTGCCAGGAGAAGTTCAATATATTGGAGGTAAGAATGTTCTGGAAACCTGATATGATCAAGTGGAAGAGGGGTCTGAGGAAGACATGGCAGCACAGCAAGACGCTTACACTAAGCAAGCAGAGATTCACACCTGTGAACTGCTGCGGGGAAACACAGACAGAAAAACAGGAGTGATGCCATGTACACGGGATTTTCACAACCGGAAACCATTTACCCGTTGATTATGGTCAGAGTATGGAGTAACTCTAAGTCTTAAATAATTATCACAGTTACAAATCCATGTCGTTTGCCATAAACCTAAGACCACAGACACTGTGTGTGAGGCTGTGTGTAACGATGGTGAATGCACAATTGTGGGTACAAGACATGTGCACAAATATATAAATAGCAGCAGTCATACCCCTTCCATGCGAGCACGTGGTGACTCCGTGTGCACACGTCCCTGTGTGTGTGTGTCTGCCTGCGTGCCCACCATGTGCGTGTCCCTGGCGCAGGGGTGGCAAGGACTGGCTCCCTGAGCACCAGAATTTGCTGACTAGTGTACCAAATCTTGTGCGACATTGTCTCTACATACAATGGAAAAACAGAAAGAATGAAAAGGAACAAATGAAGCTCCCTAGGGAAGCAAGAAGTCACTGCAGTACAAATGTGAAGCCACAGCAGCCGGCACACATTTCGGAAGACCCATTTTTATTCTCTCTCTGTCAGGCCGACTCCAAGAGGCAGTGAAATATGATTATGGATCGCTGAGCTGCCCAATGATGTCACGTCAGGGCCCACGTGGGGCGGCCGAGGACCCGAATGAGTTGTAGTGTTTTGGTTGCGGGGTCATGTTCAATCACCAAGCCTGCTGATGACGGATCAATGAGCAGGGACTCATTAGATCCTGCCCAAAACTGGCCACGAGGACGGGAGTCCACTTGGGTGTCTGAGGCTTCAATTGTATACGGTTCATTCTGCAGCTTCATTTCAGAAAACTGCAGAAGTCCAGGCAACCTTTTGTCAGTAAAAAACAATAAAGGATATGAAAAGCCCATCTTCACAGAACACTGGACGTCGCAAAACAACCTACAGCTATTATCGGGTATATCAAAACTGACAAGGAAAACTTTGGCTGTTGATTGAGCCATATCTCACAGGGACAGCACGGGCGCCTCCACGGGCGCCCTGAGACGGGGGCCGCCTACCTGGAGGACCAGGGCGCAGAGTCTGGAGCTTAATTGAACTGGTGGCATTTGGATGATAGGGAAACATTGGTGGCACTGCAAAACACGTCACCAGGTGTTCGTTCAGCAGCAGAGATGGGGGCACAGCACGGACTGGGAGACACGCTCGTTTGTGCACACCCCTTCTGTAGAAGCCAGTCATGCTTCGGTCATGTTTGCTGTTCATTGTCCTTCACCTTTAAAAATACTCGATAGATTGATAACACACATTGGTTCCAATGTCGTCAAAGAGGCAAATTTCCTGGAAACAGGAAAATGATCCCCGTACCTTCTCACTCATGTTTCACGTGCACCCACGTGGTTAGAGACCTACGAGCTTCACTGTCACTTTGCATCTTTCTGACATTGCACCAAAACCTGTGTGTGAGTGTGTGTGTGAGAGTGTGTGTCTGTGTACGGGTGTGTGTGTATATGTGTGTGTAGAAATCATAGCCCAATGAAATCAGGAAGAAACAATTTTGGGAATGTTGTTTTTCCTGTGCCACTTACAAGTAGGACAAAAATAAATGCACAGATCCTAAGTCACAGATATGCAAAAAGGGCCGATAATACATGCCGGCCCCCCCGGAGACCCCCTGGCACACCTCATCACATCAGACCGGGCTCTCCACGCGTATCCTACCACAGCACATCTATTTCCTGGGTTTCTGAAACACCTCATTTGAAACATATAGGTTTGATACTAAGGGAAATAGTTAACAGGGTTCTTGGCACCTGGCCAGCAGGGACATCACCTGAAAGTGACAAACTCTCTTAATGTCCCACATCATCATGAGTGATTCCTCCAGTAACTCAGAAGAATGGTTGTAATAATACAACCTTCCTCTCAAAAGATGTGTGGACATGGCGACATCACTCCCAGGTACAAGTTGAGTACCTCACTCGGGGTCAGTCAGGGTCAACTGAATAGTCTCTTCACCAACAAGCCGTGACATAGCATCCTTTTATTTTTTTTTTAATGCATTCTATTGCATTGATAAGAAATGACGTTTTCAACAAATTCTAAACGCTGCAAAGATTTCAATTGTGAAAGGAACCTCAGGTTCTTTCGTTAAAGATTTACGACCATGGCCCTGAAATGTATTCCCACTTTTCTCAGCACAGCACCATTTCTTCCAGTCTTACTGGGGAAAATGTGCCTAGAAGTATCAGGGATCATTGTAGTCTTCATTTCCTTTGATTACACAGAGAAACTCATCCTCATAAGATTCAAAACTTCTCAAAATGGAGTAGGAATGGAGAGAATGAGGCCGAGCTAGGTCTGCCTCTCTCCTCCTCGTGATGGTGATTTCCACATGCAGGTGGGACGGGATGTGTGTGCAGCCATGCCGTCTGCCCTCTGGTTTCACTGGGACACCTGTCAGACACACAGTGGTTCTTTTTGTTTTGTTTATAGATTTATAAAGCATTTTCATTTTGTCTGAAATTCATGAAAAATTCAAGAAGGTATTTGGGGGAAGGGGTGATGGCTCATCCCATACAAAAATGGTTTCCTTGTTTAAACGTTTCTGGAAGCACTGTGGCAGCAAACAGCTGTTCCCAGGAACACCACAGCAGGTCCGCAGCAGAACACGTCTGGAGACGGTCTAGCAGCACAGGTACACGTCCCCCGCCCACTGCAGCCGTGAACTCGTGGGGCCTGTGTTCTCTTTCTCCGTCTGCACTCCGGACCTTAGCCCTGTTTGGAGGCATTTAGGGATTTTATTGCAGTTCGCCCGTTTTCACGTGTAAAGGTGGGAAGTGACAGGAAGCTCTGGCTCCTCGGGACAGCAGCCGGTGCGGACGGTGATTGAGTGACCTCATTTCAGGCTTTTTGTTACACAACAGGCAGCCCTCTATGAAGATTGATACAGAAGTGCCGGGCTCGCCGGCCGGTCGTCAGATGGATGGGCATTATGCTTCGGCAGGGGATGAAGACAGAGTGACTGTTATCATACTCAATACGAGCCCTTGTCAGCAGCGGAAAATCATCCCGTGTCACTGATTACGGGAGCGTTTCATGACTGTCATGCGAATTTAGTAGTGCGATGTCACGAGCAGGTTGCTGGGCCAAAAGTCTTTATTTGTGAGAAGAGTACATGGTGCCGACACCCCAGCCTATGGAGCCCGCTGCAAAGCAGCCCCTGCACGCGTGAGAACCAGGCAGAAGGGCGGGACGTGCTTCTGATGGCGACACGCAGCTCCCCTTGTTCTTAGCACAGGTGGGACCAGCTTCCCCCGCAAAGACTTTGTGGGTTCCTGTTCTGTAACATGTCCGTGCAGGATGAGGAAGGCCCTGCTCGGCTTACTAATCTGGGGGCAACAGTGATAACGTACGTCTAATGAAGCACTTACTGTGCTTGTCCCATTCACTCTTCACATACACACCCCCCAAGAGGAAGGTAACACCGTTCCCATGCTGTGATGGGGAAACTGAGGCTCAGAGAAGCAAGAATGTTGGCCTAAGTCCCACAGGCTGTCTCTGACACTGCCAGCTGTGGGACCATCAGCCCCTCGCACACCCAGGGCCTGGCCCCGCCCCCACTCTCAGCCACCAGACCCCGTGCTGCTGACCGTGGAGGGCTGCCCATTGATGGCTTGCCTTCTACCCTGCTGGAAATGCTACCACGCCCGGGAGGGTAGGAAGAAGATAAACTGTGTCACATCACAGTGAAGTAGGTGACAGCGTGTGTCCAATGTTAAAGCCACAGAGGCCAAGCTTGTAAATATCTGTTCTCTCTTCCCAGTAAGTTAGGCTGAGGGAGAGCAAACCCTTCCCAGGAACCACTAGACTGTAAGTTCCATGAGGACCAGCGTTAGTTTCTGAGTCCCCAACATGTGAAACAGGCACGTGGCCGATGATCAATTCTTGCTGAGTCCATAATGACTTCCCAACGTCAAATTCAAGAAACGGCTGGTGACAAGGGAGGGACACATGTGGGTGCAGTGGGTGAGACCAACCAGGCACGAGGAGCCTGTGTCCGTGGAGACAAGGGTTGCTGCTACAAGCCCCTGGGAGGTGGGGGGCAGCCAGGGCTCGAGTCCATTATCCGGTTTATGTTTAGAGGTAAAAACGTCACCGGCTGTGACGTGGAATACAACTCCCAAGGGGGCAAAGTGGAAGCAGGACCTTGTGAGCAGGGATGAGGGTGTTTGGAATAAGATGGAGGGGTGGACATGACAGGGACGGAGGACCCAGAGCTGGGGCTGGACCTGTTGAGTGACTGAATGGATGGGAACAAGCCGAGGACAAAGTTCAGGGTAAGACCTAGCTGGGGGTTGTCGGTGTCGGGTGGGGACACTGTCTGCTGCTGGGCTGGGCAGGGCTGGTGGTGGCTTAAAGGTCAGAAATGCGAGCTGGTGTTTTGATCAGACTCAACTGGATATGCCTGAGAGATTTCCGGATGAATACACACCAGACGAGAAGGAGCTAGGCGTGTATATTTGGGAGGCATTCCAGCCCAGAGGATGGTTTCGTGAGGAAGAGAAGGTAGCCCAGACCGAGCCAGAGAAGCCACTCTGGGATTGCACAGCACTTTATTTATCCAGAAGGGGAAGAAGGGACCAGCAGTGAGTGGCTTGAGCTCCTGATGCCCGGATGGCAGCTCAGGTGACCTGAGACATCCTGGAGGTAACAAGAGCGGACCTGAGACAACACGGCACCAGGGATCAGCATCCAGGCACGTTCTCCATAAAAATACTAGGGGACCCTCGGGCAGACAAGGGAAAGCAGACATTCGTCTCAGGACTTCGGTTAGAAGTTGCCTTAGCTGCCTCCTCCCACAGCCAGACATAGGTCTGTAAGAGGAGGGCTGTTGTATAACTGAACCCCTCCTGCCCACACTGCCTTTCCATAGGGATTTCTCAGAACACGCCTGTTGCAGACAGCATAACTGGACAGGGTCCGTTCCGTCACTCGGCGCTGCCAGGACGTCTAGGCCAGAATGCAGTGAACCCAGCTCTGTGACAGCTTTTCTCAGGCTCCTCAGGAGATGGTAAATATGAGTGCACTTCCAAAATATTACATATCTGTATTCTCTCGGGATGAAGAGAGGCTTTTATGAGTACATGCTGTTTGGGAGACAAATTCTATCAGAAGATGTGGCCCTTGGGAGGGACGTGCGCATGCCAGGCCGGGCAGAGCCTAAGTGGCGCGGCGTCTGGGCCCACTGGCTTCACTCTGTGACGCTCCTAACAAGGCAAGGGTGTGCTCCATCTGAGCTACGGCTATGACTCCATTCTCCACTACAGGAACTATGTTGGAAAGTCGAACCCCAGGATACATGAATTTATGAGGATATCTTTGAACTTGAAAGAGAGCACCCTTGAAAAAGTAATCTTGATGTCTCCAAATAACTGTCATGAGACAAAGCTGTAACTGCATGTTGTCCTAGGGTCCCATCTAGACGTTAAATTACAGAGAACCCTTCATTTGGCCACTTTTAAAAAGGTACTTACATTTCGAATTGCCATTCTCCTTCATTGCACACATCCCGCTGGTTGCTGCATCCCTGGAATTGTCAACCAGTCCCCAAGAGGGAACGGCTCATCTCCAGCCACGGGCACCCCTGTCTTGGCCACATTCCCTCTGCAGGTGGAAAGTCCATTAAAGCCCAGGCAGGCCAGTTACCTCCCACAGACCCTAGAGGAGACAGAGGTGCCTCCACCATTTAAAAGTAAACATACAACGAAGCAAAATGCGAAACTCCCCTACACAATGCTCAAAGTTTGGTAAACAGGACAAAGTGTGTACTTTGTTCACAATTAGTTATTTGTGACACATAAAATCCAAATACTATAAGACAACATAGCCTTTTTTCCAAATTGAGTACAACATCTAACCACCAATTAAAATATGTTGTGGAACTAAGCTTCTTGAACTGGCATTTAAATCTAATTCAATATGTTAAAATATGGAGAGTAAACATGCAGCATACTTTTAAAATTGAATAATTGAAGGACATAATTATTATAAAAAGAAATTTTTGACATTGAGGGAAAAATAAGAACAGATTCCAAATAATTGGGGTATTATTTTTCCAATTTGGGGCACATTTTTGACAAAGATATGGCTGTTCAGATGATGTAGAATCTGTACTATTCACATGAAGTTGGGTATACATTTGGTTAACTGTGTCAGTATTTTTGTTCGTGCTTTAATTTTTTCAAGGTGCCATTTAATGGAAGAAGAAAATGTTCTCTCTTGGTTTAGTATGTGATTTGACTTCATAAAACATTTCTTACATTATGACCACTTTACAAACATTAAAAAGTCCCATTTTTCCCTTTAATTTTTAGCAGTGTTTCCATTATATAATCAATTCTTTCCATGGAAAGTCGGTTGTGAACATTAAATTTCGCAAAAATTCTGTTTTTTGTGTACAAAATCATTACAATGTACACACTCCAGGCCAGAAAGCACCGCTTGTCTTAGGAGTATAAACAAACACTCCCACGTAGCAAACAAAAACAACTGGTGACGGCTTCTTCAAATATTTTCCAAAATTAGGCTTGTATTACTCCAGCCTACACTGTATAATAAATATTTACAAAACAGTTTTGATTTTGAGAACGAAGGTGGTCTGTTCTTGGAAGCACAGCAAGTCCAATGGACGTCACACGTGGCGGGCATCTCTGTGTGCTGCTTCAGCAGTCCCTGTAATCTGGCGTCTGTGATCTCACGGTGACAATGAGGACA
The DNA here is from genome assembly GCF_004115265.2 of Rhinolophus ferrumequinum. Taxonomy (NCBI): domain Eukaryota; kingdom Metazoa; phylum Chordata; class Mammalia; order Chiroptera; family Rhinolophidae; genus Rhinolophus; species Rhinolophus ferrumequinum. The sequence continues at coordinate 59,472,772 of NC_046302.1, forward strand.
TTCACCGAGGACAGTCTTCATGCTCCACCTCTCATCCTGTTCAATCCCCGCAAACGGAGGTCATCCTCGAGAGTCGTGTGCCAAGCAAGCCTCCTTCTTCCGTGGCCATTCCAGCCTGTCACACCCACGGGGTCCTGATACCAGGAAGAGCCACAAGGCTGGTGATCAGAATTCATAAAAATGTGGTTTCAGTAAATACGATGTGGAGGGGTGTTCACACCGCAGTTTGTTCAGTGTATTGACCTGCCTGGAACTCCTGGCTGGACGACCAAACAACGAAGAATCACCCCATCAGTGCTATACCCCAGGTGCACTGACCTCAGCCCCGTGCCATCTGAGCGTGGCCCGTCAGCAGCACACAGGCTGGTGTCTGACCAGACAGCCGGTCCCGTCGCCCAGCCACACTGACCTGGGAACCGACCATCGTGGTCAGGAGGTGGAAGCTTCCAGCATTTCAGGAAGGGAAGCAGCACAGCGGCTGTGTGGCCCAGGCACCTGGCCCCCTCTCACTGGTCAAGGCTTAGCTTCTGAGGCTAACACCATGCCCTGTCCACTCCCACAAACCCCCCTTTAGACAAACATCCAAAGAAATCTTCCCTCCTCCTGGTGGCGAGGACATGCCTGGAGAAGGTCCCCGAGGACTTGCATGAGCTTGGAGCTCAGACGCTTGCTCCGCACCCACCTGCCACAAACACCGTGTGGTCCGATTAGCTGCTCTGCAAGAACCAGGGTGAAGGGGGCCGGCATCCCTGGGGTCAGCCTCGTGGCCCATTTCATGACCTGGGAGAGTGGTCAGGGCAAAAGCCCCCCGCCCACCAACGGTCCCCGCCCAGCTCTCCTGTTGACCGGGTACACACCAGGAACCAATACCACCACTGGCTTCCTCAGGAAGGTGTCCATCTAGGGGTGTCCCTGGAACCCCATGTTTTTACGAGCTGTCTAAACTCTGCACATAAGCCAATAAAATATTTTTAAATAAATAGTGCTAAGAAGAATAAAAAACAGTGCCTCTTATTTCTAAGGGCATAAACAGCACACTGGTTGGAACCGGCAGGCGCTCACCACACTGGACCGGCCGCCACCACTCACTCACTGTCTGCTTTCTGTTTGCTCTTCTGCCTGTTCTCCTGAACTGAGCCATACTTTCTTCATTAAAACAATCTCTGGCCGGGCAACCACCTGTTATCATTATTAGATTCAGGGCAATAAACATACTTCATAATGTATATTGTGGACATCTCTGTGTGCTGGCCATGACTGAGCTTCAAAGTAGAAAACATAGAATCAAAGCAGAAATAAAGATGGGAGGTAGCATTCTTGTAGACCTACCGTGTGCCAAGTCTTCCAGCGCCTGATACCCCGAAAGCTCAAGGCTGACTTTGCTCAGGAACAGGTAACAGGCTTCTCTGAGCCGCTGTCCCCACACTCTAGGTTGTTTGGAGGGAAGATGAAGGGACACCTGTACATTGCATGTCAGATGGGGGCCGACCAGGGGTATCCTCGTCCTCTCCTATTATGTTGTTTGAAGTCATGGAACCGATAGTGTATATACTCTTAGTCTCACTAAAAGCAGGCACCTCGAAGTTCTCAAAAGAAAATGAACCTCCGAGAGGCGCTGTTACTTGTGCAGCTCCACAGTCAGTGGCATTATCAGGGGTCAATTCTGTGACTTCCACACCAGCAGCGACTATACCACAAGGCACCACGGCAGATTCACACTGCAGACAGCCCTGGCCCACCAGGTGCCTGGGCTACCGAGACACAGCTGACCATCACCAACAAGCCAATCACCAACTGTTGCCAGAACAGACAGAGCTCTAGGAAACTCAGTGCGTGTACCCCCAAAGGACCGTCTTCAGGAAGCAACTCATCAACACATGTGCAGCTTCACTGATTGTCCACCACCTGATTGAAAGGCGCTTCCCAAAACCGACCTTGGAGAACACCTGCTGCTGTCAGGAATCCTAAGGCTCCCGAGAAAAGCCCGGTATGATCTTTGCAACAGTGAGAATTAATTCATAAGTTAAATGGACACCTAGTGACATTTGCCATGTGCTGGCCACATGCTGCTGTGATGCTAAAAAAAGAAGAAGGTATCAACATAAGAACGTCCAAAGCTGTGGGAAATTTTTATGAGTTTATTTGATCCAAACTGACCACAATTACCAGAAAACTACACCTCAAATGTTCCAGAGAATAACAGTTTGCAGTTTCTTTTATGCATGTGAAATTAAGGAAGGAATGCAAGGAAGTTTACATAAAAGTGGGAGGAAGCAAGGCAGGTGGGATTACAGGAGAGTTAAGATTCTGTGCTCCCTTGAGGGTGGTTTTACTTCTGAGGGGTCTGACGAGAGGCATTTCAAAGGTGTGTGAACCTACACAGTTAGAGGAAAAAAGTAAATAAATATTGCAACCTTGACAGCTTGAAGGTAAAAGTACCAGAGGACAGAAATCAGGAAGCAGAAGTGTGTTTGCGTGTGTGTGTGTGTGTGAGTGTGTGTGTGTGTGTGTGTGTGTGTGTGTGTGTGGTGGGAGGAGTGACTGGTAAGAACAGGGGTTCTAAGATCCTGTTCTTACAGAGCAAGCATTTAAGACATGTCTGTAACTGATAAAACAGGAAGTCAGCGAAGACTTGTTACAGCTACCTAAGGCCACACAGGAAATGCTGTAGCAATGGTGGGGGCGGGGCTGTTACTGCAGAGAAGCCTTCCACAGTGTCCAAAGGGACAAGTCAGCAGTAATTGCAGCTGTTATATAATAAATTGTTGGCATAAGATTCAAAGTGGCTCCCTTGCGAAAACACTGAATATAGGAAGAGTAGGGTACTTTTGAAACCATGTATTTTGATGTGATTAAACAGTATTTAATTAATTTTAATGCACAAAGTTTTTATTTTTAAATGCATAAAACTTTTATTGTGGATCCACATTAATTGTTAAAATAAAATTAAGTCCACATGTTATTTTAAGTAAAAAGCCACTTTTAATCTTTCTGCAAAATCTGAATCGAAATCATTTAAACAAATAAAAAACATGAAATATGACTTTTGTCTTTTTTGGTACCCAGTTGAAATTTATTTTCTCTCTCTCTCTCTCTCTCTCTCCTCTCTCTCTCTTCTCCTCTCTCTCTCTCTCTCTCTCCTCTCTCCTCTCTCTCTCTCTCTCTCTCTCTCGTTCATCACCACACACACACACACACCACAATATATTTTTTTAATAAAAAGGAATCAGTAGTCATTAGCCACATGAATACAATGAGGAAATTTAAAACTGACAGCTCTTATTATCACCCAGGGCAAAATGCTGCAGACCTACATTTGTAAATCTGCTTAACTTAACATATCAAATACTAGTGTCAAATGGAAGTAAGGGCAGAGCGTTTTAGAGAGTTGTTATTACATGACATTTGAAATCATATGCTATGTTCTGCAACATTCAAAGAAGATAAAAATGAAAAATGAAGTTAATGAAAAGTTTATTGCCTTACTGAAGACTGCAGAATCAGGCATTTTACATGAAAATAAAATCTTTTCAGAACACTAAAGCTTACAGAAAATAATAATTTATGCGTGAATTGTCCTAATGGAGTACTCTCGGTGCCATGTCCACAAATAGTCTTCCCAGCTGAACCAGAAGTCTCTAATGGGATCCTCACACATGATTGACAAGTACGAATTTCTGGGGAGCACTCGTGACGGCTCTCATAGAGGACGGGGGTGCTGCCTCAAGCTGGACTCCAATTCCCTTCTAAGTGCCACAGCAAGATGCGTGTTGGCTCCCCGTTGTCTTTGTCACTGGTAACTGATCTGGGCTGGCACTCGGTGTCCCATAAGGTGTGTGGCTTCCCTGCAGCTGCCCTGCAGAAGCCAGTCGTTAGTCCCTTCCAGAACTGGGACCCACCATTGTGATCGACAGTTTGCCCGTTTCCTGGGTCTCCGTGCACTGGTCTGCTTACAGATGAAATACATGATGTTAAACTCGAAGGATTTATCTCGCCCTTCATTGAAACCTGAACTTCAGCGTGAATCTGTGACATGGTATTCAACATAGCGTAAGCTGCTTGCTGTTCTTTGAGTGCTAATAATATACACCACACACCCACAGAATGTCTGGGTCTTTCCAGAATTTTCTGCCTTGGACTTTTGTATGGCTCTCAATCGGTTTCTCGGTCTTGATACAGGCATCCCACTTCAGCAAAGACACCCTTTTCATATCAAGCCCCAATTTTCAGGTGGTTTTCCTCACTCACAGAATAAGCTCTGCGACCCTGAGCTGGGCATTCCACTTCTCCGTGGGCTCATGGTTACCTACCTACCTCATTGTAACAGAATGTGTTCAAACTCAGATCAACTTCTAGTGTTCTGCATGTGCCCCTGGAATGCCAGTTTTCTGATCCCCGTGAATGCATGTCTCCAGTACGTCATTTCTCACCAATCTATGACAAAAGGAGGTCGCACGTCCAGTGCTGACATTGACGTATTGAGTCCCCTTCCTGCTCCGCCACCCTCATTAACAGATTAACCCACGTGGTCAGGTTACCCAGCCACGTGCCCCTGAACTCAGGCAAGCGTCGCGTGCACACTGCATCCTCTGAGACCCATGGCCCTGGTGTGAGCAGCTCCCCGTGGGGCACAGCTGTCCTACGTTACTGTGTGATTTCAGCTGCCACCCTTGGTGCCTCCGAACCTGTGTGTTGCCCTCCTGTAGCCACTGCATTGCCGAAAGCCACAGACCTTCCTTGAAGTAGAAGCCACACTGATAGACAGTGTCCCAAGCAGATTCTGTGGGCTGTGGTGTGCAGGGGGGTGGAGGTGAGAGGTCAGCCCTGGGAAGGGCAGGAGGAAGCCAGAGAAAAGACCATAAGGCCCGACTGACAGACCGGCAGGGGACACGGGCGGGAGACAGGATGAGAAGCCATTTGCAGGTGTGATGCCGACTTCTTTTCCAGGTAGTGACACCTTTGTGATTGAGTCCAGCCGCACGCTGGCTCCCCTCCACGCTGGGAACGGAGGGATGTGTCTGACTGGGGAGCTGGGGAAGGGCCACGCTGGCTCCCTCAGCCTCTCCCCTGCTCTTCCTATGGGGTCTTCCTGCCTCTAAGGAGGGCGCCCGTCTTTGTCCTCTTCCCTGGAGGCTCAGGGGCTGCACCACCCGGAGAGGCCAGTGGGTTCCACCTCTGCTGTGATGGGGCAGAGACGTCCACTCACCTGCAGGCCCCACATGAGGTCAGACCCAGGGACAAAGAGCAGGGAGGTCCATTAACCTCCCTCAACCCTGGAAGGGAGTGTCACAGGCTTGACAGCCTCAAAGGGCAGAGACCCAGAAGACACCAAGAAAACACGGATGGTCGTTCTATTCCTTATGGCGCCTGATCTCCACAAACACCATTTCTGACGTCTCAGTACTCTCCCCCACCCACCATTTGAGTCCTCATTCTCTGCAAGCAGACGTCCCCCCTTGTCACAGAGAAATGAGAAGCCATATTCACAGGTTCTGGCATTCTTTCTCCCTCTCCCTCTCCCACTCTCCCCACTCCTGCTCCCCTCTCTCCTGACCCTTTCAAACGTGCCGTGCCGTTTCTGTGAACCTCTCCCTTCACGTACACTCATGCTGCGTCATCTTCCATCTCAAAGGCAACACAACTCCTGACTCTGCATTTCCCCCGGCTGCCCTTCTGCCTCGACTCTTACTGTCAAACTTCCAAAGGAATTTTCTCTTTCTCACTTTGCTTTCACTCCAGTTTCTCTGGACTTGAGTGCACCAATTTTTGGTCAGCTTTATAGAGGTATAATTTACATGCAAAAATTCACTGAAGTGTGAAATTTGGTGTTTTACAAATGTGAGCAGCTATGCAGCCATCGCTGAGTCACGATAGAATACTTCCCTGCCCCATCAGCGACACTGTGTGTCCCTTTGCAGGCGCTCCTCTGGGTCTCGCTCTCTACACAATGGCTTTGTCTGCACTAGAATCCGATGATACATAGTGTTTCTGGTTTCTTTCATTTAACACGATGCATATTGTTGCACATATCAGGGTTTTTTCTTTATTGCCAAACAGTAATCTGTTTTATGAATATACCACAATTGTTTTATCCACTCCTTAGTTTGACAAACACTCGGTTTGTTGAAAATTTCAGCTTTGTGTTTTTATTTAAATGTTTTTATTTCTTTTGGGTCAATACCTAAGAATGGTATTTTTGTGTTACACACGGAAATATATGTTCAATTAATAACAAAACATCAAATTGGTTTCCCAAATGGCTGTACCATTTTGCATCCCGACCAGCAGCTGTGAGAGTTCCAGTTGCTCCACAGCCCCACTGACCCTTGATATGGTCAGGCTTTTTGTTCTGGTCATTTGGTAGGTTGTGTAGTGGTATCTTTGTGGTTTTGATTTGCATTTCCATGATGTCTAGTCACGCTGGACATCTTTTCATGTGCTTCTATCATGTTGGTGAATAGCTGTTAAATCATTTACTCATGTTTTTATTGACTTTTGGTTTTGTTATTATTGGAGTAGAAGGATTATTTTATAATTCTGGACACAAGTGTTTTTTCAGATTCATGTTCTGCAAATATTTTCTCCCAGACTTTGCATTTCCTTTTTATTTCAACTGTGTTTTTTAAAACTTTTTTTATTCTGATAAAATATAATTTATCAACTTTTCCTTTTATAACTTCTAAATTTGGTCTTATTTAAGGTATATTTGTCTAATCTTTGCTTCAAGTTTTTAAGATTTTCTCCAATTTTTTCTAGAAATTACAGTTTAGCTCTATATAAGGTTCATAATCCATTTTGAGCACTTTTAGTTAACTTTTGTATAACATGAGGAAAGGATCAAATATATACTATACATTGTATGTAGTGTATGTTATATAAATAATATATTACATTTACATTATATATGATACATATACATATTATTATATATTTATATAAAGAAATGCAATTGTACAAAGAAACCCCATTTTCCAAAAGATTATCTTTTTCTCATTGAACAGACTCTGTACCTTTGCCAAGGTTGGCCCTATGTGTGTCAGTTTATTCTGGACTATTCTGTTCCACTGATCTGTTCCACTGATCTATGACACTTTATGCAGTACAAAACTGTCTTGGTTATGGCAGCTTTACAATAAATCTTGGTATCAGGTAATATCCAACTTTGTTCTTCTTTTTAAAAATTGGTTTGATTAGGTTAAGTCCTCTGCATTTTCATATAAATTTAAAATCAGCTTCCAATTTTTACCAAAAAGAAAAAGAACCTTAAGATTTTGATTGAGACTTCATTGACTCTATAGATCAATAGGGAAGAATTGGCATCTTGATAACAGTGTATCCTCTTGACACATTTCTCCATTTAGTTAGGTTTTCCTTCATTTCTATCAGCAATAGTTTATAGCTCAGTGTACAGCTGACACACATATTTTGTTAAATTGAAACTTTTGTAGCTCATACATTTTGATGCTATTGTAAAAGGTATTTTAAAGCTCAGTTTCTGGCTGCTTCTTGTAAATACATAGAACTACCACTGACCTTTGTATACTGACTGCATATCCTGATAAACTCACGTTATTAGTCCTGGTAGCTTTTCAGCAGATCCCTAGGAGTCTCCACAGAGACTCTGGTGTCATGTTCTAAACAAGACAGTTTTATCCCTGACTCTCCAGCATACCTTTTATTTATTTTTCTTGCTGTGTTGCTCTGGCTACAACATCTCATGTGATGTTTAATAGAACTGGTAACAATGGACATTGTAGCCTTTTTCTAACTCTTAGGGAGAACGGCTGATTAAGTGTAATGTTAGCTGTTCCATTTTACGGGTTCCATTTTCAGGTTGAGAGAGTTGCATCCTATTCCTAGAGTGTGGGAGAATTTTACCCTGAATGGGTGTTGAATTTTATCAGGTGCTTTTCTGAATGTGTTGAAATAAGCATACGTTTTTCTGGTTTAGTCTGTGAATATAGTGATTCACACTAATTTATTTTCAAATGTTGAACCAACCTTACATTCCTGGAACCCCACTTGGTCACGATGTCTTATCTTACTCTAAAATTTTTAAACCAATCAGTTTTGAAACTGCCTGGGCTAAGATCAGCAAGGGTGGCCACGTTGCTAAACACAGTCAACACGTTTCAGAACTCCTCTCGTCTGCCCTACCAGCTGCACACACTTGAAACACACTCTCCACTTCTTCCTCTTACTGACCCCGTCATTCCCTCACAGTCCCTTTTGCTGCTTTTCATGTGCTGTCACCTCTAAATCTGTGATGCGTTCCCTAGGTTTACTACTGAGCGTTTCTCTCCTTTCTCTCTAAACCCTCAATGGTCATGACGATCGTGTGTGTGTGTGTGTGCGCGCGCGCACGCACTCCCACTGTCCACCAGCCCTCCTACAACTTTCACAAGGTGACGTGCTGGAGACTAAGAAACAGCCTTTGCATGCCAGAGGTCAGCAATGTCCCGGTTTCCGCCCCAGCCCATGGTGGTCTATAGGGGCCAGTCATGCTGCTGGACACATGAGGACAACCTCAGGACTGGGACGTGCCCCTCTGCTCGCTGTCCTATGGTCCCACACAGGGGCACAGGGCTTTGCAGGACACAGCGGAGGGAACTTCGACATGGAGGGTAGTTTCCTGCCCACGGCCACCCTCACCAAATGCCATTGTTGTCCAGCATTTCTCACACCATCTTAATTCGTTGACCAACAAATGAGGTGTCACGGTGATGCCATCACCGTCATTATTTTCCTGGATATCACTGCACATTTGTCATTTTCTTTACTCACACATCCTCTTTCCACTCAGATTCTCTCCTGAGGTGACCTCCTTTCTTCCTGGGTTTGTCCATCAGGGTTTCCTTCTGTGAGTATCCGATGCTAGTAAACGATTTCTGTTTTAATCTCCAGAAACCTAATCATTCCACCCCTGTTCTTGAAAGAGAGAAAGTTAGGACAGTTACCTTCCTTCAGAATTTTAAAGGCAGCCTGCGTGCTCTTCCGTACTGGAGTTCATGAGTCAATGACAAGTCTATTATTGCTGAGTATGCAAAGTGTCTTTCTCCTGGGGCTGCTTTTACAGCTTCTCCTCATAATTGTAGCTCTGTGGTTTGACTAGAATATGGTTAAATATACACTTCTTCTAATATATCTTCCTTGGAATTCATTGGACCTCTCAAATCTGAGGATTTAATAATTGGTAATTATTATACTCGTAAACTTTAGTAGCAAACGTGGCTTCTTCCCCCAGTTTCTCCTCCCTGGACTCGCTGAACGTACACTTGAGCTTCCTACTCTTCTAAACATTGAGGACATAGCTGACAGACAACACATTTATGCTAATGAAATACGACCTGTATTTGGTTTTGATGCTCTGGTTTTCTGTAAGACCTTAATTTTTTTTTAAACTGTTATCTGTCAATAGAACATTTTTAAAAACTCACCTTTCATGGGAAACTGCCTACCTCAAAATGTATTTCAGGGACTAGATTATTTTGTGAAGTTGTTACTCTCTCCCTGCATGAAAAGCATGATTCTAGCTAAAAATAATAATAATGTTCCAGCAACTCCCATGCATAAACTGAAAATTAAAGTTAACATTGAAAATGTTCTACCTAGTGAGACGTAAGCATCTGGAAGACAGAATTTAATCTCTGCAGATTCTAGAACAAACCTGTCTGATAACTGCAATCACCTATGGATTGTTTTTTTTTCAATTTCTATGTTTTGCCGTTGGTTCTGCAGAAACACTTCACCACGCAGACAAACGCAAGTGCTGTGCCCAGTGAGAGGAAATGTAACTTCCTCCAGTGACGCCGTCTGTACCCTGGGTGCTGTGCTGTCCATGACACGCCTGCAGAAGGTGTCACCTTGTGAAAAGAATAGAGACCAGAGTGCAGGCTGCAGGGGGCAGTCTGACTGAGGCTGTGGAAGGTGGCAGGGCTGTGGGCTCCAGAACCTGCCAGGCGAGTCTTGTGACAGAGGAGAAATGTCAAATGCGACAGGCTAATTTTAATGTAAAGGGAGCCCGTCTCTAAATTAATTTAATTAATCAAGCCTCAGCAGAGGGAAACAATCTAGTGTTTGTGGGCATAGCCATGACAAAATAGTTCTCCTGCCCTAATATGACAGTTGTAGTGAGATCTTAGTCAGAGATTTACCCTGCTGGTTTCTGAGGGAGCACATCTTAGAATTAATTAGGTGAAATAAACAATTATGCTCTTAAATCTTCTAAATTCAAAAACATGCCTATTGATTAGTGGATAGTTATCATATTCTTAGTTTGTTGTTGTTGTTTGTTATGTTCTTATCTAATTAGATGAGTTATTATTGCTTGTGGGCATTTTTGTAATATGAATTTAAATTTGAATTTAAGATATAAACATCCACATTTTTGACTTGTAATACCTCTCAGCCACTTCTGTTCATTTACAGCAAATAATTAGTAAGTAGCCACACCTAATGGAGACAAAATGCCTTAATTCAGTGCTTGATCTAGTTAAGAATTTACTAAAAAATAAACACCTGACAGTTGCACTCTCACCATGAAAAGAAGGCACATTTAACTGCTTTCAAGGTCACTCTCAACGATAGCCTGATCTCTGTCCTAATTGTGACAATCTATGAATTCCCAGCCCAGGGCTGGGGTACTGGTGGGCGACCCCAGCATTTCTAAAATTTTGGAAGTGGATTATCTTTGAGATGAATGGTGCTGTTTTGGCTTGCCTACTTCTTATTACGTGTTTGTGGAAGGAAGTTATAAAAAAAGATGCAACCTGTGCCGTGTGTACATTTCGTGATGAAGCGGGGAGCGCCGAAGCCTGATTTGAGCCTGGAGAGCTCGGGCCCGAACTGCACACACGACCTGTGGGGCTGTCGTGTCCAGGCTCGCGGCCAACGGCATTCTGTGCAGTGAGGTCAGTGGGAAGTGGAGGATTAGAAGGCCCTTTGCAACAGGAGAGGTGTAGCGAGGCTTATTAAAATGTAGGAGCCAGGTTAGCTCTACCTGCCTGCGCAACTCTCATCCATCATCAAATTCACATTGGCCCTCTTTAATGTTAATGAGATATGAAAGCCCTCCCTCCACCGGCAAGGTACCAGCCAACTGACATTAATGACACAGAACCAGCCCCAGTGAATGGAGAGAAAGGGTTCACCTACACGATAATTTATAATTGGCCTACTCAGGGGACCTAAGTCTTTGCAAGACAACTAGAGCCGTTTGAGCTTGCAAATATGTTCTTTTCAAGCTTGCATTGTCACGGGGAAGGTCTGAAAGAATCCTTTTGCATCTAATTCAGTCTTTAGTATTCTAGTCTGAAAGGATTCAAAGGAGAAAAGAAAGGAGAAGAAAAAACAAAAAGCCTCCAGTTTCTCTAAAGCCCACGTGTGACATCAAGATTTGTTGGCATAAAAATGCACTTGTGACAGACATCATTATATCATTGCAGGAAGGAAAGGAATAAACAGGTCCCCAAATTTTCTGGCAAAGTGTCAAATATATGCAGTTTATGGCAAGGCCTCCGAAAGCCCCCTCTGCCTTCTGGGGTAACATAGGGCTAAAGTGGGGGCCCGCTGGGTAACACTTTGTGTTAAGTGTCCATCGCTGGGTGCCTAACTATTACTAATTTAGAACAGTGGCCTGGGGAACGATATTTGTGAGTCACATACATATCAAATGATTCCATTGTGACTACTTTTATCACAGTGAGTGCCCAGAAGAAGAGGCTTTGTTGATGGAAGCAGAAAGAGGGGCTGCGGTCTGTATCACTCTGCTGAGCCAGAGCTGGCAGGTTCTCAGGCCGACTCTGGGGGTGAACCGGGGCTGCTGGGGGCAGCTGCCTCCATCACCGTGTTTGCACCTTGGCTTGGAAGCCAGAACAGACAATACTGACCTACAATTATCCCTGGATTCCTGCAAATGTAGGAGCCGTGGAAGGCGGAGATGTGTCAGCTCCAGCCTCGCCTGCATCGTTTTCTCCTGGAATCCAGTCTCAGCTGGTCACCCTGCGCCCATCTCTTCCCGAGCCAGCCCCAAGCCACAGAGCCTGTGTGCTCCTGGCCTGCTCACCATTCCCCTCCCCAGGTTCACAAGCATGCCACACTTAATATGACCAATCCCACATCTCTTGCTTCCTCCTCCCATCTCCTATCTCGTACCTTGTTTTGGTAAGCACACGTCCACTGTCCACATACGTATGTCAGGGTCGGTCCCTGGCGCTCTCCTCACCCAAATCCTTGCTAAGACCCGTCCATTGATTTTCCAGAATATATCCTGAAACCGTCCATTTCTTCACATCCACGGCCTCCATGCGCGGTCAGACCGTGTGTCTCCTCTGGGCGCCCGTACAACCTGTGTTCATTCCACGATATTTCGAGAAGGCTGCTCCTGCTGCCAGCGGTTCTCCTTTCCTGACCATGAATCTCCACACCCCAAGCCTTGTCCCATGCGGTCTCCCCCTCCCCCCACTGTCTCTCGCGTGGCTCTCGCACGCCGCCCACGGCCACGCTGACCTCCTTCCCGCCGGGTCCACACCTAGCCCCACCCCCGCCCGGCCTCCGGTGCTGAGCGCGCGCTGATCTTTCCATTCCGCTCGGACTTGCAGGCGGGAGAATCGGTCCCCAGGCTCCTAACACAACTGCAGCGCTGCTCGCGCTCGTCCACGGCACCCTGTACACTGTCTTCCTGGCGCTTAGACAACCTATTTCTGTCTCATCCACCAAACCGTCCGCAGAGGACCCAGCATCCGTGAGGCGCACAGGCGGGGGCTGTGAGGGTGAGCACACAGTGCGGAGACGCCCAGGGGTACGGCAGTGTCCCTAAGCTATTGCACACAAAATTCTTAGCAAGAGGGATCGTGCGTGGGCTCCTTTAAGTGCTGGGACAAAGCCATCTTTTCTGCTTGGGAGGCGCTAACATGATGTAGCGCCTGAGTCAGGAAGCGAGTCCCTGAAAAGGGGAGCCGACAGCCGCCTGGGACAGGGGCAGGCTGTAGGTCCAGCCTGCGAGGCGGAAACAGGCCACCTCCTCAGCGCTGAGAGGGCACGAAACTTGTGGGGTCAGGCTCAAGCCCGGATGTCAGCTTCAAAGAGGACAGGTGAGAGTTAGTCGTGTCATGGAGACAAAGCAAAACAAGCGGCTTGAAAGCTAGCTGTGGATGGGGGCCCAGGGTAATGATTTCCATTTTGCCGTCATGTACCTGGGATGCCAGGTTCCTGCAGGTGCAACGGAGGCCACACGTGGGTGTGGGGAAGGCTGGAATGATCCACGTGCTGGTACGTTAGAGTTGGAGACATCAATGCCAACACGTGTGTGTGTGAGTGCATGTGTGTTTGTGCACATGTGTGTGCACATGTGTGTGCGTATGTGTGTGCATTGTGTGCATGTGTGTACGTGTGTATATGTGTGTGTATCTGCATGTGTGTATGGAACTCACGTATGTGAATATACACAGCTACATATAGAAATAGTTATGGGTACTCAATAGACAGGGCTTAGCACACATACCCAGACCTGCTACCTTATGTCAGCTGACAGGGTCTAGAAGCAGTGAGCATACCTGGTGCCTAGATCTTGCTTTCTGACACAATTATCCAGCAAAAGGAACCAGCAATCTGTGGACAAATGGCTCCTTCTAGAACTGGGTCAGGAAATGTATGAGAAGAGCCTGGAGCATCTTGAATTACTAGAAAGTAAAGAAGTGCTCCAAGAAACAAAAACAAAGCCCATGATAGGGCATGTCGAAGGGACACAGCAGCCAGCCCTTTCAGGGCTGCCAACCCCCAAAGGTGGAGCAGGCGGGGCCAGACAATAAGTGGTGGAGTACAGTTCAAAGAACAAACATCTGTGAGTCATACTGACTCATATAAATGACAGAATACATAAGTCAATGGGAAGAAGAGACAGGTGTCCCAGGCGGAAAAGTCCCCACGAAGTGACGCAGGCGCTCTGTCCTCAGAGAGGCCGCGCGCCCCTCATCCTGAAACGCATTTGCTCACATTGCCCTCCTTCCAACGGGGCCGGCATGGAGGGGGATCCTGGGCAACACCCCACCCACCGGTGAACCAGGTCCACATCAGCAGTGACAGTCATGTTGACAGAATGTGCCAGGATGTGATGTGACGTGAATGACACTTCACCTCTGTGGTTGCCTATCCAAAACTCCATGTCCCCAGTCTAATCATGAGAAAAACAGCAGGCAAATCCCAGTGGAGGACACTGTTCAAAATTCCTGACCAGAGCTGATCAAAATTGTCAGCATCAAAAACAAGGTAAGTCTAAGAAATTGTCACAGAGCAGAGCAGCCTAAGGAGATGTGATGACTAAACTTCGTGTGGTGTCCTGGGTGGTATCCTGGAGCAGATTAAAAATAAGGAAAACTGAATAAAGTATGGTCTTTCGTTCAAATGATGCGTCAGTATGGATTCGTTCACGGTAGCAGATGCACTGTGGTAAGCCGTCAGCGGCCAGTGAGGCCGGGCGTGCGTCCTTGGCAGCTCTCAGTACTCCTGAGTATTTCTGCCCAACTGGAATTGTCCTAAAAAACAAAGGAACTGTTTTAAAGTTCAGCAATGCGGCACGAGGAGGGTCTCGTATAGACAAAGAGCTTTGGACAGTGGGGATGTTGAACAGAGTGACGGTAAAAATAACCTTCTAAGAAGCATTTAGTGAGGAGGGGGTGAGATTTTGGGGTGCAGGATGCCCCTCAGTGCTGTTGCCCTATCAGCCTGGGTCCGGGGCTTGCAGGGACATGGCTGAAGTCCTAGACGCATCAGGCCCAGTCTAGACTATCAGAGTGGAGAATGATTTGGAAGAAAACCATTTGCATCCAGATGTATCCTCATTTATGACTGTATCACTCCCAATTGGCATAAATGTAAAGATCCACATTCACCGAGCAAAAATGCAAACACTCAAAATGACTATTTAGATGTCTTCAAGAAGACATGGGTGTGAGGATTTTAACGCCAGGGCATCACGGGAGCCATTTCTGAAACGCTGCACTCGTAGGCCCGGAGCTGGTGCCCACACGGAGATCAGTGGGTCCCACCCCATACTCTGCCGGCCACACGCTGCCTGCCGGGTTACCACTCACTTAATTATTACACAGCCCAGTAGGGGGCTGGGAACCAATGACGTTCCCAGTCTCCCTCTCCCACATTGTATGATCTAACGTCTTGGAAACCCGCTGCTTTTTTCATCCTCTTTCCTAAATCACTTGCAATTTTGAATAGAGTTTAAGTTAACACCAAAGTGACAGAACGCTAGGAAGCCCTCCCCCTTTTTTGAAGAGCTGCAGCCTCTCTGTGAATTTGTTGGTGACAATGAGACATCTATGGAATTGGTTTCAAAACAAAAATTCACCTTACTTTCCACTGTCAATAGCATTGCCCGCCAGCCGGTACAGCAGCTGTGGGAGAAGACATAGCTTTCTGTTCAGAAGGTGAGAGCTCTCCGAAGGAACCTAAGAACGTTCAGACGCAGAGACGGACAGACTGAGCTTGTCAGGAGTTCCTGTGAAACCCCTCGAGGCCCTCTGGGGGCTCGCAGAAAACCCCTCTCCACAGAGGACACTCGCTGCTTTCTGGGCTTTGCAGTGTCACTTCCGCCGGCTAAATTTGGGAAAAGCAACCTGGAATCTGATTGCTAAATATATAGACGTTAGGAAAAAAAATGAACTTGGGTTTTAGTTTTATGGCCCAAATAATTTTTAGCTGAAGAAAATAATAGAAACGAACAACAGACATAAAACTTTAGCCCGTGCAAATTAAATGGATGTGCTGCATTACCTTCATAAAAGCCATGATCGTCTCCTCCATAAACTATTACACGCCCTGCAACAGAGCTGATTTATGGGGCGTGGGATCGATGGGAAAAAAATTAATGCTTGAGAAACATATTAGAGACGTTATTGAACAGATTTTAATTGAGATTTGATTTCAATGCCCCTTATCCACATGATTAATGGGGCCTCCCCCGCGATGGCTGCAGCCGAAAAGAGTCTTTAATATGACAATTAAGTATCTGTCTTTAGGTTTTATGTAGCCCCCACCCCAGCCACTTCATCAGGACAGTGTGGCTTTTGTGCAGATTACATTGAGACTCAATTTTCTCTATTTTCCAGCACTTACTTATGTTTTATGACAAGCACTAAATCAATTTTATGCTATTATTGATTTTTTCTTAAATGGACACGAACCATTTCGCCTTTTGCCCTTCTTTCCTGCTTCCCTTCCCTTTCTTTTTCTCACTGTACGCTTGATATATGGCGAGCTGTGGACATTTCCACCATTTCCTGAGATTTCCACAGGTCGTGCCAATTCATTCCGTTTTTACAACACCAGAATTGACAAACTTAACCTGGAATTCTATCAAAACTTATATATTGTCGTAAGGGGGCCAGGGGTGAGAGGGGTTGCGGTTCTTTTTTTTCCTTTTCTCTCCGAAACAGAAAACAAGCTTCAAGGTTAATTCATTTCCTAGGAAGTTCTGGCAAGATTCCTTCTATAATATTGCCCAAATTTTTTGAACAGAAGCCTGAGCTATAATTTTTCTAACATCCTTGAAGTCTAATTAATATAGCAGCGGAGGAAGAATCCATTTCATGGCTCCCAGGGAAAGGGCATTATCTGCAAGGTGCAATAACTCCTTCGAGGTGCCTGGCGACAGCGAGTTGTAAGCAACGCAATTAAGGAGCCCCCAGATCTTCGGGGCTTTATCCTCTATGACCTATGGCAAAAATTAACTGCTGCCTTGGGCAAAAGAAGTGAGAATAGGCACATAATTTGTAATCAGATAGCATTTTTTCTGAGTGAAGAATTATACATGAAGAAAAACAGCTCTCTACACAGGCTGCTGTAAAGACCCCACGTGTATTTGGTGGTTCAGCTGCTTGTCTTTGAAAATAGAATCATATTTAAGCACAAATGCCTGTTTTTTTTATTATGTGATTTATAAGACTTATACAAATAAATACAAGAATTGTACTCCATTCTATAATTAACACGTTTTATGCATTTTATTTTAAAAGGTTAATAGCTAAGCTACACATAATATGAAGATAGCATGCTTTTTCTCTTACATCTATAAAATATATGATAAGTACTAGTATAGTAATACTTGCAACACAGTTTTGAAAATTGTAAAATTCTGACATCTAAATGATCAGAAATACTGTACTTGCTGTTGTCATCTTTATATAATGTTCTATTCTTTTACCTATAAACTTTGGAGGAAGAAGGAGAAAAGAATACTCGGTGTCCAGCAAGTCAATTTTCTTGAGTTTACGTGGTTCTTCTTTTTTTCTATCTTAATCTCCAGAATATTACTGGAAAATATTATAGAATGCTCTTTACTTAATTTTAGGTCAGCATGCCAGGGCAATGTTCATTGATCCATAGATTTATAAAAATACACACTCTTTAAATATTTTTCATGGAAAAGACCCAAGGTTGATCACAGTAAGTGTTTAGAAACCGACAAGTTCTGAATGTTTCGTTCCAGTGGCTTATTCTGCAGCACAGGCTCTGCAGGTCCCGGTGACCGGCGGTGGCACAGTGAGGGTGCCAGCACGTTGGCAGCCCCAGAGGCCATTGAGAGGCAAGCCAGGATGCCCCCACCCCCGCTCCCTTCTGGAGGACACGACCCAGTAGCCCTGATGTCAACTTTCACAGTTACCCAGAGGGGCGTTGGGTCCCCCTTTCTCACAGCTCAGCTTCAGAGGGACGCATCCTGGGTCAGCTCTGCTCCTGCAGTGTCGCTCTGTTGTGCTCACAACGAAGCTCTCTGGTGAACAGGGTCCCTTTGACAGAGTCACATATCTGGGGGCAGTGCAGACAATGTCGTGACAAATGTGACAGGGCGTCACTGCCCTCTGTGTGTACAGATCACACACAAATTGATAAGGCAAGTGCAAGCAAAAGGAAAACGGGCAACAAATCAGAAAAGACAACTGACAGAAGGAAAATTATAAAAAACAGTGATTAGGAAAAAACGTTTAAAGACTTGAAGATCTGTTTCAATTTGCCTAAAAGCAGCGTGGTCGGCTCCGTTTCTTCCAGGAGCTTGCTCTTCTGATAATTACGGTTGCCTGTGTCTGAGCCTCGGCTCTGCTGACATGTTAGGGGTCGGTGCAAGCAGGCGTGAGCAGCACCACTGACCCCCACTCACTGGATACCAAAACGCCTGTGCCACGCCAATGTCCCCGGGTCCCCATCGGGAACTTCTGCTATCCAGCAGGGCCTTCGGGTCACATCCATCCAGCAGCCCCACTCTGTATAAACCCCCCCACCCAGGGTGATGACGAGATAAAGGCAGCACAGAGTGGAGTTTAAGAAGGCCGCCGGCAGTCACAGAACACGTTCCCTAAATTTCTGTTTGCATTAATTATTTAGTTGATGTTAGATAAAATAAATCACGGTCAAACCATGCTGTATTTGCTTACTGGCAACTTTGATCTAGCCAATGTCCATATTACAGAATTTCTGAAAGCAGAAAATCCCTTCACTCTTTTAATTATTATGAAATTGATAGAAGCAGACAGCCTTACCACAGTGAGCCTCAGTGGCAGGTCCCCCAATTTCAGAAACGCCTCAGCAAATTCTCCAACTGTTAACCTCACGCGGTGTGTGGGGGAGCCAGGACCCCACACCTCCCTCCTGCACGTGGGCAGGGGCTGGGGCTTAGGGTGAGGGCGACATGGACTGAGGCAAACGGCGTACGTGTGTGTAGACTAGTCATCTGTTAGTCAGTACCAGGGAGGGAAGAACCCTGGACTTGAGCCGCAGCGCCCTGGGCACCAACAGCCCGGAGCACAGCGCCCACCTTCACAAAGTGAGGACGGCCGGAGACCTCCCGCCTGGGGGGGGGGGGTCCGACTAAATTCAGGGCGTTCCATCATTCAGCTCTGGCCTTCCCTCTAACGCTTTTCGTCTTCAATTCTATGGATAAAATCAGTAAAAACCAGTACCGATTCGTTACTCTTAGCCCGTCACGTTTTAAAATGGTAGTATATCGTTTTTAACAGAACTCTAGTCAGCATAATTTGGGGGGTTATTTAGCAATTGAGAAATCTAACACCAGACCAAGTTTTCGCTGCATAAACCAAAATGCAACCATCATTTAAGTAAACAGTAGGCATTTATATTGAAAGAGGTGCACGTCCATTCCGCAAACATTTATTGTATGTCTGTATTTCAGCTATTAAAACAGACAAAAATACCTGTCTTCAGGCTTCTTACATCCTGGTACATGGAGACAAATGATAAAGATAAACAAGGAAAATATTTACAATGTTAGGTGGTGATAACACTCCGCAGAGAAATCTCAAGCAGGAAGGAGGCTTAGACATCGCATGTGTTGGTCATCAAACTGAGGCTTTCTTTAAAGGAATGAAGCACTAGAGCACATTCCTTTAATTTAAAGAAATGCATTCTATTAAAGAAATGCACAGTATTTAAAAATGTATCCCAAATGAGCACCCATTTATAATAGCATGGAACTAAGATTGATCTGAAGAATTAAGTTGGTAATTCCACATAACAGGTGTGCACTTCAATTAATAACCCGACTTAGAACAATTCAAACTTCATGGAAACCCAGGTTGTGTGTCTCCGTTTTCTCCGTTGTGGTCACTTCCATTACATGAACGAACAACGGTGGGCCGTTGTCTTATCTTGAATGAATTAGGTCATCGCTGCTCAGAAGATGGACCTAAATGGGGATTCGTGTCATGTGGGGAGAAAAACCTTTAGGACTTCGAAGAAGTTGACCCAAGCAGCCGCCTGTCTGTGTGACGACTCTGACAGCAGCACAGCAGCCTAGGTCCCAACTTCAAAGAGGCAGCAGGAACGCCCCCCCCACTGGCAGACGCCCCCCCGACCTGCTGATGACCATGGAAGCATGTCTGCCATCTGTCCCCACCCACCCCGCCTCTGCTCATGCAGCCTGGGGGTCCCCCGCTGTCCCCTGCCCCTCAGCACACACAGCCCTCCAGGTCTGGAATCAAGTGTCTGATGAGGGAGGCAGCCCTAGCCTGGCTAGTGGCCGGGGCCGGGGGGATGTCACATCGTCCTTATGTGGACGTGCTGGGGAGGACCTTGGCTGGCAGCCACTTGAAATCATTCTCTGGGTGCCCACTGTCGGGTCCCTTTGCAGGGCCATTGTTCTACATGGTTTTTCAAGGTGTGGCATAACGATTGCAGTCACCACTACATGGGGGCTGTGACCAGGAAGGGCGGGGTGTCCAGGAGGCCCTCCCTCAGTGTAAGGGGAACAACCTGGGACCCCTCGCTTGGTCCGGTCCTCAGGAGGGGCCTCCTGGGGCCCCACGAGAAGGGCCAAGTCCCATCGTTCCTGTGAGCTGCAGCAGCCGAGAAAACACCTTCACTCAGCTCGGGAGAGGGGGACCACCTTCAGAGTGCAGCTGGAATTGAAGCTGCCTGCCTCGCCGTTAGAAATATGTGGGGAAATTACGGCGTTCCCTGTAGAGGCATCCACCAACCATCCCGGCCCAGCCTCTCCGCACGCGATAATATGCTCCTATCAGGTTTAATAGCCCCGTGCTGGATTCAGGAGGTGTTATGGATTGTACAGCAAGCATATTGTCATTAAATTAAATTTTCAGAACATTCCCCAGCTCATCACAAATACCACAGAGAGTAATCATAATCGGTTCTCAACACATGCGTAATTGCCTTCAGCTGGCGTTCTTTACCGTTGACATTGCTCAGCAGTGATAAGGTGACTGGCGACTTGAATACACAGCTTGTCTCGTAGCTGCCGTAATTGAAATATGGTATGTGTGACTGGAAGATTACATTAAGACCTCGGATAATCACCTGACATGAGAGTAATTGAGTCTACAATCTGCCACTGGGTCTCTCAGGGAGGCTGAAATGAAAAGAAGCCATTAGTAGACTGCGCACTGCTGCTGGCTCCGCGCTGGAGTGCCAGGCTGGCGTCCCGAGCTGCGGGCGCCGCGCCCGCGCTGTCGAGGGCACCGTAAATGACAAGGAAGGGAAGGGAAACAAAACAGTGGAAAAGAAAAGTGGAACTGGCCTCCTCGGGGACCGCAGGCAGGTTCTAGAACAAATGCGCCGCGCTGCTTATGAAAGTCTTACTGGTCGTGGCATCTAGTGAGCCAGCGTGCGACACAGAGGAGTTAACACTGGCTGTGCACCTCTCTGTCCCTCCCCACATCTCTCTGTCGCCTGTCTGTCTCCGTCTTTCTTCCTATCCTGGGGACCCCGCCTAGCGCGCACAGCTTCCTCTCGCTCAGGCTCCCTTGGTGCAGACTCTCCTCGCCAGGACCAACTGGAGGACTTAAAACACATTCCTGCGCTGGGGTCCCTGGGAACTCCACACATACATGCATGCAGCACACACACACGCACACATGCACACACATACACATCTGCACCCTTTCACAGACATGTACGTGTGTACATATGTATGCACATGCACATACATGGAGCACACAAGCACGCACATACATATAGCACACATGCAATACATTCATGCACACGTACACATGCACACACATGCAATACACATGTGCACACACATACACAGCACACACATCACTGCTGTCAGGACGGGGAGGCAAATCATGGTGTTTTGAGGGGCCGTGGCTGGCCACTACGTGTTGAACACCGTGACCTTCTGGTGGACATACTCGTGCCGACTGCTCTCCCCAGTCTGCTAGGAGTAGAGTATATGTGGGGACAGGAACGTGCAGTGCACCCCCTGGCACCTCCACAGCCATCAGGCTTCCCGACCCTGAGCTATACTCCGTGGGACACCCGAAGACATTTGAAAAGACACAGCTCGTGTATTGCTACATATCACATTTAGTGGTAATGCTCATTTAAATATTATGGACCAACAATGGCCATGCAGAAACAAAGTAACTGATATATTGTTAGGGGGGAAAAAAAACCTGGACATTTTGTTTTACAAAATCCTCTCCTAACCCAACATACAACTTTTTAAAATTGGAAATACTACTTTATTTCAAAAGCTGAGTTCAACCTTTTGATGGTGTAGATGCCTGACCACTGTACTGTACACCTGAACCTGAAGCTGAACAAAAATGAATGTGAACTATAATTATATATATATATATATATATATATATATATATATATATAGTCACAAGAAGCGGAGTACAGCATAAGGAATAGAGACAGTGGAAATGTAATTGCTCTGTGCGATGTCAGAGGGGTAGTGGATGGGGGAGGGGGGTATCACTGTGTGAGGGGTGTAAATGATAAATGTCTAACTATTGCATTGCTTTGTACACCTGAAACTAATAATAAAAAAAAAAAAAACATGTATACACATTTTAAGAAAGGGAAAAAAAAGCTGAGTTCATTTAAAAACACACTAAAGCATAGGATGAACAGGTTCTGGCAGAATGTGAACTTTTCACTGAGCCCTGGGACAAGGGAAACCAAGCACACAAAATTATGAGATGCTGGAGGAGGTTTCCCAACACCTGGAATTGAGCGTATCAGCAGCTCCTGACACACCGGCTGTCCAGGAGGTAAAGCACACCAAGCAGGCAGAGAGCCCGAATCTGATGCTGGCGGTGCTGCAGTTTCCTGAGAAGGCCCCTGGAGAGACTGGGCTCCAGCACAGAGCGCGGAGGGAGTGGGCGCAGGCGGCTGCACAAACCACAGTTCCCCAGGCCTCACAGGAGCCCCAGCATTCGACTTGCGAAGAAACGTGACCGAGGGCTCCCATGTCCCTGTGTGCACCCTGGGCCCCCACGGGCCTGCACAGTCACCATCCATTTATGTGACGTGTATTTACTTGTTCATTTCCCACTTTGTCTCTCCACTCACAGTTCGGTTCTGCACACCCAGGCCTGGCACATAACATTTCCGTGGAATTAATAAATGAATGATAAGGGGGAAGTAGAAATGTGGATCCTACAAAAATTTATAGAAAAATTAATTCTTATTACTCCTCACAGGAACACTCTTCCTCTAAACCTTACAAATTTAAAATCCCTGGTAAAAGAAAGTGACTTTCCAGGTCCCGTACTGAGTGCAGAGAACAACAGTGGCCAGTGTTTCCTGGGCTCCAACTCTGGGCCCCACACTTCCCACACTGGGAAGTTCAGTGTCACTACAGCGAACGTGCACAGGTGAGTGAGTTCAGTGACAGGCTGTTCTCTGCCCCCAGATGCTCTGTGTGTGAGCGGAAAGGCTCGATGTGAGCCCAGAGTCTGAGCCTCCACACGCTGGCTGCACGTGCCGGCCATACATGCCAGCAGCGGTCACTTCCGGGGCAGAAAGGACATCGCATTTGCTATGCCCTACTTGGGACTGCAGGGGTGGGGAGCCCCCTCTGAATAACAGAGGGCAGTGTGGGAAGAGCCCCTGGCCCCACGGCCAACCCTAAGTCCTTCCCGGGCAGAAACCATGGCATGCCATTCTCTAAATAAGTTTCCTCTGGAAGAAAATGTGTTTAAACTATGATCCGTGTGTTCTATGAAACTTGAATGTCGTGGGTTCCGGAGCAGCCATCCTGAGGGGCTCTCGATCTTGGATGCAAGCCAAAGCTGAAAGGATGAAAGGGAACAGTCCCAGGGTTTGGGCTCAAAAAGCTATTTCTCCACATTGACTCAGAAGTCAGCAGGGATTTCCAGTGGCCTCGTCCAGGGTGGTCACACATCTGACTGTCCAGGCACATTGAGAAACTCATTAACTCAGACCTCACGCCAAAGACACGGCATGCAACACTGAGAATGTGGACCTCTGGGCACTGGAACTGAGGCCACTCAAGGACAACCAGTGATGACCCTGGGTGTTTACTGTCCACAGCATGGAGCACGACCCCAGACTAATTCTGTCTGGGAGGAAACATAAAATGAAGGCTGCGGTCACCCGTCTTGGGACGGAATTTTCCACTCCATATATAACTCTCTTAAGAGCATCCTTCAAAACCTGAAAGGCCCGACTGCTTTTTTTCTGAGACGCTGACAGTCACAGCTTCAGGTTGACCATAAAATAGCAAAGTTTTACAACATACAAAAATACAGTAGTACAGTGTGACACTGTCAGCATCATTTATGGCACAATTTTACACGGAGGAAGAAGTGTCATAAAAGAGAAATTACTCCTATCAACTGCCCTAAAATGACTTATGTCATAAATAAGTCCGATTTCTGAAAGAGAACCAATAAAGTCCTGGCAAATACAATTTTTCCCACTAAATAATCACCCTGACCTTTCCTGTAACATCAACCCCTGGGAAAAAAAAAAAAAAAGGAAACACTGGTCTTGAAGAAACAGTAAAATAAGTCCAATCGAAGTCTCTTTTTCAAAAGGAAAGGACGGTATCCACGTGGGTTGGCGGTCACGTTGTTAAGACATCTAGATGGCAGGACACTTAGCATAGTGGCTCTTCATTCTTTTCATAATTAGGCGGCCACCAGAATATTGATTCAGCCCCATTTTTATCTATTCTCCACAAATGGATTTATGGCCTCACTCCCTCACGCTGCCCGGCTCCCACGTTTACTTGTCCTGGTCACATGCACACGCATGCACACACACACGCATGCACACACACACGCATGCACACGTGTGCCCACACAGGCACACAGAAGGCACATGTGCTGTTGTCTGACCATTTCATGCTCAGCTGTTGGGTGACTGAGCAATCATCAAGCCGTGTTCTTCCTGAAGCACCTGAGCTGTGTGTTAGCAAGTGGAACTGCAGGTACGGCTGGGCATAGGCCCCGCCCCTGGTGACCAGCCCTCTCAGGCCCCGCCCCTGGTGACCAGCCCTCCCAGGCCCCGCCCCTGGTGACCAGCCCTCCCAGGCTCTTCCCCCAGTGTCCAGTCGCCCGCGTGAACACACCACTGCTCAGTTTTGGTTCAGTCCCCCAACTCTACGGACAGGCCTCTCCCAGGAAGGCATGGCTGGCGGTGACATCCCTCCGCCCCTTCCTGCTTCCCTGCGTCAGTAACAAGAGGGGAGAGCGACCCCACAGTGTATGCTCTCCCCCAAGGCAGGGTCAGAGCAGCCTGTGGAGCCATCTGGAGCCCCCGCCGCGCCCTTTGGTGTGTGACCTGTCTCTGCCCCTTCCTCTCCTGGAGGGGGGGCGTGGGGGTGCAGGGTAGGCTCTGGCCTGGTCCAGGCAGGCCCAGCTCAGCGAGGCCAGGGGACACGAGAACTTGGTGTGAACTGAAGGCCTGTTGGATTTTACTAGGGTCAGGGACAGGCGCTGGCCGTCAAGGGTCCTGGATCCCCTGCACGTGGGCATCGCTTTGGTGAAGACAGAGGGATGATCTCGGCTGCCACAGGGACGGTGTTCCAAAGTGAGGTTCCCCGAAACACACTGTCGCAGATGAGCGGACCCCCGAGTCACCCTACAGCACAAGGCGGAAAGGAATAACAATACTCTACCAGCCAGGGAAACAAATCTCTACCCTCGCTATTGGTGAGACAAGGGACGTAATGCCTGGGTTGTTTGCCGTGCTGTTAACATGTCTGTAAGAGGAAAAGGGAGAAGAAGGGGGCCGGGAGGCACACACAGGTGCGGGGGCGGAAGGCGGGCGCCCTGCGCTGGTTCCTCACGCACCTGTTGCAGACACTGGGTCACTCAGCTCTCTGTCCCCCGAAGAGAAGCAACTTCCCACCCCCGTCAAGGAAACGCTGCTGCTGCCGCCTCGCTGTGGACTGTGGACTCCTCTGGCCCCTGCCCACAGCGGGCAGCGCGGGGAAGCCTCTGGCCCCCTCCTGCCCTGTGAGCTCCGCCAGCGCCTCCTATTGGCAGGTGCCTAAGAGAAGCCAGCTGGCAAGAATTGGTGATGGAATTTGCTGACCCCACCCGGGGCGGGAATTGGCTGCCACGCAGCGGGAAAACAAACGCCCGCTGGCTGGTCAAGCACGCGCTGTGCGCCAGCGCTGTCGCCGGTCCCCACCGGCCTTCCTTCATTCACTCCTCGGGGCAGCTGTGAGCTGGGTGCTGGGATTCCTTTCACTTGAAGGACGGGAAGCTAAGTCACAAAGAAACCAACCAGCTTACCAAGCCAGTCGCTAGCACGTGACTTCAGCAGAATGCCCCAAAGTTATTCTCCTGCTGTCCCGGGAGGGATGGCTGAGTCCAGGAAGGGGCCGGATGATCCTGGAGTCGCTTACAGTGCTGTAAAGTCGGGAAGCGCTGAAAACACTGATGGAGGAACCGGGAGGGACGTCAAAGGGACAGAGGAACCAATGGAAGGAGCTGGAACAATTTGAGCAACAAAATAGAGAAGTATTGGGTTATCACTCAAAGTGTGCAATGAATGTGCATGAATCCATACTGATATAAATAAATGATTGAATAAGTAAATGAACGGGAGAGAACAGATAAATCTCCTGTGTGGAATTCCAAATAATTCATGTGGATACTCTGTCCTCAGGAGGTGAGAGCCATTTCGTCACTGCTTGACTGTGGGCAGCATCTGACTTCCTATGCAAAGGGGACCAGCGTGACTGTGCAGTGGACACGCCTGACAGACGGGCCGCCGCCAGGTGGCGGAAGTCACGGTCACCGGTGATGAGGGCGGTGAGAGCGGGCACGCTGACGTGGCCTATGCGGATGGTACTTTAGCCCCACCCTAATCGTGAGAAAGACCTGAGATACATCCCGTAGAGGCACAATCTATAAACTACCTGGCCATTCCTCAAAACTGCCATGGCCATCAAAAATAAGGACAGACTGAGGAATATGAAGGTGTTCCCAAGGCTTTTGAAATGTGGAAATACACATTTTAAACAAAAGTTAAGGAGGAGGACGAGAGGAACGTGAAAAAATGAAGCTGTACTTCTCATGAGCCCCGGATCTGAAAAGGAAATTGGGACACATCTGAGTTTGTTACTGTTTCTTTTTCATTATATTTTTGTGCAAACCAACATCTCCACCTGATTGCCCTCCCTCTTTGAACTGAAGGGCTTCTCAGTCTAACGCAGACATAAGTGACACTACCTTCCCCATCCCCCACCGGGTTCTGGGCTCCAGCACACAGCTGAGCCTGTGACGGTCCAGTTACCCCATGTCACGGTGAGTGAATTATTCATTATTACAGAACTGATGAAACGCAGAGCTCAGGTAGACACCCCTGAACTTGAGAGGTGCTGCCGGGTGTGGGTTTGCAGCCCAGGGCCTTGCTCCTGCTGGTCTGGTCAGTTCGTGCAGACTGAGTGGCTTGCCCACCCTGGATCGCATGTCACCGGTCAGCCCCGTGTGAGCGCTAATTCTCACCATTAAATAAGGTGAGCTCACTCTTTCTGAACATTAGCTTCAGTGTGTCCCCTTAAATTAGAAGAGACTAAAGATCCCCAAATGCCCCAAAGTTATTCTCCAAAGACAATGCTGCTGATGACTTCTCCCTGATCAATCACCATTGAAGGTCGCCTGTCCTATTTGGCAATATTTGCTCAGTAACTAATAAAGATCAGCCTGCAGATATTTATATTAGGTTATCATCTCTCCAGGGTGAAGCTTAATCCATTTTGCAATGTTTTTCCCAACAAGACAACATGAGTTTCTCCGTCTGAAAATGAATTAAGTGCACGGTTTCTAAATATGGGATCTGACATTGTTCTTGTTACAAAAGCAATTTATTCCCCAAAAGGCTTACACTTCAAAGGTTATATAAAAAGGTTCAAATATCAATGCTATCCATTTTTCAATTACTGGGCTTCCTAACACCACTAGCTTTTGGACAGATAAGCAGTGGTATCAGTTTTCTTATTCAACATCTTATAGGTTCCCAATCCCACAGCACACAGAAAGCAAATTTATTGTAATACATTTAGCTGCTTGGGAAACAGGAGTATCCAGTGTGTTTCCTCCAAGACTATAGGAGGTATCAAGTGACATCTTAAAGGGATAGTTATGAAGTGCCTGATACTAATGATTGCAATTGTAGATAAAGCCTCAAGTGTCTACCTATAAACAGGATCCGATATAAAAAACAAAAATGGGGAAGGTGGCTGGGGAAAACTATTTTCAACATATGAAAATTAAGGAGCCATGAACACAAGCCAAGCATCTCCTAAGAGATAATCTATAGACACTTGTGTTTTCCTCAGAGGGAAGGGAAAAAAAATCCTCTCGTCTTCTGTTGTGCCGACAGGTGAAAGGAAGTAATGTCATTCATATTTTCCTTCTGACAATTAAGAAGAAATCTTTAGATTATGTGTAAAGGATTATATGGTAAAAAGGAATAATGTCCCAATCCTCAGAAAAAAATACTTTTTGCTGCCAACCCAAGATGTCATACAAGATTGTTCACAACTGGATAATAAAAACAGGAGACTCTAACTTATACATTTGTACCAATCCTTCTCAGCAGCAAAATAAAACTTTTAAAACTAAAAGAAGTCCCCTTCTCCTACTGGGAGATAATACTGGACCCAAGGGTGACAATAATTAACCCTGCCAGTAGGTCACGGCATGGAGGTCCCACTTTGGGAAGTTCCTGCGTTGGACACCAAAAGAATCAGGGATTAGCAGCAGCGACAGACGGGGTGGGGGTGCAGGAAGGGCGGCGTGAGCCAGGAAGGGCCACACAACCAGGAGAAAGCCCATTGGAGGAGCAGGCAGTGTTAACGGGGGTGCGGGGGAGCGATGTAATGAGACAGACTTGACAGACACTCCCCCCAGGGTTTGCATGCAGAAATGGGGGCCCCTGTTGGGTATTAAGAGGCTGAAGACGTGGCAGTACAGCATTAAAGCAGTGTCCCCGAACTTGCATGTCTGCTTGGCCCCGTCCCCTCCAGCACACACAGGGAAGTGAGTCTAGTCCTGGCGCCAGAGCTCATCCGCTCAGAGCCCTCACTGCTGTTCTCATCCCAGGTCGGCTCCGTAAATCTTGTCTTCCATAAACCCAGCATCTTTTTATTTTCCAGAGACATTCCTCGTGTGTCAGTCACACTTTTCAAACACCTGCCTGTCCCAATTTACCTCATTTTTTTGTTTTTTATATTTTTTGTTTTGTTTTTCTATCTTCTTTTCCTAGAATTCCCTCTGATACACCAGTTTAACTAGTTCAATGCTAAAGACCAGTCTATCCACTGCTTTTGTTTCCTCGGGGATGAGATGAGAATCATAAGAGCACCTTCCTCCCAGGCTCTCTGTGAAAACAGTCACAGTGTAATGGTGTGATCTTTTCCCCAAAACAGCAAAAGGAATATATTCTGAAAGGCCATTCTTGCTCTAGTGTGAAACCGTGTTATCTGCAGGCATCATGATTTTAAATACTGTTAAAAATATGGACACTTGGCTCTCTTTCTCTGTCCGTGTCTTCAGCAAGTAGAGACAGGCAGAGCAGTGATATCCGTGCTATGCTTGCCCTCTCCGTTTTCATTAGGGAGACTCACACTCGTCTGAAGGAGGTTTGCCCGCCTCTCTTTGCTGCTACTTAGCACTAGAGGGGATGGTCTGTGGTAACTCTTAATAGTTCAGAAGTGACCTGGACGGCAAAGACAGCAGCACATGAAGACCACACGGTGAAAACCTGAGTCTTGTGTTCACTCTGAGAACTTCCAGGGAGTGGAGACTCCCAGCGGTGTGGACGCCGGAGCGATCGCGGCCCCAGGTGACGCTCGCTTACGCTGCCTACCTGCCCTGCGTCTTACAGGGTTCCTGTCTCCTGACCGTAAGAGGCACAACCCAGGGACTTGTCCCGAGCGACCACGACCGTCTATGTTCAGAGTTGTTGCAGCCCCGCGGGCATTTACCTGAAGTACAGCAGCCTCCGCGGGAGAACTGCCATGAACCAAACACTGTCTCTGCCTGGCACACTGCCTGGCACACCGCCTGGCACACCGCCTGGCACACCGCCTGGCACGCCGCCTGGCACACCGCCTGGCACACCGCCTGGCACACCGCCTGGCACGCCGCCTGGCACGTCCGCCTGCTCAGCCCACGGTGCTCGGGAATAAGGAGACAGGGTTTGGGAGGCTGTGCACTCCCCAGTCCCCCGCTAGCCCGAGCCCTGGCCTCTTTTAAAAGTACAGTGCCCCACCCCCTCTGCAGAGCCCGGAGACCTGGGCTGCACGCCTGGGTCCTGACACACGTGTGTTCTCCCATCTTCAAGGACTGCCCCAGGTAGCAAGACCACCCCGGGGGGGAGGAAGGCCCGAGTCTGCCCCCGAGGAGCCAAGGGCAGGGGCAGGGGCAGCGAATCCCGGAGCTCAGGGGTCGATGGCCCTGGTGACCCGTTGCTGGGTGCAGCCACCGAGAGCCAACGTGGGGTTGCATTTCACACAGTGATTTGCATAAAGATGACGCTTTTTAATGTAGAATAAACCTGACTGTATAAAGATGTCTAACCTGCGAGTCTTCCCTCAACCCTATTTTTGTCTCAATGTGAGAGCCTATTTAGAAAACTCTTTGTTTTTCATATAAAGTTCCAAAGTTTATTAATTTAAATCTAAATTACAACAAAATGCCATAAGCACTGTACCTCCCCAAACCAGCACGTTTCCTATTCTTATAAAGCCAAATGAGTTCATCATAATTAATGCTATAGAACAAGCCTGCATAATAATAATTAAGCACATATTGTTAAGTGCTATCAAAAATGCATGCATTTAATTAGCTGGAAACGACATTCTCTGCATATTACAAACTGAGCTGATGGTGTTCTTGTGATGATCGTTCTTCAGCAGGAAGTACTTTTGCTAACAGTCTTTTAATGTATTTATTAGTACTTCAATAATATTGAAGTAGCGCACTAGCAATTTAGTCTAAATATTCCATTTCAATTAAACATTTGACCTCTTTGAACTCTCTGAGATTCTCAAATCAGGGGCCGGTTTGGAATCCTGCCGCCCTGGGTACAGTATCACACAATACCTCCGGAGCTGTTTGTCTCAGCTCCTCACGGACATGCTCTGTATATGAATGATTGCCCCTAAGTCGGCACCTGTTCCCTCGAGGGTGGACAAGCTTCAATGTCACTCAAGGTCACGAGACACAAATAGCTGATACCCAAGGCAAGAGCTCAGACTCGGCCAACTTGTGCCGTGCTCTGCAGCCAGCCACTGACACACTCTGTCCCCTGAGACAAGCCTTTCTCTCCCGAGTGTCTTCTTTCTGTGAAAGGGGGTGGTGCCGCTGGACTCATTCCAGTGCCCAAAGCCCATGAGAGACCACGCTGGTCAAAAATGTATGCGTAAATTACTTTCTGCTAATTGGGGAGAAGAATAACTTTAGTGAAATGTGGGATTATGACAATCTTTTATGGAAAGAATGATCACAATCCTCATTTTGATTCTAAAAACAAAATGAAAGTTCATAAAGCTTCCCCGTTTTGGATTTGCATGTGTAGTGGTCTTTAAAGGTCACAGTGGCAGCTACTACCTACAAACAATCACAAAGCTGTGTGTTTAAGCACAATTCTATGAATGAATACGCATGCAAGAAAGCCTGATGAAGGTCTCCTGAATACAAATGGCAGCTCTTGATCACATGTTGTGTTACCTTTTCCTAAAATATTCTGTTAGTTTCCGTGAGTCCTCATCTGAATCAGGGAGAGGCAGGAGTATGGGGCAGAGCGCCTTCCCATGCGCAGACCTGTGACACTAGAAAATAAGTCATCTGCTCTCAAAACACAACAATGTGATGAGTGTGGGGTGGGTACCAACCACGGGCATTTTGGTTCATAAGGGAGAAAATGGAAGGAGGAAAGGAGTCGCTGGTCCCAAGTAATTTCAAACTGGGGACTCACTAGGTTTCCAGGTCTGGGGTCGATGCTTTGTCATGTGTGGCTCTGAGTCATCTTTCTTGTCTCATGAAAGATAACACTAATTTTCTGCTGAGTGGTTTTGTTCGTCTGAACTGGGGGGATCTGACAGCCTTCTTTCATTCTGTATTCTCACTCTCCCTTTTCGACCAGCTGACAGTGTTTTGACTGATATGAAATTCTCAAAAGCCTCGCCGATTTCCCAAGTATGTCGACTTCACTGCCGTAATGCCAAAGTTCAAATAATATAGAGACATAAAGCCCCCAGAGGAATGGGTGAATTCATTTCAATGATGACAGACGGCTTTAATGTACCGAAATGGTCTTGTCGTGAAAGATACTTGGTGAAACACGCCAACCTCTCCTGTTCTCTGAGATGGGACACCCAAGCCCAGCTTCCAGAAGCCGCCCCTCAAAATTGAAGGATGTGCGGTCAGAACGTAGATATTAAAGTTATAAGAAAAGTATATGGAAATGGGAGGCAGGGATGAATTAAAAGGCTGCTGCAATTGTTTTAGAAAAAATTGCAATTTTAGAAAAAGTTCAATGCAAAGGACGTTTTCAGCAAACACTGAGTTAGGCCTTCCATGATTCATCTTACGAGCTGTTTACTCGAAGGTACAGGACACGTCGATGGTGCCTGAGGGCCCGCGGTGTTTCCCGTCGGTCGGAGCAGGACGACATCAAACTCTCAAGGTCATGGTCACACGTGAGACACTTTTCAGACCTGGGGGGTCGCCGGTTGTGACTGGCACGTGAGGCGGGGTCTTGCTGCCTGCTCGAGTGGTCACCCACCTCCGCCGTCAGGCTGTGCCCGAGACGTGTGCGCCTCCAGCCAGAGTGACAGTTCCTCTGTGTGCACGGGACAGCCTGCCCTCCGCCCAGGCAGGGACCCTGTGCTTGTCCCCTTTGTAAGCTCGTTGACCTGTCGTGGGGCTTGTGTTTGCATGAAGCATTTGGAAACAGTCTGACGACAGCAGGTGCCTCACTGACAACCGGCTTCCCTTCAATCTCGGAGCTTCCACAAGTGCACAGCTCAAGTCCAGTCACGGTGCAGTGATGAGCTCCACCCGGGAGGCCTGGCGTCTGTCCTGGCCCCAGCAGGCAAGCCCTAAGGCCTGGACTTTCCTGAAGAATAGGAGGCCCTTGTGCCTCAAGGTGGGCCTGGGACCACACCTGGGTTTACTGTAATGAGGACAGGCACAGGGGCAGGTCACACCAGAAAGACCTACCAAGGATGGGCTGGGATTTTGTGCCAGGTGCTACCAGCCCCACTTGGGGGTGCTGCAGGTGGGGTTCAGGGGAGTGGATAATAATTCAATCAGTCACAGCTCCCTAGTGAACCCTGATAAAAACTCTGGACTGGCCGACGGCGCAACTTTCACTGCCAGGCTGTTGTAGCTCCAGCGTGTGGGACACTCTCATCCTTCTGACCGATGCCTTGGGACGGGTCACTGTCTGCAGTGACACGCAGACGCTGTCCTGTGGGCCCGAGTAGCCCGCAGCCTCACACAGGCCTTGGACCTGGTCCCGCCACACACGGTCGGGCCGCTCTGACCCGTCGGTCCCGTTTCCTGAGTCAGTCCTCTTGCTCTCTGGGCAGCTGACGCAGCCGCGGCGCCAGCGCTGGCCTCCCTTCCTTCCTTTGCTTCTGCGGTGGCCTGTCTGCTGCCCTCCATAGGGCACACTCCACAGTTAACCCGAGCATGTTGCTCTTGAATTTCAGGCACGTTCCAGTGTCTCAGATCAACTCATTTTTAACCGATTTTGATAGAACGTGGAAGAGCCGAGTTTAGTCGGCCAGCCTCCAGGGGTGTCCTCCGGAAGCCTGTGACAACTGCTGCCCCCTCTGAGCCCAGCCTTCACACCCACCCACCCCTGCACAACCGCTGTGCCAGCCAGAGCCCTGAGAACACCCTCCGTCCACAATGGGAGCTCATCACTGCGCTGTGAATTCTGCTTGTCTCGAAGCACTGACGATATAGGAAAGCATGCACGTTAAGCACAAAAGGGAAATAAAAGTGTTCATGTGGTGGGGTTATAATTACGTAAGCACGTCAACAGCCCGTGCTCAGCAGTGACTAGAGGAATATACGGTGAGACGTTGACAGTCGGCATGTGTGAGCGGCAGGCGTGGTAACTTCTGTACTTTACGGACCCTTCCATCCTCCCTAATGAAAATATTCTGTAATAGGGGATTTTTTAAAGACCACAACAGACAACCAAGCATGAGGCAGCCATCGGTGGAGGCCACGTTCCCCTCACAAAGATCCGTTGCCCCTTGAGCGCGTGCAGTCTGGCCCCCCGGCGGGCTGGGCCTGGCCCCCCGTCCACATCTGGGGCCTCCCTGCCCCACTGGAAGCACCCAGCCCTTCAAAACAAGGTATTACTTACTAAACTGCAGCATTAGTTAAAAGTCAAAAGTGCATTTGTACAAAAAGTCCTTGCTCCAACCAGAGTGACAGAAACACGATAGGCCACCCACTCAGAACAGGACAACAGGGCCTCCTAAAGTTAGAAGGACCGTCCAGGCGGTCACGTTCTGCACGGCCCAGGGAGGACCCTGAGCCCCTGAGTGCTGCATCCCGCCCGGGAAGGTAGTCGAGCTCCCAAGTTAAGGCTCGGGCTCCCGACTCCCCACTGGGGACGTCTGCCAGCGAGTGAGGTCACCGCTCCCTTCACGTGACGCTACTACAAGTCTTGCCTCTTCGTCCCTCGAACCAGACTTCTCTCTGTGCTGCGCTGGACCCTGCTGTTGCTCCTTCCCTCTGCGCCTGCCGTGTTCCATCACCCCTCTCTCCTGGACAACACCCCTGCCTGGGATTCTGTCCCTGCAGGCCTCCCGCAGCCTACACGTTCCCCCTCGGACCCTGCAGTCTCCGCCACCTTACTCTGGGCTTGTTTCTCTGTTATCCACCCCAAGTCCTCACGCGCCCTCTGCTTTCAAGTACTCCTGCCCAACAACTCACCGCCTCACCTGTGCAAGTCGTTTCCTTCTCATAATTTCTTACAAACCACCCTCTTAAAAATTACTTCTGCATGGCAAATCCAAGTGACTTTCCTCAGTTCACACCGCCTTGAGCCTTCTGCCACTACCTCCATCCCTCAGCAAGGCCCGGCCTCTCCGTGTCCGGGTCCCAGGAGCCCCAGCCATCATCACTGCTCTGTGCTCTGCACTGCTCTCCCTCTCCTTCCTGATCTCTAAGAGCTTGGCGTGCTTCCTGTTTCCTCCTCTCTCCACCGAGCCCAGGTAAGCTCAACAACTCTGTTTGTATGAAGTTTGTGTCTTTAATCAAATACAGTTCACACACTGTCATGCCGGGTGTCCTGCGGGGTCAGCTCCTGCTCCCCACATAAGAACGCAGGACATGGTGAGGCCAAACAGGAACACCCACGGAGCCATAGATAGGGGAGTCACACCACTATATTCTCGCTGGCGGCTGGGTTGGAGACACAGGAAGCAGGAGCCACACGATCCGCAACCTGCTGTCCGCTTCTCTCTGCCAACCAACCTCACTTGCTAACTGCAATCCGCACTTGCTAGCTCAGCCACTATCTTCTCGCTAGCCCCTATTTTTTGCTAGCATAACCACAGCAGTTATATTAGTGGCCAATGGCTCACTGGTTACAGCTGACAGCCAACTAGCCAGAGCTGATGGCCATCCAATCACAGTTGATGGCTGTTTACTACCTGAGCCAGCACCTTTCCACGTGAGGCCGAGAGCCTGGAAACTGCACCCCTGGCTCTGTCCCCACACACTCAGTGACCACTTTCTGAACGCCAAGAAGCATGCCAAGCACCTCAGTTTCTTAACTCTTTGACAATCACCTTGAAAGGGGAGCTATTTTTAACCCCATTTTATAGATCAGGAAACTAAGGCTTGGGTTGGGAATGGAAGCTGCCCTGTCAATATGTAGCAGAATAAGCATTCAAGCCCGGCTGTTCTGACTAAGAGAC
The DNA here is from genome assembly GCF_004115265.2 of Rhinolophus ferrumequinum. Taxonomy (NCBI): domain Eukaryota; kingdom Metazoa; phylum Chordata; class Mammalia; order Chiroptera; family Rhinolophidae; genus Rhinolophus; species Rhinolophus ferrumequinum. Next base: position 59,508,476 of record NC_046302.1, read on the forward strand.
GTGAGCCAGGCCTTCACCCACGCCTGCCGCGTCCCACTCAGCCTGCACAGCCGACCATAGACGTCTCCACACCTTAGTCTCTAGCTTTGTACCTGAATTGATTCATGCGCAGAGCACTAGGTCCCCACTGAAAGTTCCTTTCCCCTTTTTTTCTAATCCTCAGCAGTATTTTCTTTTTCTGCTTCTCAAAATTGTACAGATCCTTCCAAATCTAGATAAATATCGTGGTCATATAAAGTCCCTGAACCTTGAAATCAGCAAAGGATGTTCCCACCCCTAGGTCCCTGCACCCACTTTTGCTAAATATGTGTTATTTCTTTATGTTCCACCTTCCCTATCACACCACGAACTTTTTTTGAAGGCGCGGCTTGTCTGCTGCATGTCCCTGTGGCGTCTAGCATACAGAGGGGACGCCCGTTTTTAAGTGGGTGAGTCAAGACAATGAAAGTCAGTCCTTCTCTCTGCTCTGATACCCTGTCTGCTCTTGGAGAATCATATATAATTTAGGTTTATTACATTTTAAAGAGCATAAAATAAGCTTACGTGTACATATAAACTAAGCTAACCACACACGCAGAATAATTATGAAGTCAATAAAGCATTGCTCAGTCTTGGGAACACATGTCAATAACCCTGCAGAGGGAACACAGTACGGAGGCAGTTAATACGCAGGCAAAGCTAAGCAGGTTGGTAATGCGATTTAGCTGTCTTAACTGTGTTGAGTGATTACCTCCACAGATCAAGGAGTAGCATGGTGGAGAAAACCAAATTACTGCTCTCAGATTCGATTTCCTCACACCTTCGGTGGCGATTGTGCGCTTCTGTGCGCATTTGCTACGGCTGGTGATCAGCCAGCGTGACAAGGAGTGTTAATCTGTAGTTCCACCCATTAGCACACACAATGGATTACGCTTGGTCGGCATAAGCCCTTATTTTGGAAAACTATAAACTTCAAGACCACAGGCAACAGGGATGCCAAGAATAATTACAAAATTTACATCAGAAATATCGCATCATGATAAGGAAGTGGAAAACGTGTAAGGTTAGGCGGTGAACACCAACCCAAAACCCAATAACGGGGATCCTCGGACACACTGCTTCTCCCCCCAGTTCAGGTCTGCATGACCCACGGTAAAATGGGGGTGGTCGCACCCACTTGGGCAGGTGCTGCCCAAGTAGGGATGGAAGGGGAGGGTGCATGTGACGACATCTACTGGGTCACCGTCACAAATCGTTGCGTTTCTTCCTTTCTCTTTCTGTTTTGCATTTAGAGCTTTCAGTCTCTTTGGCAAGTCGTTTGATCTCCCTAATTGTCAGTTTCTTTTTATGTGAAGTAGAAACAACAGTAATGCATTTCATATATATACACGCACACACACATATATTTGAAGATCACCCTTTAGTGAAAATCAACCACTGCATGTAAAGCTCCTTAGAAATGAGAACCTGCGCAAACCCTGTCCGCTGCCCTGTGGCTCCCACGACTGAACTCCCCCTTGCGTGTCTCTAACCTGCTGTTCGGAGCACCTGTGTATTATGAGCAGGAGACACACATTAATCTATAGCAGTGAATGCTGGTTTGCAGTCAGCAAGCCTTGGAAGCACTCGATCTCATTATCTTAGTGTGCGCTAAACGTGAAGTGTATATGCCCTCCAACATTCCCAACACGAGAACATTCCATTTCTGAGAAAAGAGAAAAACTAAGTCACTATCTGCATAGTTTCTGTCCATGATATAAGAATTACGAGTGTGAAAATGACACCCCCAAACTGTTAAAGCCCCTACAACTGTACCTTTATGCAAACATCCCCTGTCGGATCGGTATATTTTTTAAAGATGATAAGCGATATGCTGAAACCATTGAAGAGGCATTGCTCTGTTTTCTTTCCTCTAGAGATATGTGAAAGTAAGTTGATAAATTATTATATTTTAAGCCCCCTAAGTCATTATTTTTATTAAATATGTATAAAACTGACTTTTAAAAATACCCTCTACCTAGATAAGTGAACGTGTTACAACTTTTGAACTATCCAAATATTCTCTCATAAGAACTCGTTTGGTTTCCGTAGTCAAATGGCTGAAATAGAGAGGTTGAATTTTCCGAGCTAAGATCAACTGCTGTCCACACGACGGCCGATGGGAAGCCGCTCCTTCATTCTCAGGGTCAGTGACAGTGGCTGGGGCCTAGCGGAAGCATGCAAAGATTTGTTGAACAGATGAACGAGTGACTACTGATTTACTTTGACCCAATCCAGCCTTTCCCAGGCACAGTTCCCACCCCCTCGTTCCTGCTGAGATCATTGTCTTCTGACCAGTAAGACTAGTGACCTGACCACCTTCGTGGTGGATGCTTGTTCAAACTTCCGGAGGTCATCAGTGTTCCACCGACTTCTCTGCTTACTTCATTGTACCCTTAAAAATAGCTTTTAAAAAAAAGGAAGCAATTTTCTAAATAGAAAACTACAAAAAAGTTATGTGATTATCCAAATAACAACAAAAATAAATGTGAAACTATGCCTCAAAGTAAAACAACTGCCCTAAATAAAAATATTTGGGCAAAGGGAGTGAAGAGAAAAAGGAGAAATACTTAAGGAGGGAGAGGAAGCACTTGGTGATGGCTATAGTTTATTGAATGGGGACAGATCTGCTATTTTATAGTTTGAGCAAGAGACAAGAAAATCTATCAACCAAGTAAGACACATTTTAAAGTCTTTACTAAGCTGTTTTTGGTCACGTACTCAAATTGAAGAGGAATCGGGCAGTGATCACGTAAGTGCCCAACTATGTGAATGTACAACCACCTCAAAATGACAAGTTCACTTAAAAATTTCTAGTGAAAGAGTGAAATTTGGGTCAATTTATCAAACATGAGTTTTCCTTAAGTCATTTTGGAGAACAGCAAGCCATTGATAAACCGATTCGTAGATGCAAACCCATCTCTGAAAGCCAGTTGGCAGAAGAGCTTTGGCTGATAACCAGTTTGCCCAACGATCTGTTCCCCAAAGCTCACTGCTGTTGAGACCTCACAAAATATATTGTATTTCAAATTTACTGAAACTGCCAAATGATTCTTTCCACTTTATGCAAAATTATAAATTTCTAGTTGGAGTATTTCACAAATATAAAGGATTTTATATATATTTTCAAATGTGTGGGTTAGTTCCTTTCCGCTAAGGCATTTTAAATTCAATTGGCTGCTTTTCTTATTACTGTTAATTTGGGGATTTATTTTGGGGACTGAGGAGAGAAAAGGGCAGATGTGCAGGGAGGGCAGAGATTTGTGCCTGAGAAGTCGGGGTATTGGTGTGTCTGCGGCCACTTAGCCTGCACACATTTTCCCCACTTTTTCTTCCCTCCACCTGCAATGTGATTCCTGCAAACCTGTGGTCGGCCACTTCATGTATTTGGCACAGTGATCAAAGCTGTCCTGCCCAAAGCCTTTCCCACACAGCAAGGTAAACTGAGGCACGGAACGGCATGTGCTTTGCAGGGAAAGGGCTGGGCCGCTGAGAGCAAGCTCCAGTGACAGGACTGTCGCAGAGCCAGGCTAAGTTACAGCAGAGTGCCTGGGCCGGGGGAAGCCCACAGGTCTTTATAGGGGCCTCTTGTGTCGTTCATCCATTCCTGCTCCCTGGTGGTTCCGTCCTGGGGTGTGGGTGATTCTGTTGATTACCTATGAAGCTCTAAATGGTGAATGAATGATCACACACCCCACACTTTCAGTACGGTATCCCCAGGAAGACCAGTGTCGCTGAGTGTCCCTGGAGGGGAGCCTGGTGACCAGTCCCTCGGAGGGGAAGGCTCCAGGCACAGCCATTGAGGTCTGCAGACCTGGGCCGTGCAGCCGCTGGGGTCAGCAGCCCTCCCATGAGCCCCCCGCCCCGCCCCCCACATACCCCCAGGGTCTTTGGCAGAGGCTGTGATGCCCCAGGGGTGTCTCTGACTACACATTCTGCCTTTTGCCCCCGGATTAACAACCTGTGAAGAAGCTCTTTTGCCATGGTGTAGCCCCGCCTGGAACCCGGACCAGAGTTCGCAGTGGAGACGCTCGCTGTGGGCACCCCATGCCAGGGGTGGCCGGCTCCCAGAAGAAACATCCAGAGCTCTGAGGGGACCAGCTCGTCACTGAGGCTGCCTCTATGACAGGTCCTCACTTTTCTCGTTACAGCATCCCTGCCCTCTGTGAGCGTGACGTGCCCGTGGTAACAGTCATTCTCCTGCCAGGAGTCAGCCGGTGGCCTTGGCACACAGGACGTGGCATCCAGAAGGAATGGGCACACCAGCAGGGGGGTGCATGAGGCCCTCACCATGCCGCTGGCCTGAGGGTCGCAGGGGCCACCTGGGACCAGGCCAGGCCACAGGCCACCACACGGAGAGTTCCTGGCTTTATCTTCTCCTCTTGGCGAAAGGAACCCAGACGTGTGTTCCGTGCTGTGTTACGACAACACATTAACATGCAATAATCTGTCCAAAGCAGGACAGAAATGTGCCTATAAGTGACATTTTCCAACACTGCAGAACAAATTTGAACCGTTTGTGGATGACATGATGGGAATTTCTCTTAAAGAACAAGGAAGGAGCAGAAAACACCCTTTCCTATTCAGTGTCCTCTTGATGTTTGTTCAACATATTTCTTTAATGTTTTTTATTGTTTTTCTTCAAAGACAGTTCAGTTTAATAGAAATGGTTTACAATTCTGAATGTAAAATATTATTTCTAAGAGGGAATTAGAAAGAACTGATCTATACCAATAAAAATGGCATATTGGGTATTTCTTTTTAATTCTCAAAGAAGAAATAATAAAATGATGTTTTCGTTATGGGGGCTGTAGGGGAAGAGGAGAAAGCAATGTTAAAATAAAGAAAATAAAAACCCTATCGTAACCAAACGTACTATAGGAGGGAGAGGTGAGGTGACAAGCTTTCTGTCTATGGAACCAAATGTTTACAAATATCCAAGCCCATAAATTTGAAGGGAAACTGAATACAGAGAATTCTTGTTAATGCAGTACATTTTCTGGTAATTTTATAGTCCAATTTTCAGTGATTCCCCACAGAACGAATGCAGTTCAAAGGCAATTTTATAAAGTACTTTGCAGATAACTATTATCTGCTAATTATTAGAAATTGCATGTTGTTGTTAATTGCATAAATAAATTGTTTTATCTGAAAGCCATTTAAAAAAGGTTTGGTGTTTGAAGCATATATGGTTTTGATGTTCCTGTATAAAAACGTTTAACTGTTTAACTCTAAAATAATGACATGCTGCTTTTAAGGCAATTTCTTAGACTAATGGATTATGGGGAGGGCAGGGGAGAAATCCTAACATGTATTTTACTTTATTTCCATGACATACTTCAACTGATTCTAAATCTATGGAAAGAGCGATTCCAAATATTTACCAAATTTATTAGAATGATACCCATATAATGCTACATTTCTTTTTTAAACCCTTAAAAGAGATTTATGTAAACATTTTCTTTTTTCCAAAATAGTCCTATTTTAATATGTTCTATTTTATGAATATATTTCACACACAATTAGCCATAAGAGAAATATATTTATAGTTACAGCTCTCTTTGGTTTTCTATGAGGTGACTGAGAGAAAGAGTTTGGTAGAATATACTAATACGGTTTGAAAAACCAGGTGCACAGGCCACTTCCGTGTGACTCAGAGATGAGTGTGGCTACACGTCCCGTTCCCCAAGCCTGGGACCTCCTGAATGGACCAGGCGGACAGGTGACAGGGTGACAAGAATCAGGAGCCAAGAGGAGGAGGCCACGAGGACAGGAGCCACCTCTGGACGTCAGTCTATAACAAACCCGCGAGCGCATCAGAAATGTGGGCACGAAGGCGTGAGCTGTGTATCCCGGTGCCATGCGACACAGCAGGGGAGGCACGTCAAAGCTGTGCACATGGCCAGGAGCGCTGAGTGACCGGCCCCTCCTGTCATGTACTCACGGCCTGTGCGGCAAATGGAATGGAGCTTTGAGCCACCTCAGCGTTGGCTGTGACCTTAAAGCCTGAGGAGTAACAGAGGAAGTAAGTGAGTGAGTGAATGAATGAATGAATGAATGATTTCAATCTTTCAAAATACACATACAGAGGGTGTTGTCATTACTCAATGATGGGTAAGTTCCAAGACTTAGCAAAACCTTCTTACCAGTTTCGTCTGCCTGTGTCTTTTGGTTTTCTAGGGCCGCCATACCACTACCACGGACCAGGTGGTTTAAGAAACATTTATTTCTCGTGGTTATGGAGGCAGGAAGTTTGAGATCAAAGTGTCGGTGGGGCTGGATCCTCCTGAGCTGCCTCTCTTCTCCCTGTGCCCTCACGTGCTGTCCTTCTGTGTGTTTCTGTGTCCTCATCCTCTCTTTCCATAAGGACACCAGTCGTGGTGGGTTAGAACCCACGCTAAAGTCTTCATTTCACCTCTTTAAAGACCCATCTCCAAACACCGTCACATCCTAAAGTGCTGGCAGTGAGGGCTCAACATATAATTTGGACTGTCGGGGGCTGAGGGTGGACACAATCCCACCCATGACAATATCCATAAACACGTTAGGTAATAATCGCTCGTGTCCATCCGTGTTTACTCCTCTGTCTCACAGGTACTTTGCCCTCCTGTGTGCTAGGTTTGGGGGTGTCAGCCTGTGATGGGAGCGGAAGCCGTTGTGTTGATGGGGTTACCCTCAGAACACACGGGGAGTGAGTGCCATCAGGACAGGATCTGTGTGAGGCCATGAGACACACAGTGAGGCCTGGTCAGTATCAGGGAAAGGAAGAAAACGGGCTGAGAGGAAATGGGGAGAGGACAAGATATTGATGTGAGCCGGGGCATAGCGGCACATCTGTGCATTCATGTTCACGTGAATATTTTTCTTCAAAGGCAAAAACATTACCAGTGGCATCAAAGGCCTGGCTCATTAGACGTCTTCAGAATCACGAGGGTCAATGAGAAAACAAAATGGGGGAGGAAAGAAAGCCTGTGGTCGAGGTGGACATGGCGTGGTGTGTGCGGGAGCGAGGCGCTCGAGCCTCTGTCCCCCGCCTGATTCTACACAGCCCCTCGCACAGCCTCCTGTGGTGGCTGACTGCCACGCCACAGCTTCCTCTTGGGGGACGAAATCATTAGCTTTTGGTGAGTGGAGCCTCTAGTTAACAGAACTCCCTCTTTGTAAGCCTATGTATGTCTGTGCTGGTCTTGTTCTCACACATCCCACCTGTTGCCTCAGAAGCAAAAAGATTAGAAGCGAAGGAGGCGGACCCCACCTGTGAGGGCTCCGTACAGGAGGGTGTGAAGTCTACGCAGCGGTTCCTGACCACTTTGCACAACGTCTGGAGACATTTTCAGGCACCACACTCAGGGATGCTCTCTGGCGTCCGCTGGAGTCCACTGGGTGCTGCGACACACGCTGCCACCACCCGCCCACCCCCACAGTGGTCCAAAGTGCAGCAGTGCCGGGTTGAGAGCCAATCCTATCGCTCTGCAGGTGAGGAGACTGAAGCCAGAGGCGGTCAGGTTTCACGTGGCTGCAACCCCAGGCTCCTGGCTCCCGTTCTGTGCTCTACGACATGGAACAACCTTCTGTACCTGTGACCTCAAGAACAGCTCAGATCATTTTCACGCAGTTGTCAGCGTGCACAAGATCTGTGAGTACAGGTCACTACTCGCTCCTTCTGGGAGTTCTCTCTCCATTCGATCCTGGAACTCTCCTCTCCTTGTTCTCTGCCAACTTTTCCGGTCATTTTCCTTTCTTCCAGGCTCTACCTCCTCTACATCCCCTTAAAATACCTGTCCCCACAAAGCTATGCCCTGCCTCTCTTTGTGTCTCCCTTTGCATGTCTGCATGGGAGGTCTCACCAGCCCACGTGGACAGGGCTAAGACTTCTAGTGGGGAGACATTTGTCAACACAAGCAGTGCTCTCCTTGTACCTTTGCCTTTGCCAAATTCAGGAAACTTGTCGTTTGGCATTAATTCATTCAGCCAAAGACACACAGGAGAAAGCAGAGGGAAGTGATTCCTGATTCTCAGAGCCTTGCCTAACGGTGCAGTTTTCTCCTCTTCACATGGGTTTGGCGATACCTGCCTCACTGAGTCGTTTTGAACGTGATATATGTGACGATCCCAGCATAGTGCCTGGAACATTATAGGTGCTTCGTATAGTAGCTACAATCACAGTGTGCATTATCACGGTGCGACTCATCATGGTGTGAACCACGACGGTGTGAGCCATCACGGTGTGAATTATCGGGTTGTGAATTAGCATGTGTGATCCATCATAGTGTGCACTACCATAGCATGATGTTTCTTGTGAATCGTGCCACAGATGGAAATGTGTCCCTTTGCTGGCACAGAAGCCACCCATACACTAAACTCTCCATTCTGTAATCTCAGCTCCTGTCACATCTTTGCTAAACACGCAATTGGTGCCCTACGTAAGAAACAGTGCACTTGGGACTTCCTGGACACACCTGAGGGACTTGCATGGGTCGCTTGTTTGTCCAGACACCATCTGCTTCCCTACCTCCCAGCCCTATTTTCAAGCTATGCCAACATGTTCCTTGCCCAATGATGTAATTTCATCATGAAACATACTTGCTATTTGACTTTCAAACAGAAAACAACTTCCCCAATTAAGAAGACTTACATCAGTTGATACATACAGTTTTCAACATAACCTAATAACTTATGAGATGCTCTAAAAAAACACTAGAGACAATCCTGATGCTAAAATATGAGGCAAAACTTTCTGTTCGAAACGTAAGACTAAAATATAAATTATGAAAAGCTGACTATTGCTACACACCTGTTCCTTGTGCTGTCTGGACTTACTACATAGATAAAAGATTGTAAGCTGTAAGAAATTACTTAAAAACAATTTTTAAGATGGATTTTTATCTGTTGTGACATTGGGAAATATAATCATTGACTATGTCTATTCTTTATCTGAAGCTCTGTTGTTTGAGTTTCTTTTTTTCTTAGGATTTGTCTGAAAGTTGTTACAAATTTTATCAAGTGCTGTGACATAATCTTTACTTGCTATCTACTTTCTTTAATATAACTGCGATTTTGTATTTCTGCTCTGACATGTTTGCATCTTTCTCCTGGCTAGTAAAACAAGACCCTATACAACCTTAATTTAGGAAGAGAAAAGAAAAGAAATAAGAACAGGAAAGAAAAACAGCATTTCATAACATTAGGAAAATGTTATCAAATAAAACGGGCAAACACTTTGTTTTTCTTAATGTCTTCTTTGTGCACAGTTTCTGGTCACTGGGTTAACTGCTATTTATTAGATGCTCCCAGACACCAAGCATCTGCCAGAATACAGGCGCCAATGAGTAAGGCATGGCAGCCCAGCCATACCCTTCCTGTGTGCAAATCCCGGTACCTACAATTGAGTGTTTTTCTTACTGTTAATTTTTAAAAATGCTTATTAAAGTCTGGATTTAAATCTGCCCTTCCCATCACTGTCCCAGAGCACCACACTCTTGCTTCCCCGTTTCTGTATTATTTTCGGCACTGTCACACCTCCCAGAAAGCCCAGCTCAGCACATCATACTGACTTACAGGGCAAAGTTGCTGGTTGCTGCCTAGGGCTGTCTGGCTCTGTCTTAGCTTCTGGTGGTTTCTGGAGATTGTGGGTATCCCCTCGCTAACAGAAACATCCCTCTGGTCTCTGTCATCTTCCTATGTGCATGCCTGTCTCTGTGCCCAAATTTCCCTTTTTATAAATACACTTGTTACATGGGTTCACGCCCACCCCAGTGCAGTGCGACCTCATCTTAACTGGTTACATCTGTCTGACCCTATTTCCAAATCAGTCCCATTCTGAAGTCCAAGGGGTTCAAACCTCAACATGTGAATTTGGGGGGGCTGCAATTGAACCCAAAACAATTGGGTAGGAAAGATTGATACAGATGGAAACAAAACAAGACACAACTAAATGAGTTTGAACACCCTTAGCGATGACCGAGGCTTCTTTGGCTGACACAGAAAATGTACACGTGTCCTGACACTCTAGATACATAGATGAACTTACTTGAACTCACACGGCGTCATCCACTGACTTATTTCTGAAAACGGGTTCCTTTCAATGCTGCGTAAAACCACAAGTGCGTGAGCCAACACAAACAGTCTGTGAAAGAGCCTGAGAGAAGGTGGTCGCCCCCGAGGAGTCGGGAGGAGCCCCGCTGCCCGCGGAGCCCAGCACGTTCACACTCACCCGTCAAGGCCGTGCTCGCCCGCCTCCTGGCCCACCACCCTTCCCAGGTACCCGTGGGGATTTCCCTCTGAGGTGTCATTTCTAACACCCTTCAGTCACAGTTGTATGTCCATTCTCTGTTCTCCAAACGTGTTCCTCTTCAAGCTGCATCAGTCAGTTTGTGGAAAAGGTCTCTTTCGAGGCAGTTTCCAGGCCCCGAACCACGGGCTCGCCATCAGTGGTCTTCAGCACCTCCTGGCCTCGTGGGCTTTAGTCTTCTTTCCACTGAGTTAGCAGCGTCCCAGTAAGTCTCCGCGCCAGGAAGTCAACGTCCCCTCAGCTCAGGTGACTCCCTGTATTGCCCGGCCACGGAAACCACCACAACAACAATAATTATAATAATAATAACAAAGCGGCCAACAACTCCTACCCAGCCAGGAGACAAGGAAAGACCAGGGAAGTAACGGGTGTTGACAGAGTAGGTCATACGTGGTGACCACACATCACTAACGCGCTTCTGGGGTTTCTTAAGCCAGGGTTTCTTGGCTTTTTACATGTAGTTTTCTTTTTAATTTTTTGTTTGGTTGGCTGGTTTTTACTTCTGTTTGGTTTGGGTCTGGGCCATTTTCTTTTTTTTTGTAGTTACCCAAACATAGAATGTAAAGCAGTTATCTCTCAGTGTGCGCTAACTGGAGGTGAATTTCATTCAAAAGAAGAATGGTTATCATCCTTCGACAGACGACAAGGACGCGGTCATCAGCCGTCCAACAAACACTGTGGGGAGACTAGTTTCCCACAGCGCAGCTCTCCTCCCCAGCCGTTTACATTCTTTACATCGGGCTCCTGGGTCTGTTGTCTACAATCAACTGCCAGAGCAAACAGTAGTGAGTGGTGTGGGGACTGACTGCATGATGAGAACATTTCTTCCACAGCCCTTCCAGGATTTTCAGGGTATCTAATCACTGGCGGGAATCTCGTCTCTGCAGAGACGCTTGGCGGAAGGAAATGGGGGTGCTGTACAATCAGAGTGAACCTTCACAACGGCAAACAGGGAGCCTACTGTCGACATCCCCTCTCCCCAACGTCAGGACTCGGCCGTGGGGCACTCAGTCAGCGGGCAGTAGCTTGTGAGTGCCCTGGGTCCCAGCTGAGCCAGGGACAACACTGACCACCACATGAGAGAAGCATCAAACAATGTGGACAGACCGTGACTTAATGTTAGGTCAATAGATCAAAGACAGGATGCAAAATCAAGCAGGAAAGGCACTGGGAAGTCAGTACCCTCTCCCGCCTGGCCCCACTACACCCTTCCCTGTGCCCTGCTCTTCCCAAATCTGCCAGGCAAAGTGACAGGTGTACAAGATGGGACCCTGCACTGAGTGTGCTGGGCACACCTCCATTGCTTCTAGAAGAAGTGCTGACCAGACGCCCCTCCTGCATCCAGGCCTCCAGCTCTCTGCTTTCAGAACCCAGCACTCACCTGCTGCCTGGAAAACCTGCCTCCGAGAGACCAGATGCCCTCTCGGAACAACTGACATTTACGTTTAGCTAGTCCCAGCCCACTGCAGAAAACCATAAGTGAGACACCGTCATACCTCACGGTCAGAGGCCAGGCTCGGTGACCACAGAGGGTTGTGAATCCACACTTCAGTAACGGCAGCCGTACTTGCTGTGCAGGGCGGCCGTTCGCCTCCTCCATTGGTGGAATCTCTGTGGAATTCTGACCACTCGCTCTCCTGCCCTCCAGAACCCGACATTACCAACGCTGAGCTGCACTGAGAACGCCCCTGGCACTCACACTTCTGTGCTCGGCTCCCCGCCGAGAGGCTGTGCCTGGGGCGTCAGTTCCCAGTGAGCCCGGGCTTGCTGGTCAGCAGAGGCAGAGAGCGGCCTCCCAACGGCCCTCTAGGCCACAGCCAGGGCTTCCTCTGCACTCACACTCCGGGCTCCTGACTCCCACTATCCCTGTTCACTCCACACACCACCCAGCTTCTCGCGGGGCTGATAATTTCTATGTGCGATCTTTCCCGGGACGCGTCGGCCAAGCCTAAAGTTTCTTGTTCAATGAGAGCTGCTGAGTGAGATCACATCTCAAGGGGGCATGTTTGAAGGTGTCAGTCAAATTGATGAAAGAAAAGACAAATTCATTAATTAATTCACTCCTGAGCGAGCTCCCTCATGCCAGCCTCAAGCCTTGAGTGGATTTTATGGTTGAGTTATAAATCCCTCACAACCCGGGTTTCGTGTAGACGGGCTGTCAGGGGCTCAGATGCTGCAGCTTCCGTGGGTGCTGGGGGCTTGTAAGAAGGGCGCCGACTTGCTGCCTCTTGGGTGGGCTCAGATGTAGACCTTGGGCAGACACCCCGTCTCCTGTCACCACACGATACACGGCCACCCCAGCCCCACACGCCTCCACACCTACGGGTTCTCGCTAAGGCACCACGGTGAGACACGAGTCGATTCCAGTTTGACATGACGTGTATTTAATTCCACATCAAACAGTCCGGGGAGAGGGGAGGAGCACAGCAGGAAGAGTAGGAGCACGGCCTTGATCCAGGTTAACTCTCGTCTCCAAGGCCTGGTCAATGGCCGGCCGGCGTGGCTGCAGGGACAGGGGTGGCCTGGGCCCATCCAGGCGAGGCGGGCAGCGTTTCCCCAAACAACAGGGCCGAGTCCTTGTGGACAGACGGTGCACCCCGACCTGGCGTATCCACAGGTGTCCCAACGAGGGCAGCCGCCCCTCCAGGGAACTAAGTAGGGCATTCCTTGTCCTTTTATAAAAGCTTTGTTTTTGCCTCAATACAATGGAGAATAGTCGGCCTAAAGGAAAAGGTCCAAACGCTTTCTTGAGGGGAGTCTCTACCCCACGGGCCACACTCGCCGGACGCCAGCCTGAACTCCGTGAAGTCAGCAATCGCCCTTCTCAGAACCTCCATCCTCCCCACAGGAATAAGACCAGTGCCCTGGGCCACTGAAGGCAGACACTTCCCGTGTCTTAACTCCACGGTGGGCCCCACCTGTCTCCTCGTGCAGCCCAGCGTTCAGATGTCCAGTGTCACCTGCTCCATGGAAAACAAAATGGATACGAGTTACAGATCAACAAAATGTGATGAACACAGACAGTGTGTGGGCAGCGGGTAGGAGACTGGTGTGGACGACCCAGGAAGGAGGGGAGTCGGATGAGGGGTCAGCTGAATCGTGGCCCCTAAAAGCATCAGGCCCTAATCCTGGAACCTGCAAGTGTTTCCATCTATGGAGAAAGGATCTTCGCAGATTTGAATGAATTAAGAGTCTTGGAAGAAAAGATTCTCTTGGAGATGTGGTGGGGTCTGTACCACCAGGAGGATCGTTGCAGGAAGGGCAGATGGACACTAGACAGACAGGACAGGAGGCGACCACGGAGCCCTAGGGGGAGGGATTGCAGTGTGTGGTCAGGTGGCCAGCAGCCACCAGAGTCCGAACACGCAGTGGAACCCATTTCCCTGGAACCTCAGTGGCAGCAAGGCCCTGCTGGCCCTGGAACATCAGCCCAGAGAACCGACTTCAGAATGACGGCCTGAACTACCCCTGAAGCAGAGGGCAAGCCAGCGCAAGCCCCTTTCAAAGTGTTGCGGGAGTAGAGAAAAGAGATTTTATTTTCTGTTCAAAACAAGGGCCGGCATGACAAGCAGCCGTGCGCACTTAGGTGGGCAGGTGGGTGCCCCCATCTTACTGGCTGTGGTCCTAGTGGGCACCCACTGCTGTGCCCAGGGCTGCGTTCCAGGCTGGCCATGTCCTCTGCCATTTGCATGCTTCCCGGGGCGCCAAGCTGGAATTTCCCACTGGCTGAGAGTTTCCAAGGAAGAGCGGGCTCCCTGAGCATTGGCTGGTGGGAATGGTCCTGGCTGGAGCTGAAGCGAGGACACGTCTGCCTTTTTAGGCAAATGCTTTTCTGGTGTACAGAAAGCTGGTCTCACTGCGCCTCACCTGCTGAATGCCTGCCGTGCGGCTGCAATGGGGGGCCATTCGCACCCCCCTGAGCTCTCCCCAGTGAGCTGCTCCTTCTCTTCTTCCTCCAGAAGGAAACAGCATTGCTGACTGCCCCTCCCCCCGGCTGCCCCGCCACCCTGCCTCAGACCCCTGTGACTCAGGCACGCTCCCATCATTGTGGACTTGGGTGGTGGTCACAGAAGCTCCCAGCAGCCACGTCCCACCAAGACGCACCGGAGCATAACCTCAGCTCACGTTTGATGAGAAGCTCTGAGCTTTGTTTCTGTCTATAAGGACGTGTAGAAGGAAGGGCACTGAACAGGCAGGGGACCCCGCCCGGCAGTGCCGCCAAGCCCAGGCCTCACGGGTCTGCCCCCTGACCTGCACCAGCCCCTTTGGCCTGCGGGCCTCTGTCCCCAACCTGTCCTTTGCCTGTGATGACACCCTGCCTTGATTCCTTGATCCAGGTTAACTCTCACCTTCAAATTTTCCAAGAAGCTTCCGGGACACCCCCATGCAACCATTCCTTCACTTCTATGTTCCCAAAGGTGCTGTGGCCAATGTGACGATTGCACATTGCGTTCAGATCACCTGGTGAAATCCTCCGTCCCCATGGACTGGTGCAGGGCTGTGGCTGCCAGGCCTGGGTAGGTGTGGGACCGAGCCCAGAGGAGCAGGACTAAGCAGCCCCACGGCACATGCTGACCTGAGGCCCTTGGCAGGTCGCCACCCATCGGGCACCCAGTCCTGGACTGTAAGTCACGGTGATGTCATGATATCAACCCCTTTTCAGGCCTGAGGGTGCGTGCAGGGCCCTCCCACTATCCACGGCAGAAGGAAGCATCCACGGCCCTGCCTGCAGACTCACTATTGACCAGGGGGAGCTGGCGAAGGTTGCCTTCCTGCCATCGCTTGGGATAATCTTTACCTCATTAAAAAAGGCCGATAGCGTCCATGTCACGTGGCCATCAACAAGGGCCTCTGACAGTGAGTGATCCGCTCTGGGACCAGAGAAAGAGGAACGGGGGCAGGGAGACAAGCGAAGGGTTTGAAGTGGAAGCAGAGCAGCAGCAGCTCTGCACGAGGACGGCTGGCCCTGTGCCTGGCGCAGGGAGCAACCCTCCCCTTCAGGCGAGTGACCAGGGAGGGCCCAGAAGGCCGCCTGTGACACGTGGGGTGTGGCAGCCAGTGGAGGGTCTGGCCCATCTTTGTACTTTGTAGGGGGCTCCGGCGAGATCACCCACTGACCAGAGCAAGTTACCTGTGTCCTTCCCGACACCGAGAAGTCACCATGATGACAGCACTGCAGTGTGGCCGGTGTCCCAGGCCCCTACCACCCACCCACCAACCTGCTCAGGGACCCGGAGAGCACCCGCTCGTCCTAACGTGCCAGCAGCAAGGCCGGCTCCTCTGTTGTGTTTTGAGTGTTGGGTTCTCTTTTGTTTTCCTTCCTTTATTTTCCCAAATGAAATATACCCCAAACCAAAGCAAGTTCCCAGAAACTGCAGGATGGAGCTTCTCCCCTTGTTTCCCGAACTACAGAGTAGCAGCTGTCCAGCTGCTGTTCCAGGAGCCAGCCCGTCCCTGCAGGGCCTGGTCCGGGGCTGACGCAGCCTGTGGAGAGGGGCGCCCACTCCACTCAGCACCCGGCCCCATGTGGCTTGTTTCCCGGTTCTGGGGAGGAGGTGCCCGCTGCTGCAGCAGGAAAAGTGCAGGGGGAGCCGCTAGTCCCCACCCCCTTCTCTGGAGGGCCCCGCCCACCCCCGCCCTCCAGTGCCTGAGTCTTGTCACATCCCCGTTTTCTTTCTTTCCTTCCGCTTTGCTTTCTTGTGACCTCCGAGCCATAGTATTCTGCACGCTGAGTGTCGCCCAGCTCAAACGGAGACCTTTCTACTGCGCAGAGACCGCAGGCTGCAGCCCAGAGTGCACCACAGCTCCCTGCGAACAACCGGCGTTTCCCAAAATTTCCTAGGTGTGCTTCACGGGCAAAGTGGGTGATGTCTGCTTGAATTTATTGCGCAGAATAAGCCCTTCTCTCCACGGTAGTCATCGCCCCAGTAACCAGGAAGTCGAGGCAACAATGCAAAAACAGCAAATTTGACAGTGGATGTGCAGAACTGGTAAAAATTTATCTCGTCCCAGCCCCTGTCCCCTTTTCATTTCGAGATGTCCCCAGGATTGCTTCTCACACATTTCACTGTCCACGCCTGGATCTGACGGACTGGCCCATCAGCCCCCATGGACGCAGCTTGGCCCCCGTCCTTATTTCTTTTCAAACTGCAACCGCTGAACTTGGCCTCTCAAATCATCTTCCGCTGGAGACCCAGCAGCACTTCTGAGAATGACATTGCCGCAGAGGGAGGCTCGCTGTCTGTCCCCAGCAAAGGCTGGACGGGGTTTGCACAGCCAGGCCTCATGGTCCTGCCTTACACGTTTGCTTTGTAAGAAACGCCCATGTTTTCAGCTGACAGAGCCTCCTCTTCTCCTGGCCCATGACGTGGAGCCCACATGTCTAGGCTCTCTGGAAGGTCACCCCCGAAGGGACACAAATGGTGGACAGAGCCAGATAAAGGCGGCACCCTGCCTGAAGCCCGTTCCCTGGGTCCCGCCCAGATATGACCAGTGGCAAGTGACAGGCTTCCTGAGTGACCTTCAGTGCGTTCCTCTATTTTCAAGGAAAATCAAAGACAAAACTCTGTTCCACACCACCGGCAGGTGCTCGGCCAGCCCTGCTGCCACCCCTCCTGGGGGCTCACACACAGGCCAGGGCAGGACGCTGCCACCCCCACCCCACCTCCATCTTCACCCTGCTGAGTCCCTCACCCTGGCGACACCACAGGCTACGCAGGTCAAAGGAGCGTACTTGAAAATACAAAACCTCCCACACAGAAGGGCCGAGCAGAGTCCCTTGGAGCAAGGCAGGACCTCGGAATCCTCTGGTTTACCTGTGGACCTGCAGGTGGGAGGCTGAAGTCCTGCAGGGGAGTGACGGTCCCCCACATCGCTGCGCTGGGCTCGGGCAGGCTGGGTTCAGCGCCTGCCCACCCCTCGCCGTCTCATAGATGAGCACAAACTCAGGGCTGCCTCGAGACCCAGCACTGCCACCGAGCGAGCGGTAAGGGGGCGGGGCTCCTTCCCTCAGTGCAAGGTCCTGCTCCAGGGTGGGCTCCAGGGCAGGAGTCACTCACTAATCTGCCCCTTGCTGTCCCTTACACACCACGAGACCCCATCACACTGGGTTTTCCTGCCACAGCGTGGAACAGAAGCCAGCACACAGACCTGGAAACCCCTCACAAAAGGCATGTGTGTCAGACCCAATGGAGACTGGGGAGGACGACGCAGGGAGCGTCACATTGGCGGGTCCAGCAAAGCCAGGCTGAACACAGAGCATGCTTGTCCCCGGGATGCCTTGGGATTTTCCCTGCGTCCCCCAGGGAGCATCTGGCTTCCTGACTCCCTGTTCCGTTACGCCTGCTGACTTCCCCCCTCCTGGAAGCTTCCAGAAACCCCAGCCCTTCTCAATCTGCTGTGCACTCAGCTCAGCCCCTGTGAGCAGGGAACCCGCCACCTTTGGGGGCACGTGAAAGGCCTTGGGTGTCTGGCCAGGCGCGGATGCGACAGCTTTCCTTCCCTCCTATCTTTGAGTTTTCTTTGGGGTTTTCAAAACATCGACCATTTTTCCATTGATATTGACATGCGCTGATAGTTGAAAACCATCCTTTTTAGCAGAAAATGAGCAAATCAATATATTAGAAAAAGAAAAAGAGATAGTCAGGCTCTGTGCAGACTGGACTTTGAGGGTGAACGATTTCGAGGGGAGACTTGGAGCGCACTGGGGCAGGGCAGTGGGGACCCACAGGGGACGGAGACGCGTGTTGTCCTGGACGCGGCCACGCTGTCCTCTGCCCTCCTGCAGCGGGACGTGCTGGCCAGGGCCTGTCGCTGCCTCTGTGGTGCGGCATCGAAGGTGCTAACACGCAGACTGGAGACGGACGGCCTCGTGCGGACGCGGCCGCGTCCTTCCTCTCAGGTCAGCTTGCCAACGTCCTCATTGCTCGTCCTTTCTCGCCAGATTCCCAACGTGGGGCACGTGCCCCAGCCTCGCCGGCATTCACGTTCCAGGGTCAGCGGCTTGGCAATAACAGCACATTAGAAACAGCATCAGAGGAGGGAAGGCCGCCCTCTTCAGAGTTAGATTGACACACTCCCTTCCGATTTTGTGCCATTCGGGGTGAGTGAGGACGCTCCCAGAGGACCTGCCCTGAATCCTGGTCCCCTGGGAGCCCAGTACGAGGAACAGTGGCCACATGACCCAGGCTCAAACACTCACGGATCTGTCCCGTGTGGGGCCTTCTGGCACGCCGAGAAGGGCCTTTTGAAGCTATTTGTGTGGAGGTCCCAGTGGTCAGGGAGCCTAGGGAATCGGCCATGGTGCTGGCGGTCACAGACGACACTCCCACCCCTGGCCTGACTTTGGACCTCATGTCAATGCTCTCTTGTTCCCACCCTTCGGCCAGGGGAACTGCAGGTTCCCCTGCAGGTGGCAAGGATTTGCATAAAGACACTGGAGGAAATGGGCTATGAGGTCACTGCTTTTCTTCACTGTCAAGTTCTCACACTTACAGATAAAATTTATCAGTGTGTTTTCTTTGGTTTGAGGCCATGTCTCTGCAACTGGAATTCTCATAGGTTCCTCGTGGGTGGATGGTCCCAACTCAGTGGTTCATCATCTGTTCTACTGGGGCCTTAAATCTGTGTCTGTGGCTGCCCGTTGATTTTCCAGGAAAGCCCGAGACTGTGGGATTCCAAGCTGTAGACAGATGGGCTTTAATAGAGAAGCAATGCTCACCTCGTGCCCCAAAAGAAAATACGTCTCTCACACATACACACACACACACACACACACACTCACACACTCACATATAAACTCACATACACATACATTCTCACACACTCACACAAAACAAAGAAAAATGAAAAGCACAGACTCACCATTCCACAACAGTGAGCTATGAGTGTCTGAGATTTTTCCAGGATTAGAAGAAAAAAAAAAAAAAAAAAGGGTTTCTATCCCATGGGATAGTAGTTAATGTTTGTAGGCAAATGCTTACATTTTCTCAGTCACGTTTTTATTGTGATTCAGATCAGTTCAGCAAAATGGCTTCCACACTTACAATGTGACCCAGGGCTATGCTGGCACAACAAGGATGGGAATGACAACTACAGGTTCTGACCTTGGAGAACATCCGCAGAGGGCACGTCAGAGCACGGGACAAGACACAAACCTTCCACGGATCGTGTGAGCCGCACGAGGGGGGAACCTGCTGTGTCTTGGGCAGCGCCAGGCACCCCGTGACCCTCGGTCCACGTCACATGGACGGGGCTCTGCGGCCAGACACTCAGCACTGAGCGCCCCCGTCTCCACTCACGTGCAACGGGGCGTCACCCGTGGGTCCCCAGTCACTAACCTGATGCCGTAGAAGCACCGTCTCCAGGGGTGTGTGGGAAGTAAAGGGCTGAAACCGCTTCAAGTACGCCGCACAGGGCCGAGCTCACGTGAGTATTTTACCCGCATGGTCGTCCTAACTTCAGCGCCTCCCCCGTGTCGGGCGCAGCCACTTGTCAGCTTGTGCTCGTAGGACGGAGTATTTATTAATATTACCACCCCAAGCTGTCGCCCCACCCACCCCCCCACAGACCACACTGAGCGACTGGAAACTGAGACTAACCACAGTGAGTGAGTTATCCCTCTGCATTCCCAACAGCAAACTGAGAACACAGACCTCGTTGCTGGTACATAACAGAGACTGCTCACCGACAAGACAGAAGAGTAATTTTTCTGGAAGAGTAGGGGAATAGATCTGAAAATTACAACGTGAGAATCAGAATCAGAATCTTCTGACTGAAGAAGCAGAACAGAGAGGGTGGCAGGGTGTTCAGTCATAGTGGTCAGTGATGCTTTGCAAAGACAGCAAAACAATACAGAACATGTTCACTTAATAATAAACACTTACCGAGTCCTTCCTCGCATGGCAGATACTGTGACACAAGCTTTGCTTGAAGCATTGAAGCTGAGCTGCTGGGCAGAGCACAGCTGTGTAGATGGTGACTCAGACGCAGAGAAGGAGAACGATGGAACCCCAAGGATTACATAGGGGTTCGTCGGGACTACATGGGATGCAGACTGTCTGGGCTGAACCTGGCAGGATATAAGTGCCCGACAGGCATGCAGAGAACAAGGGCACGGCTCACGTGACGCATGTGTGGCCTGGGCAGCCAGGTGGATGTGAGCAGGTGTGACTGAAAAGGGAGCGGCCGTGCGGTGCCCGTCGGGCTTCCAGGGGGGTGGCCGGGGGTGGTCAGGGGACCGAGCGGTGGACAGTGGAGGTGAGGGACAGCACAATGGAGTGACAGTTGAGTCCAGGGGCACATGTGACAAATCAAGCTGAGAATTGGGAGAAAAGGGAAAGAAACAGAGGGCTGTAGAACTCCAGAGAAGTCATGTAATGGGCACATGGGTAGAGGGCGTTGAGGGGCTGGATGAGGAGTTCAGCCAGAGGTCCGAGCAGGTCCCCTCTTCTGACCTCCTGGGTCTACACGTGTTCTGACTGACGTCCACATGGCTGAGTGACTGCGTCTGAGGTGGGGGTGCCATCGAAACGGCCTGACGTGAGCTGGTTACGATGAGGAAGGAAAGGGGAAATGAGGCAAGCGCAGGACAGTCTGTAAGAGTTTGGTGGGGACCGCAGCACGTCTGTGGGGGGGGGGGCGGGCTGGGACCAAGATCACACAAGCAGCATCCTTCGTTGGCAGGTGATAGGGTCATACACCTAGAAAATACAAAAAAAAGTTATGAATTATAAAATAATCCAGTAAGGTAGCTAAGTAAACAGTAAACCAGCAGCGTAATGACCGCTTCCTACGTAAGAAGCACCAGGTAAACAACATGATGTGGTCCTACAGTTAGCGTGACACACCAGGGTACGTACAAAGACATCTTTAGCACTTGACTGAGTTTTCCGAAAGAAAAATTTTCTGCATTAGAAGTCACAATCTACCTTTAGATAAGAAGTCCATATCATGAAGATATCAATTCTACTTGAATTAATTTAAAAATGTCATGAAATCCTGATAAAACATCCCTAAGGGAAATACCATAAAATAACATCTATAAAATTGCTGTGGTAAAAAAAGAGTGATAAGGAGGGAGCAATCGCAGCAGATGTTAAAACACAGTATAGTGTCACTGTCATAGCAGGCGAGCTGAATGACAGAGAAATCAGTGGGACAGAACAGTGAGTGCAGAATGGACCAAAATATCTGTATCGGGGACTTCGGATATAATAAAGGTGTCATGTCATACCTCTCAGAAAATAAGTTTCAATAAATGCTGCAGAGACACCAGTGCAATGTGGGGGGAAAAAAGTGTGATCCCTATCTTACTCCTGACATCAAAATACATGTCAAACCGAATAAACTGCAAATACAAAACAACAAAGTAGAATACCAGAAGGAAATACTGAAAGATGTTCCACTCACTGAGTGAGAAGGTCTCCATTCTGAACAAAAGTACAGAAGCCATGAAAAATAGACTGATAAATTCAACTATATAAAAATAGGCGTTTCCTGATTGCAAAGCTCCACAAAACGGGCAAAACAGAAATAACAGACGGGCAGCACATTGACAACGTAGCTCAAAGAAAACCCCACCTCCCTTAACTTAAGCAGCTTCTGCTAATCAATGAGGAAGATCAATAACCTGATAGCAATGGAGGCAAAACGTGTGAGCAAACAGGAGACACGAAGGATGAAGCAGAGCTCCACACGTCTGGACAGCACTCGGCCTCACTCATCACACGAGAAATGCAAATTACCGTGGCCGGACGACAACTTTTCACCCATCGGATTGACAGAGACAAACTTTGTTGATGCACTTACTTGGCAGAGCTGAGGGAAGGGCTGTCATTCGTGCCCCAAATGTGTGGTAAGCAATGTAACGTCTGTAGGTAACTTAGGAAGAGCTACTGAAATTTGAAACACGTTTCTGTATTGAAATCGTACATGCTCTCGGACCCAACAAGCTCACCTCCAGAAGCGTGTCCTGCAGGCGCACGCTTGCGAGTCACTCGCCGGGAAACTTGGAAATATTGCACACAGCTTTGCTTGTGGTCGCACAGGCTGGGAAATGGCGTAAACGAGGAGGGCAGGCACATAAATTGGGGAGCGCCCAGAGGATGGGGTGCTCTGCAAGCACACACTCGGGACCTGCAGAGGCACAGACTGCCTCTGAAAGGACACGCAGGACGGTGAGTGGGTCTGGGCTTGGGGAAGAAGAGACACCTGAGGGGCGTGAGTGGGAGGAGACTTGGTTTCTTCCCATACCTTTCAAACTTCACGTCGTGCTCCTGTGACCAGGTGTTGTTACTCGTTCACAGGAAAGCACGTGTCAGCACGGCTGCAAGTCCTCAGCGAGGCCCTCACATAGCGTCACTCTGCCCTGAGCCCGCGGGGCCCTATTTCTGTGCTGGAAAGAACAGGAGGCTCACTAAGCAGCAGGCCGTGGTGCCGTTCTTCTGTGTCCCCTGGTGTCCCTGAAGGGACGTGGCATCAGTGAGTCTGTCCACCGTCCACCGGGACTCTTGTGTCTGCTTTGTTCAAGGTGTGAGGGCAGGATTACACCCATCCGAGAAGGGTGGCAGAAGCTAGGATCGGGGATCTTGTGGCCCATCTCCAACGTCCGTCATGGAAGTGGTGACAGGATGACGCCCGGGTGACTGAGCCCCAGCCTCTCCCAGTCCCGCACCAACACGCTGGTGTGTGCAGTGAATGAGGCCAGACTGAGTTAGGACCGAGAAGAGCCATGGAGGCAGAGCCGCACGCGGCTGGGACCCCTTTTAGGGAAGTTCCCCTCTGCGAGGAAATGTGCAGAAAAGCCCACGGAGACAGACAGCGTCCAGCACTGAGGGTAAACACCTGGCGTTTATCTGCTACCAGATGCGAAGCGAGTCCCAGCCTAATGCCGGCGTCTTCAGACTGACCCGTGGGCAGAGTTTTCCCTGTGGGGACCCTGTCCTGTGAGAAGCGTTCAGTAAATCACCAGGTAAACAGAGACAAACAGGAAAGTGTAATCTCAGCTGTGACATCTGTGTTCAGTAAAATAGTTTTTACATTGAAAAGGCTTCCCGCATATATATCTCCTCTTTTTGCCTCTACCACGGCCTCTACCAGAGATAAACCTCCATTCCAAGGTTCCAAGGGCGTGTGTGTTCCCAGGGGAGGAGAAGAGGCGGGAGGGGACGGACGTGCTGGGCGACGGATCCGTATCAGAGCATGGGAATCGTTCCTGAACTCCAGAGCTGCCTCCCTGGGGCCCAGCACAAACGACACCCCGCTTTCCTGTCTGGCGGTTGGTACCTGCACCCTCCCAGCCTAGGGCAGGTGTAAGTCAGAGCAGCGTGAGGACTTGTGTGCGTACGCGTGCCCCCAAACAGCTGAGGGTCTCTGCCTTTGAGCCTGGGGTTCGAGGGCTTCATCAACAAAACACGGCCAGTAGTTTTCCAATTAGATTTTGCCAAGTCCCAGAATTCCACAGGGTTGTCATCGCTTATGTTCACCTAGGACATACATCTTCCACCGGGAGCCACGTTCTTTCTGTGTTGGAGGCAACAGAAAACATGAGTCGCGTGCCGGTGGCCGAAATGCCCAGCCTCTGCCCAGCCCCCGTGTGAATGCAGCACCTTCTCTCTTGTGTGTGGCTTCACACTAAGTGGAAACACTTGTGTCTTGTGTTCAGTGGAAGGTTTTTTCAAGCTTTAGATCTCATTAACTCAACACAGACACCCATGACCTCCGCTGCTATTAGGCACAAACACTCTCATTGTGCAGCCTGCTCCTTAAGAAACCTCCCTCCAGGGTTTACTTCAGGGCCTGGGGGCGGATAATGGAAGGGATGCAACGGACAGTAGCCATGCTGTGCGAGCCCTGCAGGCTGCAGAGAAAAGCTGCGTTTGGGGTCAGCAGGGCTCAGCACCGCCCAAGCAGACTGCTGAGCGAGGACCCACGGGCCACAGTGGCTCTACCAGCTGAACTAGCCCCGGGGAGGCCAGTGAGCAAGACACCCCCGGAGGCGCTTCCACCTGCCTCCGGCCCGAGCTGGTCCCCCGTGCCCCCCCCACTATCAGAGCCCTTGCAGGCACCCAGCCAGCTCTGGGCGACCCCGACCCCGAGACCCCAACACAGCCAGCCCCAGAGGGCACCGTGGCACAGTGGAAGCGTTCCCCTGTATCCCCTGCGCTCTGCCTCCTCCATCCTCAGGAAGGAAAAGAGAACAAAAGACCCACCCAGGGTGCTGTTCCCACTGAGTGTCCAGAGGCCCCACAGTTTGAGGCCCACGTGAGGAGTTGCCCGGAGAAGTGCCAGGCGGGAGTATGGTGCCATCACATGGGAGGCAAGGCCCACGCGGAGGAGGGGGAGACACCCAGAGAAGGGGTCTTGGGGACAAGGGCCGGCCAGAGCCTCAGCGCTACAAGAGCTGGCAGGTTCCACTTTCCAGAAATGGCTCCGCTGGCATCTCCCATCCCACTTGTCTTTTCTGTGTGTTTGTGTTGAATCATGTCCCCCCAAAATACATGTGCAGGTCCTAGTCTCCGGAGCCTGTGAGTGTGACCATGTTTGGAAATGGGGTCTCTGCAGCTGTGATCAAGTGAAGACAAGGTCCTGGTCCAACAAGACTGTGTCCTCACATGGAGGGGCATTGGGCACAGACACACAGGAAGTGATGGTGGAGGCGGAGGCTGCA
This sequence comes from Rhinolophus ferrumequinum, assembly GCF_004115265.2. Lineage (NCBI taxonomy): Eukaryota > Metazoa > Chordata > Mammalia > Chiroptera > Rhinolophidae > Rhinolophus > Rhinolophus ferrumequinum. Next base: position 59,533,453 of record NC_046302.1, read on the forward strand.
CTGAGGTGGCCACAGCAGGGACGCTGGCACCACCAGATGCCGGGAAAGGCAGGAAGCACCCCGGGAGCCCTCAGAGGGAGCAGGACCTCAAGCTGTGGGAAAGAAACACCTGCTGTTTTGAGCCCCGCACCCCATCCGTGGTGCTTTGCTCCTGTCCCAGGAAGCTCACAGCATCCGAAAGGGTGACCCCACTCAACCAGGTGGACCTGAAGCCTGAGCTTCAGTGGTGGTGGGAGAAACAAGTGAGAGACAGAGAGAGGACGGACACACAAAGAGACAGACAGGTGGGGAGAGAGCCACCTGAGGCAGGCGGGAGTGCTGGGCTGGCCTGGGCACCTCTGATGAGGTCCCCGTTCCCAGGAGGCCCAGCCCAGTTCTCATCGTCTTGGCCGGTTCCAGCCAAAGGTCAGAGGTAGCAGGGAGCCTGCCCGGCACCAGCACTGGAGGGGGCCTGGGGGCTTTGTCGTAGGAGGAACAAGGCAGACACAGCAGTGGGCAGCCCTCTGCTCACGTGGGAAGATGCAGCACCGCACACTCCCACCTGCCACTGGCCCCCAAGCCCCAGGCCAGCACGGCTCCCATGTCTAGTGACGGAGGGGACGCGGGGACATCCACCAGCACTGCCACCCATGGAAACAATGCCCACCTCCCCGTCACATGTCCCCTGAGGCCCTGCCTCCCCAATGTCCCCGTTCCCAAGGGGACGTCTGAAGCCATCTGGCACGCTCCCTCCTCCCTCCCTTTCCGCCACTCTGCAAGCCCAGCGTGCTCCTCCTGCCTGCTCGCAGGCTTCCCGTCCCCAGGAGCCACCTCTGTGCCACCTGTCGCTTCCTCTGCAGGCTGTGCTCTGGGGCTGCAGTTTCTTCCTCAGATGCAAGTGGTCCTGTCACCCAGTCTAACACCTTTCCACGGCATGTGTCCATGGCACGCATTCATTCCACAAGAATCATTTTCTCCTCCGCGCCGGTCTGTACCATCCTGGCTGAGGACAACGGCGGCCACAGTGGAGGCTGATGACCGGCGCCTGGCAGTCCCGTCCCAGCAGTGGATACCATGGGCACCCCTCCTCCCCCCACAACACTGCACGAGGGCACAAACGTGCCGGAGGAGTGCAGGGCCCAGGACCCACCGTCATGCAGAGGGCGTCCACGCAGAGCTGGGTCCCAAGAGCCTGTTCCCGTCCGTCATTCCCCACAGAAACAAAAGCTCAGTCTACCTGGGAAGCCACGCATGATAGGTTTCCATGAAAAAATCACATCGAAAAAACGAATTAAGAATGATGGAGTGAAGTCTGGCACTGGAATCCGTATAGAGAAGAACACACGTACAAACGGTCTCTCAACTTGTCAAAGTCCAAAAAGTGTTTCCAGAGCGAACATCATAGTGTGTCCTCGAGGCGTCCGCAAGTGAGGACTGGAAAGCCTGGTGAACGGGGCTTCTGTGTTCCCAACGTGATCCTTTAACATATTCTTCTTTGGTAAAGAGAAAAAACATCTCACCCATCATAACCTGTTGTCTATAATCTAATTTCACCCTCAATTTACTTGTCTCGGCACCCGAGTGAAATTCTCCCGTGGTTATTAATAGATTTCCTAATTGCAACCAGCTTGTAACAGGGGGGGCACTCAGGTGGCAGCTAATCAAGAGAAGTCAAGTATGCAGGTTCCAACATATGCTGGTGTTATAGATATTGACATAATAGAGACATAGGTGGTTAGGTATACGAGGTCAGACAATTAAGTTCTAGAACTTGCCACCGTGCACTTACATTGGCAGCACTGTACAGATAGCTCAGTAAGGGTTCATAACGTTGGTATATCAGTGTCTCACAGCTGTGTTCACGTCGACGTGCGGTGGTGTCTTGCCAAGTGGCGTTCATTATTGTTGTTGCGTGTTTTTGTGTGCCATCGCAAGAATGTCTGAGCTTGACGAAGAATTGTCTGAGCAACGGACAAACATTAAATTTCTTGTTAAACTTGGCAAGAGTGGAAGTGAAATCAGGGACATGTTAGTCCAAGTTTATGAGGATAATGCCATGAAGAAAACAGCAGTGTACAAATGGATTCAACATTTTTCTGAGGGGAGGGAATGAGTCACTGATGAAGAGAGTTCAGGGCGGCCAGTAATGAGCAGAACTGATGAAAACATTGCAAAAATTCGTCGAATTGTGCATCAAAATCGTCGGCTGACTGTGAGAAGCATAGCAGGCCAAGTAAACATCGATAGAGAAACAGTTAGGAAACTCTGAACTGAAAATCTTTACATAAGAACGGTGTGTGCAAAAATGGTCCCAAAGGAGCTCACCGATGAACAGAAGCAAAGGAGAGTTGAAGTTTGCCAAGACCTTTGGAGAGAAAAGACGATGTTTTGGGCCGTGTTATCACTGGTGATGAAACATGGGTGTACCAATATGATCCTGAAACACAGCATCAAAAGTGCACAATGGAAGTCAGTCAATTCTCCACAACCAAAAAGTTCCGTCAGTCCAAATCAAGAGTCAAAACGATGTTGCTAACCTTTTTTGATATCAGAGGGATTACTCATTATGAATTTGTACCAACTGGACAAACAGTTAACTAGTTTACTATTTGGAAGTGCAGAAAAGGCTGCGTGAAAAAGTTAGACGACCTGAACTTTTTGCCAACAATTCATGGCTCTTGCATCACGACAATGCACCAGCTCACCCAGCACTGACTGTGAGGGAGTTTTTAGCCAGGAAACAAATAACTGTATTGGAACACCCGCCCTACTCACCTGATCTGGCCCCCAGTGACTTCTTTCTTTACCCGAAGATAAAGGAAATATTGAAAGGAAGACATTTTGATGACATTCAGGACATCAAGGGTAATATGACAACAGCTCTGATGGCCATTCCAGAAAAAGAGTTCCAAAATTGCTCTGAAGGGTGGACTAGGCACTGGTGTCGGTGCACAGCTTCCCAAGGGGAGGACTTTGAAGGTGACTGTAGTGGTATTCAGCAATGTGGGATGTAGCACTTTTTCTAGGACGTGTTTGTGAACTTAATTGTCAGACCTCATATGTACAGATTAGATGGATGATAGATACCGTGTTTCCCCGAAAATAAGACCAGGTCTTATATTAATTTTTGCTCCAAAAGACACATTAGCGCTTATGTTCCGGGGATGTCATCCTGAAAAATCATGCTAGGGCTTATTTTCCGGTCAGGTCTTATTTTCGGGGAAACACGGTAGATGGATACATACATACATACATAACAGACTGCTTTATAGCCATAGCAATAGATCTTGTTACACATTAATTTGACTTATAATCTATAAAATGCCCAAGTTCTAGAAACCACTTGGGCAAAGAGAAATTCAAATGATAAACCAGTTTATTTTGAGCGACACCTACATTTCCAGGCATATTCCAGTAAAAAGTTAATTTGACAGTGGTATGAAACTCAGAAGAGAAATTGGCAACCAGCACGAATAATGGATAACAAGTTGCAAACTAAATACAAGCAGATAAGCATCATCAAGGAAAGGCAGAATACATCCAAATTTGCTGCGCCTCGAGGGAGAGGTTGGATTTGCTGTGCCATATAAAACAGTGCTATTAACACGTCATTGCAAGATTTCCTTTTGGAGGAGATGACTTTGGTAAATGTGGATATTTTCCAGCACAACTGTTCTGGCGCAGAAGAAGCCTAGGAGCGCAGAACGCAATTTCGTAAGCGGCCCTCACGAGCCGAGCGCTGGTGGTAATGAGGCAGCAGCTCTAACTTACAGCAGCAGGAGTTCGCAAAGTGGGTAACCTGTTGGTTCTGCACGGCTCTGAAGAAGAAAATGAGATCTAGTCCTCTTAATTAAATATAGATTGAACTGAAAGCAGCAAGTCACTGTATGGAAAATATGCCCATCTTCATGCATAAGAAGTTAGCTACAAAGACTAAGCACGGTTTCAGCTTTCTTCCCCTTTTTTTTTTTAAAGGCTTCAAATTTGGTTTCAACGCAAACAAATTCAACCAAAGCTTGGCTGCTTCCCAGAGTGAACGAAAATCTTTATTCTTGGGAGAAAATGCTTACACATTTACAGGGCTGAATTTGTTGAGGAGATTTGTGTTACTGAACAGACAGAAATTGCAAAAATGTATAAATAAATAAAGCCCACACTTGCTGGACACCGACAGGTAGTCTGACACTCAGATTTCCAAGAAGAGAAAAGATGAATAATAAGAAATACAATATGAATAGGGTAGGATACCTATTTCAGATGTATTTCCACAAGTAGCAAAGTAAAAAGAAAAAAATGGGTTTAGTCATTCTTGGTATAATTCTCAATTTATCAAAATGCAGGTAATGCCCACCTGTCAGCATTGTTCTCAGGGTTCAATGAGATGACACGTGTAAATCACCAAGATTAGAATCTGACTCATAGCTGGTGACAATGAATAAAATTTCTAAAACTCTCAAATAAGAAGTAACGTGGTCTGAACTTAATAAAGAATTATGAGACCAGACCAGGAATGTCCTAAAAATGGTGAACGATGAGTTGTGTGGTTTCCCGGAGACGAAGCCCCGTTCCTCAGTATTACGCTGCCTGACGGCCTCTCATCCAGGAACTGTGACTGTGACTTTGAGGGACACGTCCCAGGGAGTAGTTGGCCCTCCGGACACACAGCCTGAGCGCCTGCACGCCACTGGGACAGAATCCGAGGCAATCGCAACAGCTCATCGGCCACCTGAGGTACACACGGCACGAAGGACCCCTGCCTCTCACCAGACAGGAGCCCAGGCAGAGAGCGTCCTCCACGGCTCTCTGTGTGTCCCTGTGCTCCAAGCCAAAGGGAGCAGGTCACAGGGGCCTTCGGCTCGATTTCCTTGAGCTTTCATTCCTAAAATCTCCAAACAGACGTAAGCTGCAGAGACCCTCTCCTCGTGCTTTGAGAGCTCTTGAAATATTTCAAAACCTGGTGTGCATTTTCCAGCTACATGGAGACACTGTGAGCCTGGAAATGCCCCTGTGCTGCCTAGACGTCCTGGGGGCGTCAGCAGCTGTCAGCTAACGTGACAGCAGACACCCGTGAGCCGTCAGGTGACGACCCGGGCCTAATGTACTGCAGGGGACTGTGTTCTCTTTACAAAGCACTTCTGTCGGCTTTATCTCCAGCAAGGCCCCCTCTTCAGCTGAACCCAGGTGACAGGTCAGCCTTCTTTCCTCCTTTGCCTCCCGCCCCTCATCTTCTGTAAAACGTAAACTTTGCTTTTCTTTTTATTCATTTTTTTCTTTTCATACCACGTATTCCGTAGATACCGGCATAGTATACATATGTAAATGTCGGCTCCTTCACGGTCCTTGGACCGCTCCCAGCAAGGACCTCCCTGTGGGCACACACTGCTCCTTGGCGAGCTGGTGAGGGCCCGCAACAGGCAGTGTCGCGAGGTCCCGGAACGGCTTGCCCCCGTGGTCGTCAGCCCGTCAATCACGTGATGCCCCCCTGGGCCCTGGGCCTGCAGTGGAGCTGCTGCCGGGTAGTGGCCGGAGCAGGTCGTGTCCATCTCTGCTGCAACCCGGAGCTGGGAAACCAAAGTCCAGCCACAGGGCGTCCCCTCAGGCGTCCTTCTGCCGGCAGCAGACACCCGGCCCCCTCGTGCCCCCGCCACTCCCCAGCTTCAGCGGGAACTGCTGCCGCTTCCACCCCACTCCTCAGGCACCGATTTTCTCGGGCTCAGCTCATAAATCTTTTTAATTGGTAAAAGTCTTTAACTATGTAACGGGATTCATTGTGCACTATGTTTGTCAAAATGCTGTTTAATAACTTGCTTGTTTTATCAACCCTGACAGAAAAGAAAACAGGGCTTTTTATCTCCGGCTGCTGGAGACAGAGTCAGAGTTTGTCTGGGTGGCTTCTTTCCCTAACATGCTGCAAAAAGAAGACGTGGGTTGAATGGGTCTGCTGGGCTGACCTTCTCAGTCCTCCGATGGCCGGGCCGTGGAGCTGGCACTCATCCCGGGATGGTGTGCGAGACGATAGCCACTGCTGCCCCCCCGTCGGTCCGTCTGGGAGCAGGTGATTATGCTCTGATAGGAGCTGATTCCAAGGAAAAGCTGTCTGCAGACCACAGGGCCTCGCTATGGGGCGGGCTGCAGGGGGGGGTTAGGTTGAGACAATGCCTCCTATTCAGGAAATCTCGTCTCCAATATTCCAGATCGTGAATGATTTCGTTCCTGACTACCTATAGCAAAAACGTCTCCAAATAAATGGAAGCTCAATAAAATATTGGAGGGGAGACATGCACGCAGTGTGTTTACTTTAAATGGGGAACTGTTACAGGTTCCAACCTTGTCACGTTGACTCCAGCCACATTCCCTGTGGAACATCCCTGTACAGAACTGCAGCCCCGGACATTCCTGCACACCCCAGCTGCACACATCACGAATCCCCTCTTATCACAACAGGTAACTGTTCTGTTCCACAGTCGTTTGTTGAAAATGACAATCTCTTTTGATCAAAATGGAAAATTCTCTGCTTTTCCCCATTCCTTTCCACTTGACGTTTTTTTTTCTTTGAAGAGCAGAAATAAATCCCAGTAGCACAATTAAAGCACTAGCTAAATATTACTTTGTTGGGCTTAACGATAGATGACAGTGTGCGCATAATGACCCAGTTCTAGTAATATCATCTGATTTAGGAAGGAAATCAGAGCCTGCCATATGTTCCCCAGTAAGGTCTCAGAAATCCGTCTTCTCCTTCTCCACGGAGCAGCCAACGGCTGGCGGTGACAACGCTGTTCGGTCCTGGAGCCTTATTGTTGAGCAGCGAGCACGTCAGTGTCTTAATCACGACACACATGTCATCAGACAACTTCCAAAAGAGAGCAGGAGGTGAGTTAACAACCTGTCACCTGCCTGTTGAGAGTCCCTTTACAGTTATGAACTGATTCATGCATCCTCTCCATTTTTATTTACTAAACTATAGGCTGATCAAAAAGAAGGAAAAAAAACACAGACAAAAGGGTCAGACTTGAGGACAGAAGTAAACGGATCACAGCTCCGTTCTAGTCCTGGTTGGTTCTAGTCCTAGGACTGATTCTAGTCCTCCTTGTATTAACAGAAGGAGACACAGCTGCCAAAACAATCTTTCCAGTTTTCATATAAAAATTTCCATGTTGACTATAGGAAATTCAATTTCAAAGTAGATATAAATGAAAATTCTGTTGCCAAGTCATAATATCAATCTCAGCTATATGAGAATTTAATAAGACAAACTACTGACCCATTTAAGTCAGTATCCATGAAGGAAGAAGAACAATTATTGACTTAATCAAAGATTTTCAATAATATTATGTCATAACTGTGCAAATTGTTTCACATAGTCACCCAGAATTAGACAACACTTAGTTCCTACAAAAAAATGGACAAAGTATGTATGATGTGCTATAGTTTGTCTAAGACAAAGACACATATTAATAAATACTTATATTCAGAAAACAGAAATAGAAGGATGAACCACAAAATAAAAACACAAGTAGTAGCAGGTATATACTTTGAATTGTTAACTTTACTTTGGAACTATGTGAATATTTTATATAATTATAGAACAAAATGTGATTTAAAATGTAAATCCCAAACTATTAAAAAAGTAAAACTAAGGCTAGAAGCACTGAATTGAGGTTTGAGCACCACCTACAGCAGGTTGTCTGGGCCTGACTGGGTTGATTGACTGACAAAATAAAAATGTAAACATTCTCTAAAGGATTTTAACAGGATCCAGAGTCTACACAGATAGTCTTCATGATATCCAGGATATATGCCAAAATAATTGACATAAAAAGAACCAGGAAGCTGACCAGTTATTAAGGGACTAAACAACCAGCATAGGAAATAAAAAATGGTACAGATGTTGGGACCATTGGAAAGAGAACCGAGAATGACTATTATATAACCATGCTCCATAAAACAAAGGAAAATACACTTGAGAAGAATGAAAATGAAGAAATTCTCAGCAGAGAAATAGATGAGAAAAGACACAGATGGAAAATTTAGAACTGAAAACTAAAATATCTGAAATAAAAACATTCTGAATGGATGAACAGCAGATGGAGATGATGGAGGAAAGAATCCATCACCTTGATACAGACCAGTGAAAATAGCCAGTGGCAGGTGAGAGAGGAAATAGAGTGACCAGAGCCACAGAGACCATGAGGCAATAACAAAACAGACATACCTGTCATTGGAGTCCAACAAAGAAAAGACAGTGAGATTGAGACACAAAATAATGTTCAAGGATAAAATGCCTGAAATCATGCCAATCTTGGTGGAAGACATGGATTTACAGATTCAAGAGGCTCAGCAAACCCAAATAGAATTAAGTCAAAGGAAACCATACCTAATGACATCATAATAAAATGCTGAAAACCTGCAGTACAGAAAAGTAACTTGAAAATATCTAGAGAAAAAAGACAAACTATATAGGAGGAGTAATGATTTGAATGACCATTGGTTTCTCATCAGAAACCACAGAGGCCAGAAGACAGCAAATAGCCCTTTTGAAAACTGTGAGAAAAGCAATACTAACAGAGAACTTTATATCTATAGATGGTACAACCCAAATAAAAATTCTAGCAAGATTCTTTTTGTAGAACTTGACCAACTGATTCCAAAATTTATATGGAGATGTCAGGGCCTAGACTAATCAGAGCCGTTTTAAAATAAGTAATAAGTTGGATGGTTCATTACACCACCAACTGTAAGAACAAGTCCTACAATTAAGCTACAGTAATCGAGTAGTTTGTTTTGGTGTAAAGATATACAAATAGATGCACAATACAGAATAGATCTAGATATAGGCTCACACACATATGATCAATTCATTTTCAATAAAACTGCCAAAGAAATTCAGTGAGAAAAAATTTTTTAAATAAGTAGTGCTAGATCAACTGAATTCGTGTATGAAAAAATGAGCACTAACTGTTACCTCACAGTTCACAGAACTGAACTCAAAATAAACCTAAAACTGTACAACTTCGAGAAGAAAATATTTATGAAGTTGGGGTAGTTTTAGGTTTCTTAAATAGAACACATAAAGCTCAAATTAAAAAAGCAAAAATTGACAAGTTGGATTTAATCAAGTTTAAAGATGACTGCTCTTTGCACATCACCATTGAGACAGTGAGAATTCAAGTGGCAGATCAGAATATTCACAACGCATGTATCAGATAAAGGACTTGTGCCTAGAATACGTAAAGTACTTTCACAACTCTGTGACAAGAAGTGTGACGGCCCAACAAGAATGGGACATAAGATTTGAACAGACTCGTCACAGAAGGAGTAACCTGGCCTTTCCCTGCAGTAAGCGCCTGGTCTGATTGGAGGGATGACGGGCTGTCTGAGCAAGTGGAAAGCCCACCCTGGCATCCTGGTCAGGCAGCTTGGTGGAAGCTGGAGCCCTGACCATGTAGAGTGCAGATCTCCTGGACAGGATCCTGGGATACCCCGCTGGCCTGAGGCAGCAGAAAGAGCCGCAATCTGGGCATTCCGAGGCAATGCCAGTCCAAACTTAGGATCCCTTCTGGTCAGGAGGCTTCCTCAAAAGTCGCCTTTCGTGCCTGGCTGATACTGGGAACGTTCACATTCAAGATTCTGCCTCCAGAATAGAATTAGAATCTGGATAGTCCAAAGCAAAACTTTTAGAATGGCTCTTTTATCCCTGGGAATGAGGAAGATGTTGATTTGTCTCTTGGGACAAAGGACGGTTATGCAAAATGTGCTGTGAGCTCTTAAAATCAACTAAGAAAACAAACAACTGATTAAAAAATGGGCCAAAGACCTTAACAGACACCTCACTAAAAAAGCACACTAAAAAATATGCTACCTGATCTGTCATTAGGAAAATGCAAAGTAAATCCAATGAGATGCCACTACACTCCTACTAGAGTGGCTGAAATCTGGACACTGACACCACCAGATGCTGGCGGGACGTGGAGCCACTGGAGCTCTCAGTCACTGCTGGGGAGGCCGCCGGTGCCACCACCCTGGAGGACAGCTGGGCGGTTTCTCACAAAACTAAGACAATCTCACCACGTGCTCCTTGGTATTTACCCAAAGGAGCTGAAAACATGTCCACGCAGAACCCTGCACACAAATGCTCACAGCAGCTTCACTCATAATCGCCCAGACTTGGAAGACTACGAGATGCCCTTCGGTAGGTGACGAGTAACCTGTGGGCTTGGAGTGAGGTGATATGAAAGGTGACAGTCTGTTATTAGGAACTGATCGCAGTCTAGCGAGAGGCAACACCTTCCTCAGTCTTACACAGAGCAAAGCCAAGAACGGTTTCACTGGGAATTTTGCAAAACTAAATGAGAGAAGGGGGGTTGGGGGTGAGGCCATCACAGAAGAGACATCAGACAGTCAGTCCAACTTAGGGGGAATTTTTGATGTCTTGACAACTAACTTTTTCCAACATCCTTCTTTCCTTTCCTCTTTCGCAGTGAAGTTTCTTGCTTCCACAATATGGGACTGCCGCGAGGAGAAACTAATGAAACGTTCAGTATGTTGGAGAATGGACATTGTGTTCTCAGTCCATGCTGCCTGCTCTTGGTTGGAGCACTCTGCATAATGGATATGACTTACTCCTTGTCCTGTTAGCTCCTTGGGCCCCATGACGATCCCTTGGAAGCTGAGCCTCTGGGAACCTTGGCGAGGACTGACGTGTGGGGGTGGGGTGAGGGGGTTGTAGGGGTTGTGTGTGTGGCTGTCCCACATCAGAAACGTCTGTCGGAGGCCGTTCCTCGCACACTCCCTGAGCGTGCTCATTGCTCTCTGAATGTGAGTGTACAGCTGCACGTACTCGTCACAATATGCTATAATATTTATTGTACCACCCTGCTGTGCTCTTACACAAAGTGGCATAACTTGTGTGAAACACGTGTTTTTACAAACGTGTGCCTAATGCCATTTTCTACCCCTGCATTCCATCATTGGCTGTCACTGGGAAAACTCTAACCAGGAGGCGTTTGGTGGCTGGCTCCCTCTGGCTCTTGCCCGCTGTGCTGGAAGCCCCTGGGGATGGAGCTGGAGGCATAAAGGGCACAGACGCTTCTGCAGCAGCGCCCAGGCCAGAGCTCAGCCCTCGGCTCTGCAGCCCTATTCTGTGAGGGCACCGCAGTGAAAGTTGAGGCAGAAACAAGTGGATGTGACGAAGACTGGCCCCGCGCACCTGAGGTCACAGGAAAATACTTTACATGAAATTATCTTTGTTCCTATATTTATAAATGAACAGGGTAAAACTGAAAACTTAGAAAAGTTATTGAAGAATTCTTTTATGCCACCAGATCAATATTGTTAACAGGCGGCATTTTGTTGTATTTTCTTCCAGATTTCTTTCTGTTTGCATGGAACACATAGGAGGCGGGTGCATGACACACGGCTAGATGGAACGCCCGTACCTGCTATTGAATACCTTTTCTTTCAACAACATCTCTCACACGTGTTCCTGTGTCAATAAACACACATCAGCCTCAGTTCTAATGGTGGCACAGTATTCATGTCACAGTACTCCTATTTTGGGCTATTTAGGGTTTTCTTTACATAAATCCCCTATTTTTGGCTACTTAGGGGTTTTTTTATTCGCACCTGTTTTAAACAACAGTGATGTTTGCAGTAAGCCTTTCCTAACACTGTGTTTGGAAAACAAACATTTGCACGTCTGTCTAATCATCTCATGGGGGTACATTCCGGAAGGTCAAGGGCTGGCTGGACACCCAGCTGCCGCTGAAGGCTGCGCGTGCAGGTCCTGGGTGTGTGTGTGGCTCACACCCCAGGGGGCGTGGGAGTGCGAGCAGAAAGCACACCGTGTGCCCTAGACACGCACAAGCAAAAGCACCGTCATGGACCTTCATTCCGACTGGTCCCAAAGCCTGACGCTGCACTGGGCCTCAGAAAACGGGGGGCAGGAACTTCCTGGTGGAGGCAACGCGTGTAGCGACCAAACACAGCAAACTGAAACTGTGCGTCGCTGTTGGTTCTCTGAGCATCAGATAAGGCCCCGCAGGGTGTGGGGAGGTGAGGACACGCCACAGGGACCTACGAAGCCAGGCAGGGCATGCTCTACCCGTCTCATTCAGAAGGGAATTTTCTAGAAGGGGAGGAGGAGGCACAAGGATATTTTTAGTAAGTCGAGGCAAATAAGCCAGTTTATCATGCTTGTATTACCAAAGCCAGTTCTTCGGGTCTTGAGTAAATAGAATGTAAGGATTATAATACCAGGCAGAAGCTTAAATACCGCTTGTTAGAAAAGACGTAAACGGCTTACACGAACAAGGCCTGTCAAAGCGTATTTATCTGTCACTTTTCTCTGCACAACTTCATCTTCTCCTTATGGAGTCATGGTCACTGGGCAAAGCCGTCAGCGGCCCACGAGCAGCAGGCTCCCCGGGACCCTTTGGACGCAGAGTTTGTACCTTAGGATTCACTATTCTTTGTCTGTCTCTTTGTCTGTCTCAGGCTACACTTTTTGGCCCAAATATTCCCAGATAAGATTTCCAAAACTATAGACAGGTATGTTTGTTTTTTTCCTTCAGAAAGATCAGATTTTTTTCCCTCTGCTTTGTGTCATTTGTTTTCTTGAGGTAAATCCCTAAGGAAATGGCAATCAGAAAGTCGCTAATTGCTTTTTTATTTTGCAGTGGCAGCTCCCATTTTATTTTCCTCCGGCAGCAAAATGTTATTAAAAGTTGTTTGATTTGATTTTTTTGTGCGTCTACACATTTCAGGGAATGCTCATCTAAGATTTCGGTTTAGTGTGCTCTTTTCTTCTTCCAAAAGTTCACATTGAAAAAATAAAAAACAGGCTACTCAGGAAGGTGTTTGTGTTCTTGCTTTTTCACAGTAAGACCGTAATTTCCATATTGTAGAGTGGGAGAAGCAATGTAACTCTTTTCTTCCTCAGCCCTCAGTCCCACAAACAGACGCTTGCACAACTGTACGCGTCGCCACTGTTCGCCTTGGGGACCTGCAGGTTTGCCCCTGCACAGAGAGAGCGAGGGTTTGAGGACCCCCACACAGGCAGAGCCCAAACACCTGCTTGCTTGTCAATGTGCCCGTCACCAAATTCCGCTAGAGAAGTGACCAGCAGCGCACAGAATTCCTTGCTTCTGTGGAGGTTTGCAGTGTGGTCACTGAAAACAGCATATCAAACCCACTGTCAGTAACACAATGGGGAACTTAGGAGAGGAAACTTCACACCCTGGAGACGTGAGTAACCTGCTCACAAAGTAATTGGTATGTTCATAAAGTTTCTGTTCCTCCCCCTGGTGTCTCTGATGGATTGTTTACTCATTCTTCTTCATTCTCTAGCTTTTCAAGACCCGCTGCTTCTCTGAGTCTCCTGTGAGCTTGGTTTTTCCTTCCTTCTCCTACGTCAGTATGCGATGAGGTCTGCGTCTGAGCAACACAGTGACGGCATGGCTGTCACTCAGGCTGGGTGATGCTGTGGCCTGTGCAGCTGGAGCCCTGAGCACTTTGGATGCTGAGAACCCCAGTAGGTGACTGTCTAACACCATGAAACGCAGAGCCCACAGGGAGCGGCACCTCTCCTCTGCTGTGTAGAAGGAGCAGTTAGCACCTGGGCACAGACGGTACACAGGCGCCCATGTCCACCGTCCCCCAAAAAGTGACAGAGTGAGTGGAAATAGCTGCCCGGAGCTGAGGAAGCTGAACTCTCGGGACCTGTGGACTTTCCATCATCGCAAAACTGAACTATGTTGTCAGAACTCAGAATGGAAATGAGGTGAAGCTATGAGTCGAAGAAAAAGTGAGAGAGGGATGGAGAGGGAGGGAGAGAGAGAGAAGAAAGAAGAGAGAGGGAGGGAAATGGGAGCAGAAAACTTTTAGTCATAAAATGACCTCTCCTTTTCACATGGACCACTTGCTTAGGAAATACTTGCCTTCATCAAATAAACATTTATACAACAGATCCCTAATTTTCTGTTCCTCCAATAGCTGAGAGCAATAGGGAATCTGCTCTCACTACGCTTCCTAGACTGCAGGTATTGCCAGGAAAAGAACCATCACACACGCACAGGTGGAAAGAGTTCACAAAGCTGTGGTCTCCACCCTACCATTTCCTTGTTTCCACCAAAAAAGCTAACATTCCTACAGCAGATGAGGTCACGCCCTAACTGCACCTCCGGTGGCCCAGTGTCCCCTCTGGGTGCTGCTTTGTAAGTGCTATGGAAACAGGCATTACTTGGCTTTCTCTGCTGAGTTAACCCCTCCCCTTCCAGGGATTACCTATAGTCTATTAATTTCAAGCAGCAACCCTTCTGGAAGAAAACTGAGCTAGACTGAGAGGCTTAGCTTTGTGATATTTGCAACCTCGTTACTGATCTCACGCAACAGTTACCGCGGCATCTACAAGACACAGATTTGAGCCTCTGCTCACGCTCCACACACCATCAGATTTTCGGTTCTGGTCCACTGCAGTCGAGCAGGGCACATAGGTATCAGGAAATGAAGAATCCGTGTGACCTGCATGTCAAAGGAAAGCCAGGTGGGACCCCAGTCTCCAGTTGTGGCTTACACAGGTCAGACCTAAGGAGACCCGTCCCTGGGACATGGACCGTCAGTGAAGCGACGGAGCCAGGACGGGAAAGCCTTTGGTACCCTGAGCAGCTGTCGCGGAGATGGCACAACACAGGGCGCCCCTGGCACCTGCAGCCCAGAGCCCTGCGGCTCCATCTAGCTATGCCAAGGCTTCCTCCTCACCTCCTCCCTCCCCACATGCAGGGGGCCCCAGATGGCTTCTTGACCTTCGTGGGACATGCTCAGGAATCCATCCAGGCTTCACATTCCAGCCACAAACAGGCTCCCACTCTGCCTTACGCAGGCTACAGCTCCGAGCTCGTCCTGGCTTTGCCTCATGCAGCGTCCTCTTCACTTTCTGTGTTTCATCCAGACTTTCCATCCTGGTTCCTGGCCACACCCTAAGCTCCAGATGCAAAGTGGTGTCTTCATTTTCCCCACCCCTCAGGTACCAGTCAGCTCCAGCCGCTTGGCCGCCCATCCCTGGCTCTGGGCGTCCAGCCCAGACTGAACCCCAGGGGCCCTACTGACCAACACTGCAGCTCATGCTGAGTGCGACCTGGCCAGAGCAGCTGACTTCTCTTGTCTCGGGGGATGGCAGCATCACCTGCCACGCACCCATGTGACTAGGCCCGTGGGGCGCAGGGCCGCTCGTTACGGCCGCCGCACACACACCTACACCGCATCCTGTAGGAGACCACTGCTGAGGTGTATGTTATATTGGGCAGGATCAAAGGAGGGCACCGGGCCTGGGGGCTGCTCCTGTCGCGAGTCAAGGGCTCCTCTTCTCCCACTCTTCCAAGAGGAAACAAAGGTTCTTTCTTCTCCACCAGACAAATCCTATCACCCACGCTCTCCTCTCCTCCCCAGAGGGAGAGTTACTCATTGCTTCAAACAATTTCTCTTAAACTCCTTAACCCAGCGGCATGCCAGGTGGGGGGAAGGGATGTAGTGTCACAGCCTTGGGACTTCCTGTTCCAGCTGGGAAGTGCAGATGGAGGCAAACGCCATCTCAGTGGTGTGGGGAGTGGTGGAAAGTGCCAGAAACTAGTCAAAGAAGGTCCTGAGTGGGGGCTGCCATTGTGCAGACAGCTGACGAGTGAGTCAGAGTCGCAAGGAACACGTGCTGAGACACAGGGAGGAGGAGCAGGGACGACAGAAAATGGCCTGTGACTGAGCGTCCCAGATGCACCATCGTAAAAAACACGGAAGGGAGAGCGCGAAGAAGGCGGGCGCTGGGGAGCTGTGCTCGCAGTCAGACCCTTCTGAATGTATCTGTAACAATAGGGAGGGGACATTGCAGCTCGAACAGGAACGACTCTAAAATCTAGGAATGATCTCTTGCGTGGTTCTGAGGGGGTGGATTGAGGCAGGGAGACCGGTTAGTAAGGTAATTCCTGGGTCCGTGAAACTCTCGTCCTAAGGGGCTTCTCCCACCTCCACTGAAGCACATACCCTACTCTTCCCCTTTGCTTCCTGACAAGTTTCTCAGAAACTCTGTCCATAGACATACTCTTTTCAACCATTTCCTCCCTGAACTCTTGGAGTTTTATTTCCAGTTCTAACATTGAAACTAGTTTCTGTTGGAGCCTAGCGCACCTCTCTGATGAGGCATCTTGCCATTTCCTAGTCCCTGGGGTCCCAGTGGACCCCAGTGCAGTGCACAGGCCACCAAGGTTCCATGGGGTGTGGGATGCAGAAGCCCTGCAGTCACATAGACGCTAGCTTGGTTTCCTCACTTGTCAGATGACAATGCTGGCACAGTTACATGACAACACACACACACACACACACACACACACACAGAGGAGCTCCCGACACACCACGACCGCTCAGCGCACAGTAGGTCTATTCTCCTTACACTCAGTGAGATTAATGCACCAGTCAAAGGTGCTGATCCCGAGATGCTGCAGCCACACTGTCACCAAGTTTACAAAGAATCTTTAGAGAAATGGGAAATAAAAATAGAAAAATCTTTAAATGTTGCTTATTTTTCAGAAAGATGGTAGTAAGTCACATTTTGTGTTTCGAGTGTATGTTTAATGTTTTTAATTGAAAAACTTTTTCTTTAAAAGGTTGATGAATCTATATCAATCTTTTTTTCATTTTTATTTTACTTAGTCATGAAATCCAAAAACTTGAGATGAACAGGTGATAACTGCTAAATTCTCTGACCCTCAGTAATATTTCATTTCCTTATGCACCTTTGGAAGCTGGTCTTACTCTTTTAGGAAACTTAAATTGCAAGAGAAATATCGAAGTTCACATAATTTAAAATTAGAAATGTATGCATTACCAGTCTTTAGTTCACCAGTCTCAATGGTGTACTAAAACTGTACAACATGCGCTTAAAAATTACACAGATATTCATTGAGGATGGGTTCTTAAAGCTTAGCTTCCACAGAACGAATCACCGATCGATAAGCAATATGTATTGACTACTATGAGTCCTACACTCTGTAACAACAAATGACATGAAAGAAATGATTGGGAAAAAACGGAGAAATGAATTATTGCTGAAAGTGTCCTAAGTCACTGCTGCCCACACATAAATTTTGTTCCTTACAGAACTTTCCACACATTTACAACTCCGGTAATATTTTTAAAATATCTCTCTGCTGGAAACTATTTCAATAGATTTTATTTTATAATGTTCTCAGCAATTAAAAAGAAAAACAAACAAACATGTGGCTGTCACCAATAAGTCTATATTTCATGAAACAATCAGATCACTGTTCAAATTCCCTGAGAACTAAAGTAATGTGTATAGAACGAATCAGCCCCTCCCCCTTCCATGTGTCACGTTTAGCCCGAGGAACTCGTCTGATGGGGAACCTGTAAGTCATTTCTGGGCACTTGGAGTTGCTGGTTTGCCTCCACCATCCACCTTGCCAAAAGAATTATTTACTGGATGTAAATTGTGCCTAAAGCTGTCATTTGACTACTGTACTGTCAGCTGAATTATTCATTTCTATTCATGAGAAACACCAAACATGTAGTGAACAGATGTTGTTTTCAGGGGACAAAAGAAAGTGGGAGAAATAGAAAAGGTAAGATGATACTTGACATACTGACACAGTTGCTGTAGGTTTCCTTCCTTTGCTATTTGTGGGAAATAAATTTCATTTGCTTAATCAGAAAACGTGGTGAACTATCACACATAAAGTAGATGGATGAGTGTTTTTCAAAGTACTGCCGCATCCTTAGATGATAACTTACACACCTGGGCAGCACCGTAAATGTAAGCTGTGTACCACCAGAGATGCCATGCCAGTGATGTAATTACTAAATACAGTCCCATCATCTGCTGTTCACTGCTTAAGGCACGTAGAGGATGTCACCGAGGCAAATCTTTGTTGAGATGAACTTTGGAAAATGCCGGCTAGTAGAATCCATCTGGCAAAACCCCAGCTAATTACAGAATCATAGTGTTAGTGTAGATGCAGCCTAAACAGACCCCAAGCATCCAAATGAAAGGGCAAGGCTTTTAGAAGTCTGCTTGGTTATGGGCTGACCAGTGAATTCAAAGCTGCCACTATTTCAACGTCAGATGATGGGTGATGTTTTATGGTGGCAAGTAGACTTAGCTCACATAATCATAGCAATTGATGCAGAAAAAGCATGTGACAAAATCCAACACCCATTCAAGATAAAAACTGTTAGCAAACCAGGAACAGAGGGGAATTTCCTCAGCTTAACAGAGAACATCTACCAAAACAAAACCACCGTTAAGACAGTTCTTAACGGTGACAGCCTGGTGCTTTCTCCCTGAGATTGGGAACAAGTTAAGGGTGTCCTTTCTCACCACTCCTGTCCAACATCATAGCAGAAGGCCTAGGTACTGCAATACGACCAGAAAAAGAATAAAAAGCACAGTTTTGAAAGGAGAGATGAAGCTGTCTTTGCAGATGGCAGAAAATTCCAAACAATACAAAATCAAAACTGCTAGAATGAATAAGCAAGAAAAGCAAGGTCAACATGGAAGACAATCGCTTTCATGTACACCAGCAAGGAACAATTGGAAATTAAAACTATAAAAACAATACCATTTATTACAGCACAAGAAAGTACTTAGGTGTATGTACATCAAGGCCAACACGAACAGTAGTAAGTCACCTTGAGAACATATGAGGAGAACGGTACTTCTTTTGTGTGGTCTTCCTGCCAACATCCATAACCCAAATCTAATCATGAGAAAAACATCAGACAACCCAAGACTTAGGGACATTCTACAAAATACCTGACCAATGTTGTCAACACTGTCAAAGTCACCAAAAACAAGGAAATTCTGAGGAAATGGCAGAGCATCGAGGAGCCTAAGGAGCATGACAACTATCTATAGAGACCTCCTGAATGGAATCCTGGAACAGAAAAGGATCATAAGGTAAAAGCTACGAAAATGTGAATGAAGTAGAGACTTCACTTAATAACAATGTGCCAGTATTGCGTCACTGATCTTGACCAATGTGTCACCCTAACACTTGTCCACACACTCAGGCCAACAACCATGTGAATTGCCTTCAACACCCATGCAACACGCAATCAGTCAGCTCCTTGATAGTCTTTTGGCCGCTGTGCTTCTGCTTGTCAGGTGGCTCACACACCACCACCTGGCACCAGCCATCCTGAAAGCGAGGACCTATCTCTGTGACTCACTGTGGCTCATTTCATATTTGGATCGGCCTCTCCACATCACAGCTGGCACCCACAGGAGAATGAGGGGACGCTGACACAATGTTACACAGACAAGCGCTGGAGTCAGTCAGGGCTCTCCAGACAGAGAACCAAGGTGGGTGGGTAGGTCAGTAGACAGGTGTGAAGACATTTATTTCAAGGACTGGCTCGTAGTCCCCATCGCACAGAGCAGCCCACACTCTCTCTGCAGGAGAAGAGAAAAGCCCGCCTCAGAGAGGACAGAGCAGGGTCTCGCGCTGGCTTTCCACTGGGAGCTGCCTCCGTGCAGCGAGCTTTTCCCCCATCGAGGGACAAGTCCCCCAGGCAGTGCCCAGCCCACGACGATCACGTTGGACAGAGGCACAGCCCGGGTGGGCATGAGTGCCCAGGGAAGGACACGGAGGGGCCCAAGGGCCCCCAGGCTCACAGAAGACATTCCCCCTGGGAGCAGCAGAGGCTCAGGTGGGCTGCGACACTCACCCCCTGCACCTACCCCCAGCCTACCGGCTTCTGGGAGCCGGGACCCAGAGACTCAGGCGGACAGGTGCTGGAGCCCAGCCCCCGGGCCTGCTGTGCACAGAGGCCCCGAGGAACCATGGCTGCTGACATGCAGTTAGAGAAGTTTCTGGAAGCAAGTGACCCCACATTTCACTGCTGCTCTAAAGAGAACTCAGGGCAGAGGAGGCCCTGTTTGCTCCGTGGCTGTGCTGGACGTCGCCGTCTGTCCCTGAGACCAGTGCTGGGGCTGGGCCTGCATGGGCTGCCTCTCCCTCGGGGACCCACTGGGTGTGGCCATGGGGGCACCGAGAACCTGGGGGCTGCAGGACAGTGGGGAGCAGAGCCCCACTTGGGCCACCCTGGGCTGGCTGTGCCCCTCAGGCAGGCAGACCTGGTGGCCCTCCGAGCCCAGGGCAGTGGCCGCTCCCCCCTGCTGCCAGCCCCTGGGTCCTCCATCAGCCCTCGAGGTTTCCCTAATCCTGGCCCACACTTTCCTAAGGAGACAGTTACTAAACTGCCCTCGAGCTGAGTGCTGCGTCTTTCCCGCCAGGATTCTGGTAGGAATGACCTTCATGTTTAGGAAAAATCCAAGGCAGACACTCAGGAAATTACAGGCAGACAGAGACAGATGATAGATTATCGATACACAGATATGATAAGGAAGACAGGTAGTAGATAATACCATTTATCAATAGATAGATGATACATAACCCACACACACACTAAAGTCACAAATTAGCAGAGGTTGAAATAAATGCAAAAATAGTAGAAGGAATTTGTAAAATCCCAAATGCAGTTAAACAGCTTTGTGAATTATGTCTAACTGCAGAATGGTGATATTTAATTTATAAAGTAACGCATAAGAATTTACAGCTCTAAGAGTAAACATCAGGGCTCAGGACTGGCACCTCTTTCCCGGTGGACATGGCTGAGAGGAGTCAGTGAAACAGACACTGTCCATTGGGCTAACGTGTAGGGAACATGAATGGCCAGCACACACCACATGCTGTCAAAGAAATGGCGAGACATACGGGGATGGCTTCGTGCCTCCTGTGGGGACAGAGCCAGGAGTGCAGTTTCCAGGCTCTCAGCCTCACGTGGGAAGGTGCTCACTCGGGTAGCAAATGGCCATCAATTGTGATTGGATGGCTATCAACTATGACTAGTTGGCCGTCAGCTGTAACCAGTGAGCCATTGGCCACTAATATAACTGTCGTGGCTACGCTAGCAGCAAATGGGGGCTAGCAAGAAGATGGTGGCTGAGCTAGCAAGAGCGGATTGCAGTTAGCAAGTGGGGTTGGTTGGCAGACAGAAGTGGACAGCAGGTTGCGGACAGTGTCGCTCCTGCTTCCTGTGTCTCCAACCCAGCCGCCAGCGAGAATATACTGGTGTGACTCCCCTACCTATGGCTCCATGGGGGTTCCTTTTTGGCCTCACCATGTCCTGCGTTCTTATGTGGGGAGCGAGACCAGAGACCCCGCAAGACGCCCTGCGTGATACTCATCTAGCAGAGCACAGCATCCAAACACCAGAGACCATCCCACATCCATGTGCAATATTCAGTTAAGGCTGGGTGGGGGTTTTTTGCGGGGGGGGGTAGGGGACCGTTGGCCTGAGTCTAATTTGGGTGCACCTACAGGAAGGTGCTGTCAGTGGATCCTAGGTCTTTATCACCCACAGGATTTCCAGCTGCAGGGCAGCTCCCATCCTGACACTTGTCCTCGCCGAGCATCCCGAGAGGCCGCAGCTGCCGGGCACAGACCATCAGAGGAGTGTCCTCTCCGTGCCTACAGGCCAGAGGGGCAGCTGTGGGCTGTAACCCACCTGCTGCCCGCTGCAGGGGCAGCCGGTCCGAGCTGAGATGCTGAGTCATTACCGCTCACCTCTGAGCAGAGTCTCCAGGTGGTGGGTGCTCAGGTCTCTGCCTGTTTTACCTGTGAGGACGTGATGCTTCACACTGCGGTGTGGACGCCAAGAACAGCACCTAATGGTGTCCACGCCACTGAAAGGGGTGGGTTTTTCATTTTCCAGAGCGCTGCCCAACTTTCAATCATGGCATCCCCCAGGTGGAATAACCGGCGGGTCCTTACGCAAACTGTGGTCTCGAGAACTGCTGTGGTTTCTTCTGCGGGTCGTTTCATTAGAGCAGGTAAGATGCCTCAGCAAGAGGATTCAACTAACAAACGGACAAGTACCGACGTACACGTTGAATACATACTTCTGTTTATCTGTGTATTAGATTTTTCATTGTCTGCCTCCTGCAACTAATAGCAAAAGCATTGATCTTTCTCACCACCAAGTTTGGTATATAATTGTGAATATATAAATACATACCTGACAGGTTTCGGGCATATACCCATGATTTTTCTTCATTTTCTCTTTTTTTTTAAATATTTTTCCACAATGAATATGAACTAGTTGTATTAAAAATAATTTATGTTGAAGAAAATGATTAAGTAGAAATTTCAGTGTGAAGCAGTAGAAACGATAAGCAAAACCTAGACAGCTAAAGAAAACATGAAATCAGGACTCTGGCCAAGATTTTCACTTAGGTATTTTTTTTCTCTATGATAAACATCATTCACATGTTTTCTTAAAGTTTAAAAAAATATGTGAGGCAACTGCTTCCACTTGATAACTTGGCAGCTCCGATTCTCTGTATGTTTCTCTGGGAAAATGCTTCTTTATTTGTTTGAGGCACCTTCCCAGATATGCTGGAGCAAGCGAGGCGCACCCTCGGGCCCTGATCTCAGCGTTCTCGCGCTGCTCTCCTCTGTGATGCCCACCCAATGCTGCACCGCCCAGCCCGTGCCTCCAGCCTCCGCGCCCAGCCTCCGACGCCCACTGCTGTCCACTCTGAGCCGCCGCGGACCGCGCCCGGGGGCACTTACATGGGCTTTGCAGTCCCAGTACCAGCCTGACGCCATCGAGATGGAATCGCCGGTAACTTCATTTCTGGATTCACATGCTGATGCACAGAAATGCAGCTAATCTTCATATACTGATCTTGTATCTGGCAACCTCGCTGAACTCATTTATTGGCTTTTGTAGTTTTTGTGGGCTCTTTAGGTTTTCCATCTACGAGGTGAAGTCGTCTGCTAACAAAGATAATTGTACTTCTGTTCCAATGCACAGGCTTTCTACTTCTTTTTCTTGCCTAAGTGCCCTGGCCAGAACCGCCGGTGCATGCGGGACAGCAGTGATAACAGTGGATATCCTCATCTTACTCCTGGTCTAACAGGCAAAGCCTCCAGTGTCCGCCATGGGTGTGAGGTGAGCTGTGGGTGTTCTGTAGACGCTTCATCGGGTTGAGGAATGCCTCTGCTAGTTTGATGAAGGACTTGGATTTGTCGAGTGGGTTTTGGGTTTGTTAAGTGGACTCAGAACTATGATTAGGGTTAGGATTCATTCTTCCCTAACGCAGAGTCAAGACTCTCCTTACAAGTCTAACTGATGCCCCCGATCCATGAGCGTTCCACTTGGGCCTTGGGCACCAGAGCCTGTCCCAGCCTCTGTGACTTGGGACCACTCCCTCTAATCCT
The DNA here is from genome assembly GCF_004115265.2 of Rhinolophus ferrumequinum. Classification (NCBI taxonomy): domain Eukaryota; kingdom Metazoa; phylum Chordata; class Mammalia; order Chiroptera; family Rhinolophidae; genus Rhinolophus; species Rhinolophus ferrumequinum. The sequence continues at coordinate 59,556,717 of NC_046302.1, forward strand.
TGTAGGTGCTTCTGTTTCCAGCCTCAGGACTTCCCGTGCACATGCTGAACCACCTGGAGCAGAACTCCCGATCCCGAGGCCCTTGGGGGTTCTCTCTCAGAGATCCCATCCCTCTGGGGCTCTGCCTACAAGCTCCCACATCCTCATCTTGCTGGATGCCCAGCTCCGTTTCCTCAATCCGGGGTGACCACCAGGCTGTGTCTGGCAACCCCTCCCTGTGCAGTCTCCAGGAGTCTTTCCCTGCAATAAACTGGGGTTGCCGTAGGGTTCACCTTTTTTGTCCCTTATCCTTAAGGAATCGCTCTTGTTACCTGATGTCCAATGTCTTCAGGTTCATTTTTTCCGTATGTTTTGTCAATATTTTTTCGTTGTTTTAGTAGAAGGATAAATTGGGTCCCTTTCACCAAGAGTGGATGTCTGTTCAATTTATTTTTTGGATAAGAAAGATTTGTCCATTTGAATTGCTGATGGGGAAAATAAAAGCCAGTGGAAAGGAAAACGTGAAGATAAAGGCAAAAGAAAGGGAGAATGAGCTCCCGGAGGAAATGCAAGGGGCAGGTTTCCATTGGCAGGATCAGGCTCAGAGAGGGACGGGCGCGTGTGCCAGGGAAGTGGAGGAGGTGTTGGGCGGAGCCCACGTTAATTCTGTTGGTTTGCATTTAGGAAGTTGGGTGCAATCCTTTCGATTCAGAGCCTCCATCTGTCTCTTTCCTAGGTCACGTCCAGAGTTTTGGTTCTGTATGTGGTGGTGGTATGAGGAAAATGCGTCTTCTCCATCTTCCTGAAAGCAGACGTCTCCACCACGTACCAGAATTCAGGCTCTGGAGGTGGGAGCGTTTGTCTGACTGTCCTCCTGACACTCAGAACACCCGGTGAGTACGCAACAATACTTATTTTTTCTCCTACCTGTGACTATGCTGTACAACCTAAAAGCAGTAAATGAAGTTTACTTACCTTCCTTTTCCAGTTTTCTTCGCTCTTTTTAAAATAAGGATTGAAAATTGATATATTTTTCACAAAATGGAGAAAAATGTTTACTTGTCTTCTAATCTGGAAACTTTTTAATTCTCCTACAATGTAAGTTGCAATGTTCTAGTCCTACATTCACTCTTTTAAGCTAAAAAATAATTTCTGTACCTTGTCCTCTAATCTCTGGGGATCAATATATTTGCACAAATTAATCAAAGTGTCTTTCTTAAGGGTGTCTCTGCACGTCGCTCTCTTCACTGAGATTTTAATGAAGGAGACGAACCATCCCCAGACCTGCACACACTGGACAGCACACGGCAGCTGCAAGAGCTGGGGTTGTGGTCCCCAACTGTCACTTCTCAAGCAGACCTGAGGTGGCTTGCGGTCTCACATCCTAACTTCACCTCTGGAATGACGAGATTCATTCCTATGCCCACTGCCCGTGTGAGGGCGTTTCCCCCCCGACACAGGCTGCTTCGTGCCCAGCACAGAATGCACCCGTCTTCCCACGCTGCTCAGCAGCGTCCCACTGGAGCAGAACGTGAC